>NC_073624.1:276004157-276308769 GCF_029407905.1 Bubalus kerabau
AAAAGTAATAGGAAAAATCTATAGGAACACATCTTTGAAGTCTGGTATAGCTGATTGCATTTGGACTGGCGGAACACAGCAGGGCTATGATACCCGTACCTATATGATCACTGTGGCATGTTTGTACTTGAATACCCACAGAAAGATAGGAAATATGTCTGCGGAGAAGGGATAAGATACATATGTAAGCCTTTGTTACAAAGATTAAAGTTGCTCAGAATTAAAATTTGCTCTGAGTTAATGAGATGATTGGATGGCATCATGGACTCAATGGACATGAGTTTGAGTACACTCTGGGAGTTGGTGATGGACAGGGAGTAAATTTAAATTTTACCATTCAGACCAAAAGGATAGTGTCTCATAAATCTACTTCCCTAATATACTTAAGACATGACGAAGCATAGAGAGTCAGAGATGTTGGCTAATTGATCCTGTGCTTCCAGAGACGTATCAGTTATTCAAAGTGCTCAATGGGCTGGCGTATTGCAGTCCATGGGGTCACAAAGAGTCGGAAACGACTGAGCGACTGAACTAAACTGAACACTTAGGTGCTTATTTCAGCAACCAAGTGCTTAAATTAAACTATGTTAATCTGAAGGTATGGAAATCAAATGGTTTGTCTTTGGTCGGTAGGGAGCAGAGTTGGTTGAAACAATTGCTCAGTGTTTATTCTCCATTTCAGGACCATTTTGCAATAGTTGGAATAGATGGCCAAAGCACTATGAAACTGGGTAATTTGAGGAGCATGTTCCCTGTCTTAAAATATTTCCCCATCAGCTATTGGCACCTGAGATTTTGTCATTAAAGGTTGATTTTATAATAAAGCCTAGTTAAAGTGTTTAGTTGTAGAGGGCAGAGTAGGTAACACAGAATGGACACAAGTGTTTTGTGTGGTGTATTGTTTTTATTTTGAACCATATCAATGTATTACTATGTGATGGTGGTGGCTTAGTCACTAAGTCGTGACCGACTCTTGTGACCCCATGGACTGTAGCCCGCCAGACTCCTCTGTCCATGGGATTTCTCAGGCAAGAATATTGGAGTGAGTTGCCATTTCCTTCTCCAATATTGCCATAAATCACTTACTAAAAATGATTTTTAATTAAAAAAAAAAAGATTATCTTAAAACCGTAGAAATCCTCTGGAAGTTCCAGTTGACATGTAAATGCTTCTGAAAAAAGAGGCATCTTTTTGCAGAAATTAGCTGATAGCCAGCTGGGATTGAGACCAGGCCTTAACTCAGAGTGAACATTCCTGATCTGTGAATTCTTCCCTTCCTGGCAGAGCTTCCCCAGCCACCCTGATTGGTCAGAGCCCCTCTGGCAATCTGTCCTTGGGACTATGGATATTATACAGGGCACAATACTGAATGTGAGACAAGAACACGTTGGGAGTGGACAAAGAAGAAGAAGTTGAAGGAGTCACTACAAGACGTAAGGAGGAGGCTACCTGCTGTGCTGTACCACCCACGGCTGGCCTCACCTCTGTCCTCCCCGTGCGTATGGATACGCTGTGGACACACGCACGCCATCAAATACCCTCTCTAGTGCTGTAGCGTCCAGTGGAGCACCAAGGGTAATTTCCAGGCCAAAATGTATGAACTACTTTGGGCATCTTCTGGTTTCTTTCTGAAGCACTCCCTCTCTTGCTAAGTGTTCACTGATCCCCTCATCACCTCGCTTCCTTCTCCATCATCAAAGCATGTTCTGCGTGTGTCAAAGAACATGAGAAGGATAAGTGTACTGATATGATGTCTCTATGAGTCTTCATGAGTTGTGCTGGCTGCTGTAACAAGCCATGGCAGCATCTCAGGGGCCTAACAAAGCGCAGGTTTATTTGTGGCTCACACCACAGTCCTTAAAGCTTGGGGAGTGTCCCTGGGCATGTCTTCTCCAAGTAGCGGCTCAGGGAGCAAGCGCCTTCCATCTTTACCTTGCCACCATCTCCCACAGATGGCGTACGTGTTTACCAAGGAAAGAGTTAAGACAGGACGTGGACAGTGATACAGGAGACTTTATGGCCAGGGCTGGATGTCGCAGACGCCATATTCGCCCATATACCTTGCGCCCTAAATAACTTTGAAGGAATGTATTTTTCTTTTGTGCTCAGGAGAATAGAACAGGATTGACGAACACCTAATCAGTCTGTTATGCAAATCCCCTTCCTTTCTGGTCATCAAATACCTATTTCAATACTTCTCCCACGGTATCTTCTGGTCGTGCCCATCTAGTGCAAAATTCTGTTTCTCTGGGCAAAGAGTAGTCCTCTCACCAAAGCAGGGTATAACTAATCTAGTCGCTACCACATATGAACCAAAAAGACAAGTTACCAACTCTTCATTTACTCGTTCCTTATACAGCGGTGGGAGAGAGGCAGGATAACTGCAAGAAAGACTTCTATTTAGAAACAAGAATGAGAATTAGAGAGTAGTCTAGTAGTTCCGCTAGACTGGTGGGCCCGTTCCTTAATTTGGCTTTGATTCTGTTCATTGGGAGAAACTCCTCTGTTAGCTGTTCTCCATTGACCCTTTGCCCATCTTCTGGGCAGCCTGTTCTTGCTCTTTGTCCGCCTTGCTGACATCTGATAGACGTGTTTCAGAGGATGGCCTCTTTGGAGGCTACAGAGCATCTGAAGCCCTGCCTGCTGTTCATGGAAGCTTGAGACCTGTCCCAATGGGCATTGCCTAAAAATAAGACTGTTGACCAAGGATTTTGGTGCAAGCTCTTGCACTGGGAGGTGATCTCGAAAAGCACTCTGAGTAATGGAAAGTAAGACATGGAAAGAAGGCAAGTCAGTAAAAGCAGCGTTCATGAGTAGGTTCAGGTCAGTTCAGTCACTCAGTCATGTCTGACGCTTTGCAACCCCATGAACTGCAGCACACCAGGCCTCCCTGTCCATCACCAACTCCCAGAGCCTACCCAAACTCATGTCCATTGAGTCGGTGATGCCATCCAGCCATCTCATCCTCTGTTGGCCCCTTCTTCTCCTGCCCTCAATCTTTCCCAGCGTCAGCGTCTTTTCAAATGAGTCAGCTCTTCACATTAGGTGGCCAAAGTATTGGAGTTTTAGCTTCAACATCAGTCCTTCCAATGAACACCCAGGACTGATCTCCTCTAGGATGGACTGGTTGGATCTCCTTGCAGTCCAAGGGACTCTCAAGAGTCTTCTCCAACACCACAGTTCAAAAGCATCAATTCTTCTGCGCTCAACTTTCTTTATAGTCCAACTCTCACATCCATACATGACTACTGGAAAAACCATAGCCTTGACGAGACGAACCTTTGCTGACAAAGTAATGTCTCTATTTTTTAATATGCTGTCTAGGTTGGTCATAACTTTCCTTCCAAGGAGTAAGCGTCTTTTAATTTCAAGAGGAGATTACCACTAGAGAGATTTTAGTAGAGAAGCTGGAGCTCAAAACCTTTGGGGACCCTCTGAAAGGCTATGTGGAACGCAGCTTCCAAGAGGGATATAGAGACTCCAGTCTCTCCTTGATGTACGGTCACTCCTGGGGCTCAAATTCCAAGCACGCCTTCAGGTGACAGAGCCCCCAAGGCAGAGGGATACAGGCCTGACATGTGTCGGCTGTGTCCCAGAACAGGCCAAGGAAATAATAATAGTGAAATGCTAGCATTTGCTAAGGGGCCTGAGAGTTACTTAACATTTAGACAAGGAATTTTCTAGTCTGGATTCACTATTTCTTTGGCAATACAATTCCCTCAACAATTTAATAGGCTTCCAACACATTCGCCTCGAGCAGGAAACACTCCCAACTTTCTGAGACACAATTTGTAAATGAGATTTGCTATGTTGCTTTCTCACCCTCAAGCCTGTCTCCTCCGGTTTAATGATGCTAACTTGAGGCTATCTGCAACCTGGAGATGAGGTAATCTTCCTTATCAGTGAATCACAAGCAGGAATCAGTTGATAATCAGCTAAGGAAACACACATCCTTAATCTGACCTTTGCCCTGAGTTAACTTGACTCAACTAACAATTTTTTAAACCCCACTTTTCCTATTGAGGATTTAGGAACAGCCTTTTCACCCAAACATTTCTGGATTCCATCTAGTTCTTCTCATTTATGTTTGTAAACCAGCCAAGTCTTTCCTGAGCCCACCTTTTTTCGTGTAATACCATAATAAATACAGCCTGTAATTGCTGGCCCAAACTAACGGTCTGATTCATTTCAGCCATTACCCCCAAAAGCTGCAGACTGAGCAGGGACTTGTTCTGACCTCTGATTTATTGCAGGTGGCGGTTGTACTAAATATTTTCCACCGCATCACACGAACAGCCGTCTTCACATGCTTTGATATCAATTTTCTCACTGTGTGTGTCATCGCTCAGTCGTGTCCAACTCTTTGCAACCCCATGGACTGTAGCCTACGAGGCTCCTCCGTCCGTGGGATTTTCCAGGCAAGAGTATTGCAGTGGGTTGCCATTTCCTTCTCCAGGGGATCTTCCTGACCCAGGGATTGAATCCGTCTCCTGCATTGCAGGCAGACGCTTTACCCTCTAAGCCACCAGGGAAGCCCCTACTTACCTCTCAACAGTTAAGTCAATGCTAATACTGCATATATTTAATGGAAGTGCTTCACTTCTCATATAAACGTCTCTATTTGAATAAATAACCTTAGCTGCTATAACAAGCAACCTCAAAAATCCCAAAGGCTTAACAATATAAAGGTATATTTGTCATTTGTACGTAGTCTGATGTGCGTGTAAAGCTCTCCTAGGAGGCTTTCCTACAAATGAGGCTGTTTCTAGTTTCAAATGGCGCCATCTCCAATATAACCTTCTCAATAACCAAGGTGGGAAAGAAATTTTGGAAAATTAAGCAGGGGATTTTAAGTCCAGAGCTAGACATGCTAGACATCCCTTCCACGGACATTCCTTTAGCCCAGACCTAACATAGACAACAAGCCTTCTGAGGGCAGGAACAAGGGAGGTTGGAAATGCCAGGTACACGTTACCTGGAAAGAAGAAAGGGAGGTTGCTTGGCTCTAGCAAAGCGACTGTCAAATCTAATGGATTTCTACTCCAAAACAGGGCTAAACTTGAAACAAAGAAAATTAATCTCTCACAATAAAATTCTGTATTATAGACCAGCTTTGGGGGTAAGGGATCCCCTGTGACATCGTCTCTGTCACACCACAAGCATTTGGTTCCTCATTCAATATTTAAGGCTGTACCTGTGTATATGATTTCTGTTTTCACTGGGAAGTAAACGACCAAAAAGAATTGAGCAGAAATGCTCAGTTATTTGGTGACTTATCTTAAAGAGATGGCACATGTGGTTTCTTCCTGCTGACCTACTAAAATGTAGAAACCCTGCCAATCCCTCCTAGAAACAGACATGGATACGTGAACTTCTGTTTTTACTTTCCTAGACATACCTTTGTCACAGCTGATCTCCAATTGCCTATAATATTTAAAACCTTGGAGAACAAAGTATCCACATGTTAAATTACCTTTTATCGTCTACTTTTCTTCTGAATAAATACATTAGCCTTTAGGTGTCAAGGTGCATGAAAAAATATGCAGGCTAAGAAAACCAGCGCAGAGAATAGAAATCGGCCCAGGGCCCAACCACAGTTTTAAGAATCACATAATCGGTGCATTTAACCTAAATGAATTCAAGTATCCATGCTCAATATACAGTTTTAAATATTATAAAATTCTAAGTTCAGGATGGGGAACACATGTATACCTGTGGCGGATTCATTTTGATATTTGGCAAAACTAATACAGTTATGTAAAGTTTAAAAATAAAATAAAATTAAAAAAAAATTCTATAAAAGGCAATATTGCATTTGTACTATTTTTCACATATTAGACACATACTATGTAGGGTTGTATATACAAAACCATCTATGAATCATTCATGAAGTAAAAATCGTTCATGAAGTAAAAGGGATTTTTAAGGATAATCTTCTGTGATTTTTACAAATGTGAGCTTTTGAATCCTTTAATGCCCTGGTAAGAAGCAATTCCTGATGCTAGGAAAGATTAAAAGCAGAAGAAGAGGGCGACAGAGGATGAGATGGTTGGATGGCATCACCGATTCAGTGGACCTGAACTTGGGCACACTCCAGGAGACGGTGAGGGACAAGGAAGCCCGGCATGCTGCAGTCCTTGGGGTCTGGAAGGGTCGGACATGCCTTGGACTGAACGACAACAACAACAAGATGCAATGCCATAGTAATCTCGTTTCTGCACCTCAGGCCTCCTGATTCAGCCTCACTGCACTCTGACCTCCTTTCCTCTTCGCTGGTTCATCTTCTCTCCTCATCCTGGGTCAGTCTCCAACTCAGTAATAAACATCACTTTTTGGATAATCCTTTTTGTCTGATGACTGATCTCACTTTGCCAACAAAGGTCCGTATAGTCAAAGCTATGGTTTTTTCCAGTAGTTACGTACAGATGTGAGTTGCATCACGAAGAAGACTGACCACAGAAGAATTGATGCCTTTATATTGTGATGCTTGAGAGTCTCTTAGACAGCAAGGAGATCAATACAGTCCATCCTAAGGGAAACAAACCTGAATATTCATTGGAAGGGCTGATGCTGAAGCTGAAGCACCAATACTTTGGCCACCTGATGTGAAGAGCTGACTCATTGGAAAAGACCCTGTTGCTGAGAAAGACTGAGGGCAGGAGGAGAAGGGGACAACAGAGGATGAGATGGTTGGATGGCATCACCGACTCGATGAACATGAGTCTGAGCAAATTTTGGGAGATGGTGAAAGACAGGGAAACCTGGCCTGCTGCAATCCATGGGGTCACAAAGAGTCAGACACAACTTAGTGACTAAACAACAACAAAACAATATATTAGCAAAGACTTGAACTTTATCTCATGTTTCTAACCAGTCGTTTCCTACATAATGACAAGATCTTGTCTAAAGCAGGGCTCTCGATAGTGCTATATGTATATCAGATGTAATCCAGGACTGAGAAGCAACTGGAGACCACTCAGGCCATTACTGACTTAGGAGAAGCAAGCCCTTTGCCGCAGCTGCGTAGTCCTCGTCCACCTCTCAGTTTTAGCCCATTTTGGTCTCTGCCATAATTTCCTGTGACCGCAAAATGCTGTCTCATAAACCCTCTTTTGCTAAAAGCAGCCTTCACTTTCAGCAGCAAGAATGCACTTGACCAAAGTTTTTCAGCTCCTGGTTCCAGCTTCACCTAGGAATCTGAAGGGCTAGTCCCTTTTAAATGATGAAATACTCAAAACATTAAAAAAAAAAAAAAAAAAAACTTGCTACTATTTATTGAGTACTTACATTTCCCTCACGGCTCAGATGGTAAATAATCTGCCTGCAATGCAAGAGACCTGGGCTCTATCCCTGGGTCAGGAAGATCCCCTGGAGAAGGGCATGGCAACCCACTCCAGTATTCTGCCTGGAGAATTCCATGGACAGAGGAGCCTGGCCGGCTACAGTCCATGGGGTTGGAAAGCGTCGGGCATGACTGGGTGACTAATACTTTCACTTTTCACTCACTATGTGCCGGACACTCTGCTAAGAGCTTCATATATATTAAATCATTTAATCATCACAACGACCATATGCGATAAGTACTATTATTATCTCCATTTTATGAATAAAGACATCAAGGAAAAAGAAGTTCAGTCATTTGCCCAAGGACACAGGGCGTGTCATGGTGGAGCTGCCATTTGAACGCAAACATCCCGACTCCAGGGTCTGCGCTGTTACACGTTTCCTCCCTTACAGAAGACTCCGGTTTCATCTGTCAATAAACAACGCCTCGTTTGTGGTAGCCCTGGGACTGCTGTGGGCAATGACAAAAATAGAAGGAAATTAGCATTTTACCTGGAAAAAACCTTCCTTTCAAGATTGATACCTTCTGGATTTTTAGACCTGAGTAAGTTCTAGGATGTTTCGCATTGATTAACTGAGGATGATCACTTAGTCCAGCGTTATTATTTCAGAAAGTTCTTACAGCTATTTACCCTGGCAGAAAATCGGTAGGAGTTGTCATTATTTAAGTCTTATTGCTGAGGCGCTACACTCGTGGAGCTATTTCCTGAGCGGGTGCTCAATGAGAGAAGACAGATGGTCAATCACCAGGACCCCAGAAAACTGAAGTGAGAAATGCAAAGTTGTATAAGACTGGGTCACAGTAGATACGCAATTAGCTTTGGGCACCTATCCTTTGAATGGGGCTGTGTCTATACAACGGCAGAAAAAAAGTCTTAATTGCTCATTCCTGTCAGTCAGAAATGCAAAGTATCAAATTACAGGCAAATGGTTTATTTAATAGCACATAAGTATTATATGTATAGATGTATGTGTGTGTGCATGCATACGCACCCCAAAACTGTTTACTACCAACACTTGCTAACTATTTGGGTGTTTGGTTAATGAAAGAAGCCTAGACTATAATAGCAACAGGAGGCTTCGTGTGTCACTGTGACATGGATGGATGCCTTAATTCACGTCATTCGGTGGTGGAGGGAAGCACCCACAGAGGAGGATTTTTGTGTTTAAAAAAATTATGGAGAAAGTAAAATGAAAACAGTGCCGGGAGTGTGAACAGACTTTGAGATCTTACTATTCGGGTGGCAATTATCTGCATGTGCTGTATTTAGGCTTCTGGGAGCTCTTCCTGCAGCCTGCCCTGGGACGATACTTGAACTCCCACAGGAGCCTTCAAAGCCCAGGGACAGTAGGCGGTTGGCTGTGTGATAAAACCCAGAGGATACGACAGGTGTGCGTGCCCCCAAGATATCTGCCCTTCCCATCACCCACACCCTCCCCATCATGAATCTCACCCTTCTTGTCTTATTTTTTCTGCCAAAATCACACCTTGAAGACGAACTCTGTTAAAACAGACACATTGCTTGTGAGACTTTACATCTTGACTCGGCAATGGTCACTTATATAGTGACCCAGTATTTACTCAGCAGACCAGACAACATGCTCCTGGCAGAGCTCACGGTCCTGAGAAAATGTGACACTCAGCCAGACGGTTGAACAAGGCGAGGAGGAGGAAGGAAGTCACAGGACACATCCTGAGCAGGCTAGGCTGACCTTGGCCATCCATGGCCAGGGAGAGGGTGGTGGGAACTTAGAAGACAGCTCCTAAAACGGCCGCTGGGAGGCACCGAGTAACCCAGCGAGCTGGGGGAGGCAGGGAGGACTGTTTGTTCCCGTGTGCCAGATAATAGAGGAAGAAAGTGGAAAGCATGAAAAAACACGTGGTTTGTGAAACTCATTCAGAAGTTTCTTTCTTTGCGAAAGAGATCAGGATATGATGATTAAAATACTTAAAATGCATTTTCTCCAGGTCATCCACATTTTATCTTCTTGAATAGTCATTTCTGCAAGCTGCCCTAACCACAACCTGGAGGGCTTAAAACAACAGAAATGTATTCTCTCACAGTTCTGGAGGCCAGAAGTCCAAAATCAAGAGGTCAGGAGGGTCGTGCTCCCTCTGAGGCTCTAGCGGGGAATCTGTGCCATGCCCTCCTTTCATCTTTTGGTATTGCCAGAAGCCCTTGGCATTCCTTGGCTTGTGAACAGATCTCTCCAGTCCTCTGTCATCATGTGATGCTCTCCCTGTCTGTCTCTCTGTCTCTTGTCTTCTTCTGAGGACACTAGTCACTGGGTTAGGACCCACCCTCATCGAGCATGATTTCCTTTTAACTTAATTACATCTTCAGAGACCCCTGTTTACATGTTAGGATCACATTCCTGGGTACTTGGGGTTAGGACTTCAACACATCTTTTAGAGGGGGGATACAATTAACGCACAAACTGTGGTCTTTTTTCCACAAAAGCACCAATACTTCAGTGATGTCCATCATTTTTCCCAAAGCCTTCCCACAGTTCCGATGGGATCATTCACGGAGAAGCAGTGGCCATTCCAGTAAAGGAAGCAATTGAGGAAAAGACTTATCAGTGTCATTATGAAACTGAACAGCTCCTAGAAATTTAAGATCATATTCTTATTATGTTCTTCCATGGAGCTTTCCTGGCGTCAGCACTTCCATAAAGTTTTCAGTTTCACCCTTGGCAATCATCCAATACATGAGCACAGCAGCCAGGCGTTGGCACAAAGGCATAAAGGACCATTGTTAGGACAAGGAGTGGCAGCCCAGGAATAAGGAAGAAAGAGAGGAGCTAATCTCAGGGGCAAAGAAAATTGCCCACTAAATCAGTGATATCCATAATACCAAACGAAGGGAGGCTTAAGAGACAGGTTCTTATTTTAAAAGAGGGGGGAGCGGGGAGAGAGAGAGAGACAGGAGAGACAGGTTTTGAACAGGATGAAAACTTGGAATAGCATCTGGATATAATTAGCATACAAATGGAGTTTTGATTCTATAACTTTTCCCGTCTTTAGTTTTTACAACACACACACACACCCAGATTCCAAGTAACGCGAAGAAACTAATTAATAGATCAGTCATTAAATAAATGAAACTCAGGTTGCCCATGGCATCCATTGATGAGCCAGGGTTAAGACACCAGCATTAATACACCTACACAGCCACAGCAGCCACTGCCGGCTGAGACAAATCAGAGTCTGCTTGTCGCTCCGTGTTTAGGAAGCAAGTCATTAATATCAATAGTTGAGGTTTCAGAATAACACTCTCAAGTGACATGGAGGCATTATAAAAATCAGGATCGGCCATTCACAATGCAGCTTCCTCACACCCAAATTTAAAAACTTGAAAAACTTTAAGAGATGTTAGACGTAAGAATGGTCTCTCAACTGTTTAAAATTGGATAGGAAATGACTTTAAGATGTGAATCTACACATCAAAAGATAATACTGTAAGAACTTTGACCCCCAGCTTCCAATAAAGCTGCCTTTATTTATGAATTCCACCTAAGCTAAGGCCACTAGGAATTAAGTCCTGAGCTACTTTCTCTGGCTTTATTGCCCTAAAAAAAGAGCAGAAACTTATTGAATATCTACCATGTGCCACATACTGTCCTAGAAGCTGGTGACTCAAAACAAGGCAAAAAGGCCCTTACTCCATGGAGATGACATACTAGCAGGTGAGACAGATCAGTATGCCTCTCTTCAGAAACAAGTGTCCAGTTGTCTCTTTTACAATTGTTAAAGAGATTTGGGGGTGTTGGCTTTTTTCCTACTACATAAATATTTTAATATCAGCTACCTCTAGTAACTAGAAGTTCATTCTGGAGTTTAATGTCCTTTTACAGACACTAAAGACATAAATGTAAAGATTTTATAGTATGTTTCATAAACTACAATGTGTTAGAAAATCTGAAAAATAATCCTGGAAGGTCAAATATCTTGCTGTACTTCCTGTATTTGGTACTAAGAATAAAGCAGTTTCAAAGTCACATGTCATGAGCCAAGCAGGCCTGTGTTCTTATCCTCAACCTCTCATTTCCCCAGTTCCCTCCCTGGGCTTTAGTTTCATAATCTGTGAGACTTGAGGCTTAAGTTGATTCATCATTTTTAAAGAATTGTTTAAGTTTTGGGGAGTCATCAGAGAAAGTTTACATCTTGCAAAATTTTGATTTAAATACTTAATTTTTCAGATAATTTAAAAACTATAGTAAAGCAAATAGCACAAGTAGTGTTTTACACCAAATTTTAACCCATTGGATGGTAATATATGCATGTAGGCTGTTTGTACAGACCTCATAATGATCTCTGGGCATACATTTGAACTTCTTGAAAATGGATTATTGATAAAGTAGGTTGTAGCTCTGACCAGGCCTTTCAGCAAAGTTGCTCTTTCCAGAAAATGATTCCAGGAAGTACCTATGTCAGCCCAAACTCAGCCAGATGCACTGGGGGTATCTTCTAGTGGCGTGTAACAGCCAGCTCTGCAGTAACGAAGAAGCGTTAACATTTGTCATGCCTAATGTGAGAACTCTTAACATTTTCTTTTTTGTGTAAGTTTATTGCCCCCCTTTTAAGGGCGCTGTAAGGAATGCAAATATGTTAGATATTGATAAGAATCCAAATATTTAAAGGAAATTAACCATTGTTGAATTTTCTAGGTCAGTTTATTTGAAGAAGATCCTGAGATTTCAAGGCAAGCTATTAAAATTGCTTTATCATTTGCACCTGTTTATTGGTGCGAATCAGAATTTTTTTTCAATATTATGTAAGCATTACAAAATACAGAAGTACAAAATACAAAAATAAAATTGAAGATTCGAGACTGCATTTATCAGCCATGACCTAGAGTTCACATTTTTGTGTTCACTGAAACTGTCATTTTTATCATTAATTTGGTTTTAGAATAGCAAATGTTACAAATGTGAGCTTTTAAAATAATTTTCAGCAATAGCACTGTTCTCATCTCTTTTATCGGAGAAGGCAATGGCACCCCTTTCCAGTACTCTTGCCTGGAAAATGCCATGGATGAAGGAGCCTGGTGGGCTACACTCCATGGGGTTGCTAAGAATCGGACATGACTAAGCGACTTCACTTTCACTTTTCACTTTCATACATTGAAGAAGGAAATGGCAACCCGCTCCAGTGTTCTTGCCTGGAGAATCCCAGGGACAGGGGAGCCTGGTGGGCTGCCATCTGTAGGGTCGCAAAGAGTCGGACACAACTGAAGTGTCTTAGCAGCAGCAGCAGCATCTCTTTTATATGTGAAAGTTTTACATGATATTGAATTAGAAAAATTGATTTTTATGAAAAATATTTTATAACTATTCTAATCACAGATTATGAAACTAAAGCCCAGGGAGGGAACTGGGGAAGTGAGAGGTCGAGGATAAGAACACAGGTCTGCTTGGCTCATGACTTGTGACTTAGAAACTGCTTTTTTCTTAGTACCAAATACAGGAAGTACATCAAGATATTTGACCTTCCAGGATTATTTTTCAGATTTTCAAGAAACAGAAACCTACTCAAGCTAGCTCTAAGTAAATAGTCACAGTTATTGAACTATAAGGCCTGTCTAGTCAAAGCTATGGTTTTTCTAGTGGTCACGTATGGATGTGAGAGTTGGACTATAAAGAAAGCTGAGCACCGAAGAATTGATGCTTTTGAACTGTGGTGTTGGAGAAGACTCTTGAGAGTCCCTTGGACTGCAAGGAGATCCAACCAGTCCATCCTGAAGGAAATCGGTTCTGAATATTCATTGGAAGGACTGATGCTGAAGCTGAAACTCCAATCCTTTGGCCACCTGATGCGAAGAGCTGACTCATTGGAAAAGACCCTGATGCTGAGAAAGATTGAGGGCAGGACGAGAGGGGGATGACAGAGGATGAGATGGTTGGATGGCATCATCAACTTGATGGACACGATTTTGAGTAAACTCCAGGATTTAGTGATGGAAGGGAGGCCTGGTGTGCTGCAGTCCATGGGGTTGCAGAGTCAGACATGACTGAGCTACTGAACTGAACTGAACTGACTGAACTATTACTATAGGAAACACAAGCAATTCCAACTCACCTGTTCAAAATGGCCTTAGCATGGCCTGCAAGGCCCTACAGATTCTCCCACTGCCCCACCTCTCTGATCTCAAGTTCTCCCAGCTTCCTTCTGGCTTACATGGCCCAGCCACACCGACCTTCTTGCTGTTCCCCAGGACCGCCCTTGTTCCTATCTTGGCATGTCCTGCTCTCTCCATGGACCCTCGTTTCCCAGCTATCGGAGTAGCCTACTTTCTCACCGCCTTCAATTGTCAGCTGTCATCTTAGAGATTCAAGCCTTGGTCAACCCATAAAAATACCGTCACCCTTTCATGCATTTCTGGACCACTCTCTGTCTTTTGACACTTCTACATTTTTCTCCCAAACGCCTCTGATCCTCTCTTTCTCTTCGTATATGGGCAGGTTTCCTTTCTTTCTTTCCGTACTTCTCCCCCTCTTCTTTTTCTCCCTCCTCCCCAGCCCTGTCCCTTTCTCTTTCTTTCAGGTTTCAAAGGCAGGAGCTTTACCTTCTAATTTATCACTCTATCTGTAGAACCTAGATAGTGCAACACAAAAGAAGAGTCTCTGTTACTTGTTATTTGTTAAGTGAGTATAAACATGTGAATGAGTGAACGAATGAACAATCCAGACACTCAGTTAAGTTACAGAAGGAGTGAAACTGGGAAGCCAGAAACTTAGATGATTCTGTCATCTACTGTAGAACCCCATGTCTTCTCATCTCTCTCTCTTCTTTTTTTTTTTTTTTTTTTTGCTTGTCAATTGAAGTCCCCTGTTCCTTTTTTCAAGTTTGCTTTCTGCTTACTAGTCAATTTGTACAAAGCTGAAAATTACCTCCAGACTCAACCCTACCTGCAATTCAAGTGCTCATTGTTCTCTGGTTATAATCTTGTCTTGTAGTATAAATACTCAAATGAGATAAAACGTTCAACTCAGTTTAACCTCTAGAAGGACCCAACCTTTTTCAGGTCCCAAAGAGGCGGCAGGAGCTCAGCATCACAAGGAACCAACATGGCCTTCTAGGGTCACCACCTCCACAGGTACCATCAACTATATGGGTGCAGCTTAATGGGGGGGGATTTTGCTAGACCCAAACAGGGTCTGTTAAGAAATGACAATGCCAACAACAAAAAATGCTGAGGAAGATGGTTTAGAATTGTCCCACTTACCTTTAACATCTTAATATCACAATAAGGAAGTTAAATATATTTTAAGAAGTGTTTTGCTTTGTTACTTTTTTCACTTCTTTTCACTTTTATATTTAGGATTCTTTCTATTGCAAATCATTGAAGCTGCATTTCAAGTTTGCTTAAGCACAGAGATGAACTCTGCCGGCTGTCATAATTGAACAAGACAAGATATTCTGGATTCAAGCAAGGAATGATCCAGAACTTAGATGGTTTTATCTGTAATTTTTTGTTGTCAGATTTTTTTCTCATTTCTTACTCTGATATCCTCAACGTTGGCTCCATTCTCTTGGCTTCAAACAGACTGCTAGAAGCTCCCGTGGCTACATCCTCCTAAATTCAAGTGCTTCCCAAGTGTCCTAATGGACTGATTAGAACACTCTTGAATTAATCACAAGTGTTAAGGGGATGTGATATGTTAATTGGCTTGGGCTCATACTCTACCCCTAGAATCAGGAATGAGCTAAGGTTGGGAGAGAGGAGGTTCTACCGACATATAACCTGGATGCCCGGCAGCAAAACAACAAATTTTCATCACAGTTGACATAATACTTAATTAGTGAGGCCTGGAAATAATTTTGTATAAAACAATGAAATCTCATCTTCTAATTTTGCTCTGTTAACCTCTCATGAACAGATATGGACTTTCGAAACTTCTGGGGGCTTCCCTAGTGGTTCAGATGGTAAAGAATCTGCCTGCAATACAGGAGACCTAGATTCAGTCCCTGAGTCAGGAAGATCCCCTGGAGAAGGAAATGGCAACCCACTCCAGTATTCTTGCTTGGAGAATCCCATGGACAGAGGAGCCTGGTGGGCTACAATCCATGGGGTTGCAGAGTCAGACATGACTGAGTGACTAGGCACAGCACACAGCTCAACCTCACATGAACAGATATTGACTATCAAGATTAAATCATTTTCCAATGGTCTGTAGATAAAGCATGGCACACTTCATATTCACACTTTACCCTTAGCTTTTGGCTGAATGACTAATGCTACTGATCAACCCTCAGTAGAGTACCCACAAGACTCTACTCTCTCGACATGTACATCAGGGAGGGAAGTGAATGTTTCATTAATTAATATTTGCTGGCTAATGCTTTGACATTTACAAAGGCTGGGCCCATCTGCATGAAACTCTAAAATAAAATTAGGAAAGTGATCAAGAATAAGACTTGAGGAAAAGAAGCCAATTGAACCCAAAGAGTAGATGCATTTCTTAACCATTAGGAGATTTCAAACGACACTTATTCTCTCCCCATTGTGTGAAAATGACTTATCAGTTCATTCCCCTACCACCAATCAAACAAACAGCTTCATTTCATATGGACTCACAATCAAATGATTGGTGAACTATTTCAGTGTTCAATAAATTGCATGAGTATCTTATGAACCTCTGCCTGTGCTGTGCTGTGCTTAGTCATTCAGTTGTGCCCGACTCTGCAGCCCCATGGACTGCAACCTGCCAGGCTCCTCTGTCCATGGGGATTCTCCAGGCAAGAATACCGGAGTGAGTTGTCATGACCTCCTCCAGGGGATCTTCCCAGCCCAGGGATCAAGCCCTGCATTACAGACGGATTCTTTACCATCTGAGCCACCAGGGAAGTAAACAGAAAATTGAAATCCAAGTTTATTTTGCGTTTTGTTATTTTCAAAATAACAACCACCATATAGAGAAGAAATATGCCATAGAGGTTTAAAGACTCTGTTCTGGTGTCAGACTGCTCAGTTCAAGTCCTGAATCTACATTTACTCATTGTGATTTAATTTCCTCACCAGAAAAAATGTAAATAATAACAATAGCCATCCTATGGGGTTGTTACAAGGATTACATGAGTCAATCTATATGAAGTTTGTAGAAGCTCCTGGTATTGCCTAAGGAGTGTTACCTATAACCTCCTTTCATTTTTTTTTCTTTTTCTCTTTCTCTATCCCACTCTCTCTCTGTCTCTCTCATTCCTCTCTCAATTTTTATTTTTCCTTCACCTTAAGAAATACTATTAAATTGTTTTATGGACATCTCACTTCTGTAGGTGGCTCAGTGGGCAAAGAACCTCCCTCAATGCAGGAGACACCAAAGATATGGGTTCGATTCTTGGGTCAAGAAGATCCCCTGGAGCAGGGCATAGGAGCCCACTCCAATATTCTTGCCTGGAGAATCCCATGGACAGAGGAGCCTGACGGGCTACAGTCCATAGGGTCACAAAGAGTCAGACATGACTTAAGTGACTGAGCACAGCGCAGCACTTCTATATAATTCATATTGCAAACTGGTCTGGCCATGATTGAGATATAATCACCAAAGAGATGCCTTTGACAAAGATGAAGTAGCTGACAAGTTGCTAAACACAATGTTAAATTGTTTGTTATTGTTGAGGAGTGGGAAGCTTCTCTTTTAAAAGACTCTCATGTTTAAAGCCAACATGATTAATATTCACCGCAGACAGACTAGTTTATACAGCCAGAGACACTGAGGTCAGCCTGGATAATGGAAGAGCACGCTCATTCCTGAACCTGTGGCGTCACACACTTACATCCCTCCCGAGCCCAGGCACCTCAGGCTTGTCAAGAAGAGGTGTGTCCATCAGGCTGTAAAGATGTGAACCTTACAAGTGGTATCATGGAGTCATAAGCACTGGGAATGAGTCATGGCCTATTTTATGAGCGTAGCTCGTCTTCAAAGAAAGATTGAACTGACCATAAACAGCAGATCATGGAACATAAGCTTTTCGAAAGGCTCCTCATAAAAAATACAATAAAAATAAATACAGCTATTGCCTAAAATTCAAAGTCTCACGTAGATTTATTGTGAATCTGACGCATCATTGCTCATCTTCACTTTTTGGATGATATCTTTAGCACTGGACTGAGTTTCTAAATGTTGATGAAGCTATTTGTGTTAATGTACAGAATCAGTTATAGGAGATAACCTCAATAAAGCACAGGACATGAGAGAATTTGAAAACATTTGCATTTTCACTATATTTTCCAATTTTGTGTGACTATCAGAAATCTTGTTGACATATATTGCTTTTAGGCCTCTCAGTACAGAATGTGATGTGACCTCAATAATTTCTATGCTTGAAGTGGCCAAAATGCCAAATACTTCATGATAAAAACAAGATTGTATAACCTTCTGAGGGTTCTCAGATATCATAGAAATGAGAAATTTCTGATTTTTCACCAAACTTTCCTTAGTCCCACACACTTGTCTCGTTAGGTATTGTCTTTAGCTTGCAGCAAAGAATTACAGGGACATGGGAAAAAATAGCCAAATTTCAAACACACACACATGTATATATAAGATATGTAACTCACCCTTAATTTTCTGAAACTAGACATGAAGATCATTTTTATGAAAATATAAATGACATTTTTGATAGCTCTCAGTAAATAGGAAATCAATTAACACACACTGTTTTAACATACCTATTACTTCCCCAGTACCAGCCAGGTTCTGTAGGAAATTTAGAATGACTGTGAGAGGCAATCTCTGCACCCTAGGAGCTTGTACTTCAGTGGGAAGGTTATACTATGTGCAAACAACATCAAACATCTTGAAGCAGACAATAATGTAGTGGGAGGAGCAGGATAAATTAACTTATTGTTCAGGTTTAGAGGAGAAAGAGAAGAGCAAGGGCATAAGTTTGGGAAAATTCAGCAAAATTCCATAGAGAAAAACAAATCTTGCACTGAATTCTAATCAATTCACAAAGTCCAGAGGAAAGATGAGCAATGAATGAAGTCTCTTGATCAGTTATTTACTAGATTAGCCTGGATAACAATAACATCACTAAAAGATGAGTAGAGAATTGAGTTGATTCTTGAAAAAAAATCCCCAAGTTTCCTTGATAAAACAGGGATAAGTCAGGGGTTACTTCAGGGTTTCAAACTTGGGTAACCTAGAGAAGAGCTTTATTAGAGACATGTGCAGTTAGAAACCAGTGCTCAAGAACAAAGGAAGTTCCATTTGAAAGATAGTACAGTTGAGGTGGCAGCAAGATATCCCATTGTTGGCATCTGGCACATGCAGGGAGGTGAGACCAGGGAAGTGATAGAAATTTTAAGAGAGATCTGTGAATCAATAGGGTTTAAAATCATAATATCACTTACATCTCTTTATGCAGCTTACTCATTAGTATTCAATATCTCCCCTCCCGCCCACTGTCCCAGAAACAATAGTGCAATATTAGAATGTTTTTTTTTCCTTTTGTCATGAGCTAATCCTACCATTCTGTAATTCTTACTACCACTTTGTCTACATCAAAAATTATTCAACTTTAATAGATCATAGCCAATTGAACCATATTGTCTAAATTTCCTTCCCTCCCTCCCAGTACTTGTGGAGGTTTTAATCAGTATCATACATTAGATATGCCAGATTTTATTTTTTCTATAAAGTCAGGCATGCTACGATAGGCTGACTTAATGTAATTCTGAAGCATTAATATTTTATATACACTATTATTCCATGTAAGTGTATTGAAGCATAAGAAATTTTCAATGTTTTTCATTTTTCTTATTCCCTTTATCTGAGTCTTAGCAGTTTTGCAGAAGCAATTGTACAACAGCCTTATTTTTAAGATCTAGAATGTGTACCAACATAATGTACAGACAGTTATTTTAAACTATATTTTTTAATTCTGACCAAATTATTTGCACCTTCATTAGATACTCAAAAGAATCAGAAATGGATGCCCTGGGTGGTTAAAGGCAAGATTAGATTTAGTGGATGAGGGGCAAGGATTGGGAAGGGGAGAAGATTATATATGCGAAACATAAGTAAAGACTTTTGGCAAATTACATTTCTCCACATGGAATCTTAGATCTCTGGGTTGAAGGGTACCTTAGAGACATTCTAGCGTCACATTTCTTAGGGAGGATCAGGGCTGGGGCAAATGCAGAGGGGCTCTCTCAGTGGAATTTCCTGTCATACTGTTCTACTCCCACTTGGCGTATAAATTTAGGCTTTGTGTCTGAGTGCTTATAAAAGATAGCATTCAAAAGTTAGCACAAAACCCTTAGTAAAGCTTGAGCACTCTTTTCCCTAAAAAACGCTAAATGATTATTTTAAAAGTTCACAGAAGTAACAGTGGAATCTCTAAGATACGTGTTAATTACCTTTTATAAACTGGCACTCCTAGATGTCCTTTGAAGGAACTCCAGCTACAAATGGATATCTGATGTCTAGCTCCATCTGTAATTAACTACCTGCTCAACCTCGCTAGACCTGAGTCTCCTCAGTTAAGCCAGATGCCCCTATAGTCATATCCAGCCACATCATTCTATCAGGATAATCCCATGCATATTCTCAGAGAGTCTCATGAAGCCTGAAAGGTTTCTCATGAAACCTTTCAACATGATGGCAGATTCCTGATTCAGTTTATGTCTATGATTTCAATTTGGCAGTTTTAAGGGTGTGTAAATTACTGTTGATGTTTTGATGATAACACCTTAAACATAGAGAGGCCTGGTATCCAAAGCATTTATTTAACATTTGATTGATTCATGAGTATAATGTAACAATCCATGAAAACAATGTGAATACTAATTTTTCTGAGTGAAAAAAACAAACATAAGAAATTCAGTGTACCTATTAACCCACAAATGACAATTTTGATCAATAGTCTAGTTCTGTGTAGACCTACAGAAGTTTATCGCCTTATATTTTAATTTTGCCATAGGTGAGGCTATTTGCTCCATATTTAAAACTAGGTCAGTAACTATTTTTCCCAGGGTTCCAAGCTATTTGTTTGCATTTGGGAAAGAAAAAAAAATGGGACATACATGCAAATATTCAATTTGTAGATTTTTTTTCAGAACCAGAAACATTTTTTAATTTTTAAATAAACCCTTTCCCTCACCCCATATCTACTTATATATTTTTGGAAAGTTAAAGATATGGGGGTAGGGAGAGGTGGTGATCCTTGCAAGAGGGTTTTGTTCATCTTATGACCTAGAAAACCAGACTGCCAAATTAGACCACTGAAACATTCTTCCATGGGTCAGACCAAATTAATGTTTGAAAATGAAAGTGTAGTTCCCTCTCCTCAATGGTCCTCACTGGCAAGGGACCACCTGTTTCCAGCTTCTGAACGTTTCACACCTCCGAGGAACCTGCCACCTGGCAGCGATGCCCATGGAGATGGCATTGAGTCCAGAGAATAAGGGAAGTCCTGGGCTAGCATGCGCTGGAAGCTGTAGCTGAAGCCCTCTTTGCTCTGGAAGCAACAGAGACTGTGCTGGGAGCTTTGTACCACGCCTTGGCACTTGGCTCTGCCCACTACAATCAGCGTCTGCCTGCTCCTACTTTAAGCCAGGAAGGCACACTCGGCTTGCAGTTTCTTTCTGGTGAGCATCCCCAGGTTCTGGAATGTTCTGTGGCCCCTCTTCCCCAGGAGAGGTGGAAAGGCTGTAAGCATCGTCCTTCCACTTGAGTTTTGAGCTCGGGGAGCCCCTTTCCTCCTCAGTACACTTTCCACAATTTCCTGGCGGTTTCTTCTCATGTAATGGAGTTTTTCAACCACGGCGACCCTTCATCCGTCTACACCTACCTAAGTCCAGGAGGGGCAGTTTAAACGCCCGATATCTCTCCGAGAAAATCATCATTCTGCAACACTGAACAAGCACCAATAGAGCAGGGAGCCCATTCAGACCCGGAACCACCCTCTGACCAGGACAAGCTTGCTGCAACTCAGCCCGGATGATGACCAACACGGGCTGCAACGTTTCTGACTCTCGAATCTGGACAACTTGGCTGAAATATATATACAGTGTGTAATGTGAAGCTTGGCTAATAGGAACGCCTGCCCCTGGGCAAAGATAGACGGTTTGAAACAAGGCGTATTTAAAAAACCCGAATCAAAGATCAATCTGCTCTCCGAACTTAGAGGGGCCTTCTCCCAACACAGGTCCACACACACAGCCCACCAGCGGAGGGCTCTTCCCCTTCCCGGCTGGGAAGAGAGCCCCCCGCAGCTGGGAGGATTCCTCTGCGAGCGCTCCCTGGATGTCCCGGGAAGGAGCCTCTGGCGCTTGAAAAGGGCATTAATCACCTTTGGTTCCTTGTACCTGAGAAAAAATAGCTATCTCTGGGATCTGATTTTTGTGTGTGTTTCAGACTGGAGAAAGCTTTTATGATGTCTCCTAGTGAAATATAACCACTCTCTCACTCTAAGCAGCCTCTAAATTCTTAAATGTGGGTAAATGGAAAACATGCTGTGGGTCTTTATTCCACCAAGCAGCAAGAAATAAATCAGAATCCCCCCACCCCTACTCCGTCTCTCCCCTGATGCCTCACAGATGTGCAGCGTTAGAGGGAAGAGCAGAAATGCTTTATAAAATTAATATGTGGAAACTGCTTTGTTTACCATAAATGCCTAGCCTGGGGCTTTCTCTACCATGCCCCATCAAGATTTTAAGCTGAATTCTTGCCTTCTGCCTACCAAAAACGTCTTCCTTGGTTCCTGTCAGACACCAGGGTCTCCATTATCCACATGGTGGTGACGTGGGTTCAAGCATCAAAGGTGAGCTGGCTGCAAGTCAGTGGTAAACAAGACAGGTCCACTCTGAAATGTGTAAATCATCTCAGGACCCTGCTGGCTTCGATGTCCTAAATAAATATCTGTCATTACTATAATTGACATTAAACCGAATGTGGGAGACCCCACAGACGCAGGCAAATGGTGGAACTTGCCTCTGTGGTTCATTCACATTTAAAAATATGTAGAAGATATCCCACCGAGCTCGTGAAAGGCATTTAACTGATTTTAATAGCAGTCATTATATTAGAAAATGAGACTTTCCGTTGTAACAGAGATGAACTGGGACGAAACAAAGGAGGAGAGGTAACTAGCAGCGCCCCCGTGCCCTGCCGGAATCGCAGCTCATCATTCTTGCTTTCAGCAGTTAGCCAGCTCCTTTTGTCAAAGACTACCACCGTCTAATGAGACAATTAGGACTCGACAGTTTAAATATGCGATTTTGTTCTTTTCAAGCCTAAGTGCCAGCCACTAAGACAAACTATACCCACCACCTTCCTATCAGCAGAGCCATTGTTATCCCAGATAGAATGCCCTAAAAATAAAATCCGTTTTGCATGTGAAGCTTCATCAAGTCAGGTCATGCCTGCTCCTCAGGGCAGACTGCAGTGTACTAATTTCATGGTGCTATTTTTAAATGTGGCCTCCTTGGATCTTTCCGTATGTCCTACATAGCTCAACAAGGCACCGAGTTAGTGTTCAGGCCGCTCGTGCTAGTCACCTCTGCCCGTTCTGCCCCCAACTCGAACCTCCACCACCCCTCTAGGCCCCGGGTGGCTTACAAGACGTAGGCCCACTAGTGATAGGTGTGGTCACGCTGTGATCAACATCACTTGCTGGGCACTGTCCAACACACGAGCCCTTAGAAGATCGAATTGGCATCGGTTTCTTGAATTCATTATTCAAGTTGTTGCAGTTTTAAAACAAATTCACAAAAAGAGAAAATGGCTTATCATCCTAAGCTAATTTTATGTCTCTGGGTATCTATTTTTGCCTCTTGTACAGAGTGTTTGGTGTTTTGTTTTGTTTTTTTTCAGTTATAAAATTAACATATTCACAGGTATGTGAAAAGCATAGAAGAGTGTGTCATTATTCATGACCCTTTTGATTCTGACCACTAGAAACCCAGCTCGAACTTGATATGCAAAATTATATTGTTCATATAATCAGAGATCAGAGTTGCCTTCTGTCACAGCTGGATTCATTATGGCTCAGGATAATGCCGTGAGGACAAGGTTTCTCTCTCCCAGCCTCTCAGTTCTGCCTTGCCACACATCAGCCTGATCTCCAGGAGGCCTTCTCCGCTTGGTGGCCCATGACAGCCCCAGGCTTCCATCCTACCAGCCGAGTAACACAAATGAAATGGCATCTCTTTCTGCCCAGCTGCTCTGACCAGAGTCTCCAAATTGAGTTTCATTAGCATGACTTGGAGAAGGCAATGGCACCCCACTCCAGTACTCTTGCCTGGAAAATCCCATGGACGGAGGAGCCTGGTAGGCTGCAGTCCATGGGGTCACGAAGAGTCAGACACGACTGAGCGACTTCACTTTCACTTTTCACTTTCATGCATTGGAAAAGGAAACAGCAACCCACTCCAGTGTTGTTGCCTGGAGAATCCCAGGGACGGGGGAGCCTGGCGGGCTGCCGTCTATGGGGTCGCACAGAGTTGGACATGACTGAAGCGACTTAGCAGCAGCAGCAGCAGCAGCATGACTTGGGTATGTGCCTAGCCCTAAACTGTCAGGGTTCAGTATGGTCTGAGAAAATCTCCAATTAAGCAGATTTTTGTTATATGCCCTCCATGAAGCCAGGATTTTAGATCAACCTCACATTAAACCATATGGACTCAGAAGGAAGGAGGTATGATTCCCCCAAAGAATATCAGGTGTATCATCATAAGAAGGAATACATGTAGAGCAAACACCAGCAAATGTCCATGACAAAGACCTCTTTCCTCACAATCTGAAATAAGAATCAAAGATGCATGTTTAATCCTAGAGGAGGAAGAAGCTCTAGGACTATCTTTGTGAACTTTCATAAATTAGTACTAAGTAAAATAATGAAATACTTCCCACACAAGGATTCAGAGCATCAGGAGATAATGTAGAGAATAATGAGGAAATCATCCAGGACAGAGAGAAAAAGACAAGTGTATGATGAAAAGTCCTTGGGGAATAATGTCCGCACAATGCGGCCTCCCATTACACACTCACATTTTGAGTATGCTTTCCCACTGCCTTGCAGCCTCCATTGTTTCTGCTGAGAAGTTAGTTATTAATCTTCTTGGAGTTCTCTTGTACATGGTGATTCATTTTTCACTTGCTGCTTTCAAGATTTTCTCTTTATCTTTGGCTTTTGACACTGTGATTATGATGTATCTAGGTATGGATCTCTCTGTGTTATCGTACTTGGAGTCTGAAAAAAATAATGGCTGAAAACTTCCAAATTTGATGAAAAATACTACATGACCAGAAAGCTCAACAAATGCATTTTCTCCCCATTTCTCTCTCTCCTCTTCACTTAGATATTGCCTTTATACATGTTAGTATGTTAATGATGTCTCACATTTCTCCAAGACTGTTTGTGGTTTTTTGTTCTTTTTTCTCTCTATTCTTCAGATTATGTACTCACTATTGATCTAACTTCAAGTTTACGGATTCTTTCTTCTGTCATTTCAAATCTACTTTTGAGCCCTTCTTAGTGAATTTTTCATTTTGGTTATAGTTTTTCTCCACTTCAGAATTTTCATTTGATTCTCTTTAAACTTTCAATCTTTTCATTGATATTTTCTATTGGATAAGACAGTGTCGCTACACTTTCCCTAAAGTTTTTAGACATGGTTTCCTTCAGTTCTTTGAACATACTTTTAATGCATGCTTTGAAGTCTGTGTCTGCTAAGTCCAGTATCTTGGCCCCTCAAAGGCAGTCGCTATTACCTGCCATTTTTTTTTCTGTGTGTGGCGTGTCACAGTTTCCTGTTTTTGAATATGTAATTTTTAATTAAGAACTGGATATTTTTGATAATATATTGTAGTAGTTGTGGATACTGATATTGCTTGAAGGATTGTTGTTTGCTTCATTTATTTATTTGTTCAGTGATCTGGTTGAACAGACTCTGTGAAATCTCTTTCCCCTGCAATATACAGTCTCTGATAACTGCTAAGATGACGTCTCCCTTGTTTTTATCTTTTGCCCTGCCTTCCCAGAGGTTGGCACCAAATCTACGTATGTATCAAAGGCTATTTTAAGCCTCCACGGTCAGTTAGACTTTACTTTTTACCACTGAGTGTCTGTGTGACTTGGAGACTGCTATCACAATTCAGAGGGTTTATATTTTTGCCCCACAATCAACCAGGAATTAGTAGGTCCTGAGAGGGTAGCGCTTGGGGCCATACACACTCTTCCAACTAGGGATGCGCGTAGTTTTAAGCCTGGCTTCCTAGGAGTTGCCCCTCGGCCAGAGCAGGTAAGTGTTCAGCCAGCAATTGGTCAGAGGTTATGCTTAAACCTCTTGTGCCAGTAAGGCTTCTACCCTGTGTCAAGGGATGCGTGTGCAGCTTCGGAAAGGATTTCAAATCAGCCCAGCTCCTGGAGTCCTTCTGAGTACCAAGTCCATGGTGGTGGTGGTGGTGGTTTAGTCGCTCAGTCGTGTCCGACTCCTTGTGACCCCATGGACTGTAGCTCACCAGACTCCTCTGTCCATGGGATTTTCCAGGTAAGAACTGGAGCGGGTTGCCATTCCCTTCTTCAGCCTAGTCCACGGGCCCAGCCATTTCCACCCACAGAGTAGACTGTGGTTCCAGGCAGGTTATTCTTGGCTGCCTCTTCCTATGGTTCCCTCTGTTCAGCTCCTGGCTGGTCTGCGGTTTCACTTGTTGCTACCAGTACTCTGCAGCTACCAAACCCTCTTAATTGCTCTCCACCAAGATCTCCATTGTTTAAAAAAAAAAAAAAAAAACACCCTTAGGCCTGGAATTCTCCAAGCTCTGCTCCAAATAGAGTCACTCCCTTCCAAAAGAGTTATTTACAATTTTCCTCTCTCCCTGAGCAGAACCTGGAGGCTGCTTTACAGGAGCTGGGAGCAGGGACAGCGGTCTGCCTCTCCAGAGTGAACCCCTGTTCTACAAGTGGGTGCTGGGGTGGGTGCTGGTAGCCCCTCGTCTTCTCAGCTGGCCCTCCCCTCCCCAAGGGCGGCGTATCCACAGTTCTGGGCTAGAGGCAGCTGTTGTTGTTGTTTAGTCACTCTTTGCGACCCCATGGACTGTAGCCCGCCAGGCTCCTCTGTCCGTGGGATTCTCTAGGCAAGAAAGCTGGAGTGGGTTGCCATTCCCTTCTTGGCCCCAGTATTCTCAGACTGCCACATCTGGGGTAGTCTTCACTCTCGGAGGGACTGGTGGGGAACAGGGGACCTCAGTCCTTTCAGCCACACACGCCCTAAATAGAGTTTCTGCAATGTGAGCGGGGGAGGGAATTGATAAGCATGGTGCAGCCTGGCCCCTGCAGAGTGAAAACAGAGCCCTAGACTGGAGCTGGGGAAGGAAGGAGGCCCCTTCCACACCCACACCTCCTAGTCTTCTGGGCTGCGTCACCCAGAGTAGAATTCCCAGAAAAACCTTTCCCAAACATGGAGCTGACAGGGAGGAGGAGGGACCGGGACAGGAGGTCTGACTGTTCCTACTGGTTGAGTAAATTTTCTTAAATGAATGTTCCTCCATTTGCTGTGTGCCCTTGGGACAACATCCAGAGCTTTAACTATCTATCTATATACATATATATATGGACTTCTCTTATAGCTCAGTCAGTAAAGAATCTGCCTATAGTACAGGAGACCCGGGTTCGATCCCTGGGTCAGGAAGCTCCCCTGGAGAAGGAAATGGCAACCCATTCTAATATCCTTGCCTGGAAAAGTTCATGGACAGAGGAGCCTGGTGGGCTGCAGTCCATGGGGTCGCAAAGAGTCGGACACGACTGAGCGACTAACACTTACTTACATATATGTATATAAAATTTTCATCAGCTAAAATGTCTTGCTGGGAAGAGCGCCTGCCAGGCTCCTGCCCCCACCCCTCTGGAAGTCCCTCCGCGCTCACTTTTAACTGTTGCTGTTCATACAGATCCATGTCAGAGCCTTTCAAGAACTTAAAAAGTCATCCAGTCTGTTCCCTCTGCCTTTGAGCAAGATCATACCTTCATCAGGCCAGACAGATGAGAATCGATACTGGTTTTGAAAACCTCCAGAGGAAAAAAAATTTCACAGCCTTCCTTAATAACCTAAATCATGCTTAACAACGCTTACTGCCAGGAATTCCTTTCTTGTGTATAAGCTAAAGCACACATACTACAGTTTAAAGGCGTTTGCTAGTCATCTGTCCTGGAGGAGATAAAGAACAGCTGGTCACCACACAAAACATTCCCCCTCCAGGAGGAACAATCTCTACCCTTTCTTTTAAAAAAGTCTTTTTTTTTTTTTTGGCCCTGTCATTGGAATAAATAATCTTAATATTTCCTCATACTTTTCTTCAATTAATGAACAACCTTTGGGCTCTGTTCTGAAATCTTTTTCACTCTTGCCATTGCCCTCTTAAGACTGGAGATGTTTCTCAAAGGGAGGTCCAGGCGTGCTCCACATGGTTCTCTTGGAGCGCTTACTAACCACCCAGATTCCTGTGCTTCCCTCGAGACTCTGTGAATCATAATCCCACCTATCCATCTGGGAATCAGCATGGCTGACAAAAATCCCCTAGATGACCCTGACGCACTAAAATTTAAGATCCTTTAGGCCAGACTGGAGCCTGCATTGTCTCACAGATTGAAACGGAAGAATCACTCTGGAGCTTCTAAAATCCTAATGCCCAAGCTGTACCCAGGTCCAATCAAATCAAAATTTCAAGGGGTGGCTCCTGGGGACGTTTGACAGCTCCCCAGGTGAATTCTGAGTGCAGCCAATATATGGTCAGCTTCTTCAAGGCAAGGACGGGGTAAAGTTTGTATCCCAGACCTGCTGACACAAAGGCTAACACAGGAACGTTAGTTCTCAGCACTGACTGAGTAAGTGAGACTTAAATTTTGTCCCTAGATTCATGCTCATCGTGTATCCCAGTTTCTTTATCTCTGTCATGGCCATTTAATTGTAAGCATTACTTTGCTAACAAAGGTCCGTCTAGTCAAAGCTATGGTTTTTCCAGTGGTCATGTATGGATGTGAGAGTTGGACTATAAAGAAAGCTGAGTGCCGAAGAATTAATGTTTTTGAACTGTGGTGTTGGATAAGAGTCTTGAGAGTCCCTTGGACTGCAAGGAGATCCAAGCAGTCTGTCCTAAAGGAGACCAGTCCTGGGTGTTCATTGGAAGGACTGATGCTGAAGCTGAAACTCTAATATTTTGGCCACTTCATGCGAAGAACTGACTTATTGGAAAAGACCCTGATGCTGGGAAAGATTGAAGGCAGGAGGAGAAGGGGACGACAGAGGATGAGATGGTTGGATGGATTCACTGACTCGATGGGCATGAGTTTGAGTAAACTCCAGGAGTTGGTGATGGACAGGGAGGCCTGGCGTGCTGCAGTCCATGGGGTTGCAAAGAGTCAGACACGACTGAGCAACTGAACTGAACTGTGAAGATAAATCTTTTTTCACTGTTTGTTTTGGAAGGAGACTTGACTTTGAAGAGGGAGAGGCAAGACTTCTGGCTTGGAAACCTACAAGATGAGAGATGCTAAGAGACACCTGTGTGGAGATTCCTGCTAGCCACCGTGAGGCCTGGAAATGTGGCTGATGAGTGTTGAAATCTTCACTTTGAATTATGTCAAGATTCCTTACATGTACCACCTCACTGACCTGCCCTGATCCTATTCCATCATCCCGCAGGGTGATACTGAGCATTTCACCCGGCATGTATTGCTTTGCACGGATACCATAGTCCCTTCTCTTCCCTCCCAAGACTTCAGTGATTACACAAGTTTAAGGCAGAGCCCCCAGTAGATGTTCACATTTGGGCAACATCCAGTGTAAAAAAGTTAATACCCCAAGGGGCAAACCTACAAGCTATGCCAAGAGCCCCTTTTTCTGTAACTTTCTAACCATGTAATGTCCTGAAACAAAGGTTATAATGCTTCCAGAGGATGGGTCTGAGGGGTCATTTGCAATTCATGTTGGTGAACTCAGTAATGCTTCCTCGTATTTCTCTGCCTCCTCCCTTGCCTGACTGCCCTCTCACCCCAATTCCAGGGATCACACTCCCTCATAAGAGTGACATACAAGGACCTAATGCTGTGTCTAAGGAACCCAAATGAAATAGACAGTACATCATTCATTTCCCATCCTTTCCCATCACGGTGTCCAGCACAAATTAGGTGCCCAATAAATATAAACAGACGTGAACACGGACCAGAAAACTAGACAGAGGCAGGGGTGTGCATAAACTATCCGTGATGGGAGAGTTCTGGTGAGAAAGTAACCCAACGGTTATAATTTTCCATTTATCAGCCATGGGGACAGGGGCAAGTCAGCCACTTTGGATATTAAATTATTTACTTTCTAAAATGGGACTCTTGAGTTGTATCTGAATATCATGAAGTTCAATTGAGAAAATATGTATTGCTGTGTTCTGAAAATTGTAAAACCAAAAAGTTATTGCTTTGGTATCAGAGTCTTAACTAGATAGCTTTTTCCCCCATGAGGTTTTGAGAGTATTTCCATATATTAGCGATTAACACACATCAGTAAGAATTTGGAAAAGCTGTGTGAGAGTGAGCTTATTATTATTAATTATTAAGTATATTAAGCTATAATTAATTAATTATATAAATAAGAATTGTGAAATTTGAGATAAAAATTTTCATTTTTGCTTCATGCTGCATATCTTTTTTTTCCTCAAGTGTACAATTCAGTGTTACACCGTGCTGTATGTTACATCCCCAGGATTTATTTTATACCTGTGCTGTGCTGTGCTTAGTCACTCAGTCATGCCCAACTCTTTGAGACCCCATGGACTGTAGCCCGCCAGGCTTCTCTGTCCATAGGAATTCTCCAGGCAAGAGTACTGGTCTGGGTTGCCGTGCCCTCCTCCAATTATTTCATACCTAGAAGTTTGTAAACACCTTCTCACTACCTCTACTAACTTCCCCACCTTTACACCCTCCCACTCCACCTCTAGCAATATAGCAAACCTATGCTCTGTATCTATGAGTCTGCTTTTTGTAGATTACATATCTAAGTGAGATAATACAGTATTTATCTTTTTCTGTCGTATTTCACTTGGTGCAATGGTCCATCCATGTTGTCACAAATGGCAAATTTTTCTTTTTAATGGCTGAATAGTATTCTGGTGTGTGTGTGTATGTATGTATATATATATATATATATATATATATATATATATACCATCTCTACTTTATTCTTTTTCCAGTTTTATTGAGATGCAATTGACCCACTGCACTGTATAAGTTTAAGGTGTGCAGCATAATTATTTTGACTTACAGCTTGTAATGTTCATCACCATGAGCTTAGTGAATATCCATCAATATACATAAAAATTTTAAAAATTAAAAGGGAAATATTTTTCCTTGATGAACTCTTTGGATTTACTCTTAACAGCTTGCATGTGTAACACGCAGCTGTGTTATCATGTTATAAATTACATCATGTTATAAATTATATCCCTAGTGCCTACTTATGATTAGAAGCTTATGCCTTTTACCTGGCTTCATCCAGCTTTCCCCTAACCCTCACCTCTGTTAATCACAGATCCGATCTCTCTTTCTGGGAGATGGTTTGTTTTTGAAATAAAATTGACCTAAACCCTATGTCCGTTCCAGTCACACGACATAGTGATCCTATATTTCTATACGTTTCACACCGATCGGCAGGGCAACTCAAGTTGCTGTATGTCCCCATACAAGGGCTACACGGGCGTTGTCTGTACTCTCTCCCTACATTTCCTGTTCCTCATTGATTTTGCATCTGGAAGTCTGTATCTGTTAATCTGCCTCACATATTTTCTTCTTCCTGCATCCCCCTCCCCTCATGTTTGGCAACCACCTGTTTATTCTCTTTATCTATAGCCCTGTTTCTGTTTTGTAACGGTTATTCATTATTTTTTGGACTTCACGCACAAGTGAAATCTTGTGGGATTTGTCTTTCTCTAACTTGTTTCACTTAGTTTAATATCCTCCAGATCCATCCATGCTGTCACTGATGACAAGATTTCGTTCTTTTTCATGACTAAGTAGTGTTCCATCACTTACACACCCATAGTTTGTGGATGGACACTTAAATTACTTCTATACACTGGCTGCAGTAAATAATGCTGCTATGAACATTGGGGTGCATTTATGTTTTCAAATTAGTGTTTTGTTTTCTTCAGATATATACCCAGAAATAGAAATGCTGGATTATATGCTAGTTTTATTTTAGTTATTTGAGGGAACTCCATATAATTTTCCACAGTGGCTGGACCAATTTACATTCCCACGATCAGTGTACAAGAATTTACTTTTGTCACATTCTCTTCACCAAAATTTGTTATTTGTAGACTTCTTGATAATAGCCAAGCATGAGGAGATAATCTAATTGAGATTTTGATCCTGTTTCCCTGTTGATTAGTGATATTGAGCATCTTTTCATATGCATGTTGGCCATCTGTATGCCTTCTTTGGGAAAAGGTCATTCACGTCTTCTGCCTATTTTTTACCTGTGTTGTATTTTTTTATGTTGAGTTGTATAAGCTGTTTATACATTTTAGATATTAACCCCTTATCAGTCTTATCATTTGCAGATATTTCTCCCATCAATAGATATTCTTTTTATTTTGTCAGTTGTTTTCTTTGCTGTGCAAAGAAAGGTTTTAAGTTTAAATTGGTCCCACTTATTTATTGGAGAAGGCAATGGCAACCCACTCTGGTACTCTTGCCTGGAAAATCCCATGGACAGAGGAGCCTGGTTGGCTATAGTCCACGGGGCACGACTGAGTGACTTCACTTTCACTTTTCACTTGCATGCATTGGAGAAGGAAACAGCAACCCACTCCAGTGTTCTTGCCTGGAGAATCCCAGGGACGAGGGAGCCTGGTGGGCTGCCGTCTATTGGGTCGCATAGAGTCAGACACGACTGAAGAGACTTAGCAGCAGCAGCAGCATTTGCTTATTTTTGCTTTTATTTTCTTTGCTTTAAGAAATACATTCCCCACAAATGCTTTAATTTATATCAAAGAGGGCTCTGTATATGTTTAATTCTAGGAGTTTTATGGTTTCCAGTCTTTTATTTAGGTCTTTAATGCATTTTGAGTTTCTTTTTGTATGTGATAAGAAAATTTTTTCTAATTTCATTCCTTTACATATAGCTTTGCAGTTTTCCCAGCACCGTTTATTCAGACTATCTTTTCCCCAATGTATTTACTTACCTCTTTTGTCATAGATTAATTTCCCATTTAAGCGTGCATTCATTTCTGGGATTTTCTTATTTTGTTCCATTGATCTGTCTGTTTTTGTGCCATTATCATATGATTTGATGATTGTAGCTTTGTGATAAACTTTGAAATCAAGGAGTGTGATATCCCAAACTGTGTTGTTCTCAAGATTGTTTTGGTTATTTGGAGTCTTTTGTGTTTCCACATAAATTATAGACACCTGTTTTCTTTCTGTAAAAAGTGTCATTAATTTTTTGATAGGGCTTGCATTGAATCTGTAGATTGCCTTGGATAGCATGATCATTTTAACAACATTAATTCTTGCAATCCATGAACATGATTTATTTTTCCATATGTTTTATTGGCCTCCATTTCTTTGAGCAGTGTCTTAAAGTTTTCTGAGTATAATTGTTTTACCCCCTTAGTTAGACTTATTCCTAGGCATTTTATTCTTTTTATGAATGGTAAATGGAATTTACCATTTTCTTAATCTCTCTTTCTGATAGTCTGTTGTTAGAGTATAGAAATGCAAAAGATTTCTGTATATTTATTTTGGATTTTCCAGCTTTACCAAGTTCATTGATCTCTAGTAGTTTTTGGTGGTGTCTTTAGGATTTTCCATGTGTAGTATTAGGGTCATGAGCAAACAGTGAAAGTTATACGTCTCCTTTTCCAATATAGATGATTTTTATTTCCTTTTCTTGTCTGATTGCTGTGGCTAGGACTTCCAAAACTATGCTGAATAAAAGTGGCAAGAGTGGGCCTCCTTTTCTTATTTCTGATCTGAGAGGGAATACTTTCAGATTTGTGCCACTGAGTATGGTGTTAGCTGTGGCTTGCCATGTGCTTGTCTGACTCTTTGTGACCCCATGGACTGTAACTCACCAGGCTCCTCTGTCCATGGAATTTTCCAGTCAAGAATCCTGGGGTGGGTTGCCATTACCCCCTCCAGAGGGGTTTGGCATACGTGACTCTTGTTATGTTGATGTATGTCCCCTCTATACCCTTTCTCTGGAGAGCTTTTTTAAATTATAAATGGATGTTAAATTTTGTCACAAACTTTGTCTGCATCTGCTAATGTGACATATCATATTGATTTACAATTATTGATCCATCTTTGCATCCATGGGATAAATACCACTTGATTGTTGTGTATAATCCCTTCACTATATTATTGAGTTCAGTTTGCTAGTATTTTATTAAGGATTTTTGCTTCTATGTTCATCAGTGATATTGCCTGTAATTTTGTGTGTGTGTGTGTGTGGCAATTTGTCTGATTTTGGTGTCAGGGTTTTGCTGGCCTTGTGGAGTGAGTTCAGAAGTGTTCCTTCCTCAAAAAAAAAATATATAGATAGATATATTTCTTCCTCTGAAATTTTTTTGAATAGTTTGAGACAAACAGGTGTTATTTCTTCTCTGAATGTTTGGTAAATTTAACCTATGAAGCCATCTGATCTTGGACTTTTGTTTTTTGGGAGTTTTATTTAAATTCATGATTCAATTTTATTACTGGTAATTGGTCAGTTGATATTTGATATTTATTCCTCATTCAGGCATTGGAGATTGTACTTTCCCAGTAATTAGTTCATTTCTTCTATGTTGCCCATTTATTGAAGTACAATTGTTCATAGTAATCTCTTATGATGCTTTGTATTTCTATGGTGTTGGTTGTAACTTCTCTATTTTCGTTCCTGATTTTATTGACTTGGGCCTTCTCACTTTTTTTCTTGATGAGACTTATGAAGTTTTATTCACTTTGGTTATCTTAAAAAATCAGCTCATATTCATTGATCTTTTCTGTTGCTTTTTTCAGTGTGTACTTCATTTATTTCTGCTCTTTTTTTTTTAATTTATTCTACTAACTTTGAGGGTTTCTTATTAGTTTTCATATTCCTTTAGATGTGAGCTTAGGTTGTTTATTTGAGATTTTTATTGTTTCCTAAGGTAGCTTTGTATCTCTATAAACTTCCCTCTAAGAACTACTTTTACTGCATCCCAAGACTTTGGATTATTGTGTTTTCACTTTCATTTGGCTCCAGGTATTTGATTGCTTCTTCCATTTCTTCAGTTTTCCATTGGCTGTTTAGTAACATATTGTTTAATGACTAAATATGTGTTTTGCAAATTTGTTTTTCTTACAGTTGTTTGCTAGTCTCATAGCATTGTGGTCAGAAAAGAATGCTGGACAAAATTTCAGTTTTCTTAAATGTTCTTAAATGTTCATACTTTTGGTGGCCTAGCCTGTGATCTATTCTGGAGAATATACCCTGGACACTGGAAAAAAGAGTGTATTGTGCTGTGTTTGAATAGAATATATTTATTAAGATCAACCGCTCTGTGTGTCATTTAAGGCCAGTGTCCCATTATTGACTTTCTGCCTGTTTGATCTACCCCTTGATATAAGTGGGTCTTTCAGCCCCCCTGCTATTACTGTGTCACTGTCAGCTGCTCCCCTTATGCCTGCCGGTGTATTCCAGGAGTGCACTCCCCTCTAGTCACTAGGGCTATACGTTCCAGGAGAGCCCTCCATGTACAGGTCCTCATATTCTACTGAGCTGATTAAGCACGGTGGTCAGGTAAGCCCTGCTTACCAGACTATTAGTCTGGTTGACTGACAGGCCTTGCCTGGTGTAGAGGCTACCCACACAAGGCGGTGGCTAGAGCTGTGTTACGAGATAGCTGGCTGCAGGACCCTGGGGGATCCTGAAGCTAGTGCTGGCCCCTGGCAGGCAGAGCAGTGTTCTCAGCTGGCAGGTTGCAGGGCCAGGTTTTCACTTCTGCTGTGGGTCAACTTATGGGCAGGGCTATTTCCTGGTGTGGCTGGCTGCACAGTCTGGCATGCCCTCAGCTGTGTCAGCTTGCTGGGGGTGAAGGCAGATCCCCGGCCAGCTGACTGATAGGCCCAGGCCGAGCAGGTGGAGCTGGGTCCTGACATGGCAGGCTGCAGGGTTGCAGTGGTCCTGCATCTGGTGTCTGCCTACTACTAATCAGGGCCAGATCCCGGGGCTAGGGCTGGCCCAGTGGAGGCCAAATTTGGGTCCCAGAGTCTCTGAATGCAAGGCCGTGGGGGGATCTCAGGGCTGGTGATGACCCACCAGTAGGCAGGTCTAGGTCCCAGGTCCTGCTGTTGAGTGGGGCTGTGTCCCTGCTCAGCTAGTGTCTTGCCCTGAGCCATCTCAGAACTGCTCCTGATAAGCTGGTGGTGGTGGTGGACAGGACCAGGTCCTACGGGTGAGAAGCTAGATGGAAGATTCCAGAATGACGCTCACCAGTCCTAGTGGCCTTGTTGTGAACGGACTCCAAAAAAATGCTGCTTCCAGTGTCTGTGTCCCCAGGATGAGCTCCCCTTGCCCGTTGCCTCGTTGGGAGAACCTCTGAGATCAGCAGGAGGGTCTGACCCAGATTGCTGTTTCTGCCGTGGCTCACAGAGAATGCGAGACTTTGTGTGCATCCTGCTAGCACAGAGCCTATCGCAGACTGTCTGGTCTCCTGAGAGAAAAGCCCTCCTGTCCTTCAAAGCCAAACCTGGGCTCTTCTTCCTGCTGCAGGAACCCCAGCACCAGAGAGTCTGGTGTGGGGCTTAGGCCCTTCACTCCCTGGGGACAAATGCTAATGCTGCGATTGAAATTATTCTCCCTTTGGCTGGTAGTCCTCCTGAAGGTATGGATCTCTCCTGTTATTGCCTTTCTGCCCTTCCTACCCTGCTACACTTCACTTTGATTTCTTAGTTATATCTTTAGTTGTAGAAGATCTTTACCATTAGTATACCAGTCTTTATCATCAATAGTTGTTCTGTAAATGGCTGTAATTTTGGTGTGCCCTGTGGGAGGAGGTGAGCTCTGGGTCTTCCTACCCCACTTTCTTGGCCATTCCTCGCTGCTATACCACATCTGCTGTATCCATTCATCCACTGGACATTTAGTTGACTTCCATGTCTTGGCTATTGTAAATAATGTTGCAAGGAGCATGGGATTGCAGATATCTTTGTGAATGAGTGTTTTCCTTTTCTTTAGCTAAGCACGGAGGACTATAATTCCTGGATCGAATGGCAGTTCTACTTTGCATTTTTTGGGAAACTTCCATACGTATGTCCGTAGTGGCTGCACAAGTTTGCATTCACACCAACAGCACACAGTGTTGCATTTTTTCCCCACATCCTCACCAACACTCTTGTTTCTTCTCTTTTGGATAATGACCATTCCAACAGGTGGGCTTCGCTGCCAGCTCAGCTGGTAAAGAATCTGCCTGCAATGTAGGAGACCACAGCTCGATCCCTGGGTCAGGCAGATCCACTGGACAAAGGATAGGCTGCTCACTCCAGTATTCTTGGGCTTCCCTTGTGGCTCAGCTGGTAAAGAATCTGCCTGCAATGCGAGAGACCTGGATTCGATCCCTGGGTTGGGAAGATCCCCTGGAGAAGGGAACGGCCATTCACTCCAGTATTCTGGACTGAAGAATTCCATGCACTGAATAGTCCATGGGGTTAAAAAGAGTCAGACACAACTGAGCAACTTTCACTTTCATTTTAACAGGTGCAAAGTTATATTTCATCATAGTTTTTGATTTGCATTTCCCTGATGATCAGATGATGTTGAGCAACTTTTTCTGTATCTGTTGGCTATCTGTGGGAAAAATACCTACTCAGATCTCCTTCCCATTTTTTAATTGAATTGTTTAATTTTTTTGTTAGAAGTTGTACAAGTTCTTCATATAATTTGGATATTAACCCCTTATCAGATAAAGGATTTGGAAACATTTTCTCCTACTTGGTAGGTTCCTTTCCATTTTGCTGATGGTGTCCTTTGCTATGCAGAATTTTTCTTTGATGTAGCCCGCTTATTTATTTTTGTTTTTATTAAAGAGACTGTCCTTTCCTATTATATACCCTGAGCTACTTTTTCCATAAATTAATTGTCCATGTATAAATGTGTTAATTTCTGAGCTCTCTATTTTGTTCCATTGATGCATGTGTCTGTTTTATGACATCATACTATTTTGATTACTACAGCTTTGTAATAGTGTTTGAAATCAGAATTTGTGATGCTTCCAGCTTTTTCCTCAGGATTGCTTTGCCCATTGAGGCTCTTCTGTAGTTCTATAAAATTTATGGATTAGTCAAGTTCTGTGAAAAATGCCATTGGAATTTTGACAGTGATTGAATTGAATCTGTACTTTTTTGGGTTAGCATGGGCATTGTAACAGTATTCTTATAACACAAAATAATCTTTCCATTTATTTGTGTATGCTTCAATTTCTTTTCTTCATGGTTAAATTTATTCCTAGATATTTTATTCTTTTTTTATGTAATGGTATGTGAGATTTTTTTCTTTAATTTTATTTTTATAATTGATATATTAGTTTCAGATTTATACCATAATGATTCTTTCTTTATATATATTGCAAAATAGTTACCACAATAAGGCTAGGTAACATCGTCACCCTATATATAGTTTACAATTTTAATCTTCTTATAATGAGAGCTTTTACGATACACCGTCTTAGCAACTTTCAAAAATACTAGACAGTATTATTATTAACTGTAGTCAACATGCCATGCGTTACATTTCCATGACATTTGTGTTTTCACTGAGGTAGCATTGGTTTCTAGCATTAGATTGGATTTCGTCTGTACATGATACTTCTGTTTCTGTGTAGCCTTCTGTGTGCTCACCACCAAAACTCTGGCTTCCATCTGTGATCATTATAAGTTTCACCTCCCCCGAAACCCTTTCCCTTCTGATAATCACTCTGCTGTACTCTGCATCTACGTGTTTTTGTTTGGTTTAATTTGCTCATTTATTTTCTATTATTTGTTTTTAACTTTCCACAAATGAGTGAAATCATATGGTTATTGGCATAACATTTATGTTGTAAAAGGAAGGTTACGTCTTTTTAACCCGCAGTCCGTGGGCACGGCATGTGTTAGCTTTCACTTGAGTCTTCTTCATTTTCTTTCGTCAGTATCAGTTTTCTGGATACCGTTTTCACCTTCTTGTCAAATTTTTCCTGAAGTATTTTATTATTTTTTGATATGACTGTAAAAGGGATTATTTTCTTTCGTTTCCCTTTCAAAAGTTCATTTTTAGCATATAGAAATGCAACAGATTTTCATATTTTTTTCATCCTGCAACATGACTGAATTCATTTTTTAGGTCTAGTAGCTTTTAGTGTGGCGTTTTTAAGGTTTTCTATATAGAATATCACGTCATTTGCAAATAGTGACAGCCTTTCCAATTTGGATGTCTTTAATCTCTTGTCTAATTGCTGTGCCTAGGCTACCCAGTACTACATTGAATGAAAGTGATCATTGTGGGTATTCTTGTCTTTTTCTTGATCATCGAGGAAAAGCTTTCAGCTTTTCATTGTGTATGAGGTTGACTGTGGCCCTCATTAGGTTGAGGTATATCCCCTCTATCCTCACTTTGTGGAAAGCTTTTATCATTAAAGCATGTTGAATTTTATCAAAAGCTTTTTCTGCATCTACTGACATAATTGTATAATGTTATGCTTTATTTTGTTAATATGGTGTATCGTATTGGTTAACTTGCGGATATTAAACCATCCCTGCATCCTTGGAATAAATCTCACTTGTCCATGATGTATGATTATTTTAATGTACTATTGGATTTGGTTTGCTAATATTTGTAAAACATTTTTGCATCTTTGTTCATCAGGAATATTGGCCGTTTTTCTGTAATCTCTTTAACTTGTTTTGGTATCAGGGTTATATTTGCCTTGTAAAATTAGTTTGGGGACATTCTTTACTCTTCAGTTTTTGCAATAGTTTCAAAAACAAGTAATAGCTGTTCTTGAATGTTTGGTCCATCTAGTCAACAAAGGTCCATCTAGTCAAGGCTATGGTTTTTCCTGTGGTCATGTATGGATGTGAGAGTTAGACTGTGAAGAAAGCTGCGCACCAAAGAATTGATGCTTTTGAACTGTGGTGTTGGAGAAGACTCTTGAGAGTCCCTTGGACTGCAAGGAGGTCCAACCAGTCCATTCTGAAGGAGATCAGCCCTGGGATTTCTTTGGAAGGAATGATGCTAAAGCTGAAACTCCAGTACTTGGGCCACCTCATACGAAGTGTTGACTCATTGGAAAAGACTCTGATGCTGGGAGGGACTGGGGGCAGGAGGAGAAGGGGACGACAGAGGATGAGTTGGCTGGATGGCATCACTGAGTCAGTGGACGTGAGTGTGAGTGAACTTCGGGAGTTGGTGGTGGACAGGGAGGCCTGGCGTGCTGTGATTCATGGGGTCGCAAAGAGTCGGACATGACTGAGCGACTGAACTGAACTGAACTGAACTGAATGGTAGAATCCACCTGTGAAGCCATCTGGTCCTGGACTTTTGTTCACCGATAGCTTTTTCTTTATTGCTAATTCAGTTTCATTACTGGTGATTGATCTATTCAGATTCCCTATTTCTTTCTGATTCAGTCTTGAAAATAGTATGTCTCTAGAAATGTGTGCATTTCTTTTAGGTTGTTCAATTTGTGGCATATAATTCTTCATAATACTCTCTTGTGATTCTTTTTATTCTATGGTGTTTTAACTTTTCCTCTTTCACTTCTGATTTTATTTATTCGGACACTCTGTCTTATCTTTTGTTGATGGGTCTGGCTAAAGACTTATCAACTTCACTTTTTCCAAGAACCAGCTCTTAGTTTTAATTGATCGTTTCTGTTGTTTCTTTTAGTCTCTATTTCACTATTTCCTCTCTGTTTGTGATTGTTTCCATCCTACTGACTTTGGGCTTTGTATGTTCTTCTTTTTGTAGTTTCTCTAGCTGTGAGTTTAGATTGTTTTATGTTTTTCTTGTTCCCTGAGGTAGGCCTTTATTGCTATAAACTTCCCTGCTACTACTTTGGCTCCATCTCATAGCTTTTTGGAACAATTTGTTTCCATTTTCATTTTGTCTTATTGCATCATTTCTAATTTTTTTTTTCTCTTTGTGGACTCATGGGTTGTTCAGTAGCATGTTGTTTACCATCAAATGGTTTTGTTTTTAACAGTTTTCTTGTAATTGATTTCTCATTTCATAATGTCATAGTCAGAATGGATACTTGATATGATTTCAGTCTTCTTAAATTTTTTGAGCCTCTTTTTGTAGCCTAACATGTGGTCGGTACTGGAACGTACATGTGCACTTGAACAGAAAGTACGTTCTGCTGTTTTGGTTTGCAGTGTTCTGTGTACATGTCTATGAAGTCCATCTGGACTAACGTGTCATTAAGGCCAGTGTTTCCTTATGCGTTTACTGTCTGTGTGATGTAGTCACTGAGGTAATTGTGGTGTTAACGTTCCTTACTTCTGTCACAGTGTTGTTGTCAATATCTCCCTTTAAGTCTGTAAGTACCCGCTATATGTGTTTAGGTGGTCTTATGTTGGATATATAAATAATTGTAAATGTTACATGCTCTCGTTAGAGTGATCCCTTTATCATTATGTAATGCCCTTTTTTGTCTCTTGTTATTGTCTATATTTTAATCTCCTCCATATGCGTGACTCTCACATTCACAGATTGAACCTGCTGTGGATTTTGTAGTGCTATAGTATGTATTTAGTAAAAGAAACTCATATATAATTGGACCCATGCATTTCAAACCCATCTTGTTCAAAGGTCAACAATAGTTATTTATATATATAAAGGAAAACAATAGAATGGGAAAGACTAGAGATCTCTTCAAGAAAATTAGAGATACCAAGGAAACATTTCATGAAAAGATGAGCACAATAAAGAACAAAAATGATAGGGACCTAAAAGAAGCAGAAGATATTAAAAAGAGGTGGCAAGAATACACAGAAGAATATACAAAAAAGATCTTCACGACCCAGAAAATCATGATGGTGTGATCACTCACCTAGAACCAGACATCCTGGAATACAAAGTCAAGTGGGCCTTAGGAAGCATCACTATGAACAAAGCTAGTGGAGGTGATGGAATTCCAGCTGAGCTATTTCAAATCCTAAAAGATGGTGCTGTGAAAGTGCTGCACTCAATATGCCAGCAAATCTGGAAAACTCAGCAGTGGCCACAGGACTGGAAAAGGTCAGTTCCCCTTCCAATCCCAAAGAAAGGCAATGCCAAAGAATGCTTAAACTACCACACAATTGCACTCATCTCACACATTAGCAAAGTAATGCTCAAAATTCTCCAAGCTAGGCTTCAACAGTATGTGAACCATAAACTTCCAAATGTTCAAGCTGGCTTTAGAAAAGGCAGAGGAACCAAAGATCAAATTGTCAACATCTGGTGGATCATCGAAAAAGCAAGGGAGTTCCAGAAAAACATCGACTTCTGCTTCATTGACTATGCCAAAGCCTTTGACTGTGTACATCACAACAAACTGTAGAAAATTCTGAAAGAGATACCAGACCACCTGACCTGCCTCCTGAGAAATCTGTATGCAGGTCAAGAAGCAACAGTTAGAACTGGACATGGAAAAACAGACTGGTTCCAAATCAGGAAAGGAATACATCAAGGCTGTATATTATCATCCTGTTTATTTAACTATATGCAGAGTACATCATGTGAAATGCTGGGCTGGGTGAAGCACAAGCTGGAATCAAGATTTCCAGGAGAAATATCAATAACCTCAGATATGCAGATGATACCACTCTTATGGCAGAAAGTGAAGAAGAACTAAAGAGCCTTTTGATGAAAGTGAAAGAGGAGAGTGAAAAAGTTGGTTTAAAGCTCAACATTCAGAAAACTAAGATTATGGCATCTGGTCCCATCACTTCATGGAAAATATATGAGGAAACAATAGAAACAGTGACAGACTTAATTTTGGGGGGGGGGGCTCCAAAATCACTGCAGATGGTGACTGCAGCCATGAAATTAAAAGATGCTTGCTCCTTGGAAGAAAAATTATGACCAACCTAGACAGCATATTAAAAAGCAGAGACATTACTTTACCAACAAAAGTCTGTCTAGTCAAAGCCATGATTTTTCGGTAGTCATGTATGGATGTGAGAGTTGGACTATAAAGAAAGCTGAGCACCAAAGAATTGATGCTTTTGAACTGTGGTGTTGGAAAAGACTCTTGAGAGTCCCTTGGACTGCAAGGAGATCCAACCAGACCATCCTAAGGGAAATCAGTCCTGGATATTCATTAGAAGGACTGATGCTGAAGCTGAAACTCCAATACTTTGGCTACCTGATGTGAAAAACCAACTCATTAGAAAAGATCCTGATGCTGGGCAAGATTGATGGTGGGAGGAGAAGGGGACGACAGAGGATGAGATAGTTAGAAGACATCAGCAACCCTATGGACGTGAGTTTGAGTAAGGAGGAGTTGGTGATAGACCAGGAAGCCTGACATGCTGCAGTCCATGAGTTGCAAAGAATTGGACAAAACTGTGTGACTGAAATGAACTGATAGTTATTTTAAATATAAATTATTTTACTACTTATGTCTCTAATGTTCATAGTAACCACACAAGGTTAATTCACTACCTTTACTATAGGCATACTGTGCTGTGCTGAGTTACTCAGTCATGTCTGACTCTCTGCGAACCCATGGACTGTAGACCTCCAGGCTCCTGTGTCCATGGGGAGTCTCTAGGCAAGAATACTGGAGTGGGTTGACATGCCCTCCTCCCGGGGATCTTCTCAACCCAGGATCGAACCCAGGACTCCCACATTGCAGGAGGATTCTTTACCATCTGAGCCACCAGGGAAGCCCATGAATACTGGAGTGGGTAGCCTACCCCTTTCCATGGGATCTTCCCGACCCAGGAATTGAACTGGGGTCTCCTGTATTGCAGGCAGATTCTTTACCAGCTGAGCTACCAGGGAAGCCCTATTGACATACTTTAAAGATTTAGCTCCAGATCATGAAATATAGCAAATACAGCAATGAAATCAGTCACACAAATTTTTGATTTCATAGTGCATATAAGTTAGGTTTATATTCCACCATAGTCTGTTAAATGTGTCATAGAATTTTATCTAAAAACTAATGTACATATCTCAATTTTAAAATACTTTATTTCTAACAAAAAAAAAAAACCCTAACAATTATCCGAACCTTCTGTAAGTCACATCTTTTTGCTTACGGGAAGGGTATTACCTCAATATTGATGGCTGCTCGCTGATCCGGTGGTAGTTCCTGAGGCTGGCGTGGTTGTAGCAATTGCTTAAAAGAAGACAATAATAAAATTTGCTGCATCAACTGACTCTTCCTCTCATAAACAATTTCCCTGTGGCATACAGTACCATTGGACAGCATTCTACCCACACTAGAATTTATTTCAAAATTGAAGTCAATCCTCTCAGACCTGGCTGTTGCTTTATCAACTTATGCTATGCTAAGTCACTTCAGTCGTGTCCGACTCTGTGGGACCCCATAGACGGCAGCCCACCAGGCTCCCCCGTCCCTGGGATTCTCCAGGCAAGAACACTGGAGTGGGCTGACCTTCTCCAATGCATGAAAGTGAAGAGTGAATGTGAAGCTGCTCAGTCGTGTCCGACTCTTCGCGACCCCATGGACTGCAGCCTTTATCAACTTAGTTCATGTAAAATTATGTAACGTTCTAAATCCCTTGTCATTTTTACAGTCTTCACAGCATCTTCACATGGAGTAGATTTTATCTCAAGAAACCGCTTTCTTTGCTCATCTGCAAGAAACAGCTCCTTATCCATTCCAGCTTTATCATGAGATTGCAGTAGTTCAATCACATTTTCAGGCTTCTGTCCTAAATCTAGTTTTCTTTCTATTTCTACCACATCTGTAGGGATTTCCTGTACTGTAAATCTTGAACCCCTTGAACTATCCATAAGGGTTGGAATAAACTTCTTTCAGATTTCTGTTAAAGTTGATATTTTGACCTTTCCTCATGAATCATGAATGTTCTTACTGACATTGAAAATAGTGAATCCTTTTGAGGATGTTTTCAATCAGCTTTGCCCTGATCCATCAAAGGAATCACTATCTATGGCAGCTGTGGTCTTGTGAAACATATTTCTTAATTCTTGAAAGTTGAAATTACTCCTTAATCCACATGTTACAAAATAGATGTTATGTTAACAGGCACGAAAGCGTGAATTTCATTGTCCATTTCCATCAGAACTCTGGGTGACCAGGTGCGTTGTCAATGAGAAGTAGTATTTTGAAAGAAACCTCTTTTTCTAGGTAGTATGGCTCAACAGCGGGGCAAAAACATCCTGTAAATCATATTGTAAACAGCTGTGCTACCATCCAGGCTTTGTTGTTTCATTTGTAAAGCACCCACAAAGTAGGTTTAACATAGTTCTTAAGGGGCTCTGCTCTGGAGTTTATGAAATGTTAAAATGAGCATGGGCTACAACTTAACGTCAACAGCTGCATTAGTCCTCACTTAACAAGGCAGTCCTCTGAAGCTTGAAAGCCATGCACTGACGTCTCTCTAGCAATCAAAGTCCTAGATGGCACCTTCTTCCGATAGAAGTTTGTGTTTCTCTCCATTGAAAACCTGTTATTTCCTGTAGCCACTTTTATTAATGATCTTAGCTAGATCTTCTGGAGTACCTGCTTCAGCCTCTACATCAACACTTGCTTCTTCACTTTGCACTTTGATGTTACAGAGATGGTTTTTTTTTTTATTATTTACCTAGTGAATCAACCTTTTCTAGCTTAAGACTTCTGCAGCATCCTCATCTCTCTTGTCCATCGTTAAATTAAAGAGAGTTAGGCCCTTGCTCTGAGTTAGGCTTTGGCTTAAGGGAATGTTCTGGCTGGTTTGATATTCTGTCAGATCACTAACACTTTCTCTGTATCAACCATAAGGCTGTTTCATTTTCTTATCATTCATGTGTTCAGTGGAATAGCATTTTAAATTTCTTTCAAGAACTTTTCCGTTGCATTCACAGCTTTAACTGGAACAAGATGCCCAGCTTCAGCCTCTCTTGCTTTCCTCACCAAGCTTAATCATTTCTAATTTTTGATTTGAAGTGTGACGTATATGCAGCCTTTCTTTTTAACTGAACTCTTAGAAGCCATTGTAGGGTTATTAACTGGCCTGATTTCAATACGGTTGTGTCTTGGGGAACAGGGAGGCCTGAGGTGAGAGGGAGAGAGACGAGGGGACGGGTGGCTGGTGGAGCAGTCAGAACACACACAGCATTTGTCAGTTCAAGTTCCCTGTCTTCTGTGGGTGCACATCAAGGAGCCCAAAGCAATTAGAATAGTACTATCAAAGACGGCTGATCACAGATCACCATGACAGTATGATGGTAATGAAAACGTTTGACATATCGCCAGAACTACCAGAGTGTGGCCCAGAGATGTGAAACGAGCAAATGCTGTTGGGAAAATGGTGCCAGTGAACTTGCTCAATGCAAGGTTGCCACAAACCTTCCAAAGCTTAATAAAGTCAAGTGCAATAAAACGATGCATGCCTGTATATGTTTGCCTTTACCAATGATGTTTTTTCCTTTTCTTAATTTTCTGTTGTTTTCTGGTCTTTTCTTTTCCATTTAAAGAAGCTTCTCACCATTTCTTTTAAGACCAGATTAGTGGTGTTGAATTCCTTTAGCTTTTGCTTGTCAGGAAGCTCTTTATCTCTCCTCCAGTTCTAAATAATTACCTTGTAGGGTAGAGCACTCTTTGTTGTATGAGTTTTCCCTTTCAATACTGTGAATATATTGTGTCAGTCCCCTTTGGCCTGTAAGATTTCTGCTGAAAAATCAGCTAATAGTCTTATGGGAGTTTCCTTGTATATAACTAGTTGTTTTTTTCTCTTGCTTTACAAAATTTTCGCTTTACAATTAAAATGGTGAAAGTTAAAAATAGTGTATCTTGGTGTGAGTCTCTTTGGGTTCATCTTTAATGGGTCTCTCTGCTTCCTGGACTTGGGTGTCTGTCTCCTTCACCAGGTTAGGGACTTTCTCAGTTACTATTTCTTCAAATAGATTTTCTGCCCCTTTCCCTCTGTCTTTTTCTCAGACCCCTATAATGCAAATGTTAGTATGTTTGATGTTGTCTCAGAGGTTCCTTAAATTATAGTAGCTTTCTTTTTTTGAAAAAGGAATCTTGTGTAACAAATCTTCTTTATCCATTCCTCTGTCCATGAACATTTAAGTTGCTTCCCTGTCCTGGCTATTGTAAACACTGCTGCAATGAGCACTGGGGAGCATGTCTCTTTTTGAATTATGATTGTCCCCAGGTATATGCCCAGGAGTGGGATTGTTGTATCATATGATAGCCCTGGGGCCTCCCAGGTGGCGCTTAGTGGTAAAGAATCCACCTGCCAATGCAGGAGACACAAGAGATGCGGGTTTGATCCCTGAGTCGGGAAAATCCCCTGGAGGAGGGCATGGCAACCCGTTCCAGCATTCTTGCCTGGAGAATCCCCATGGACAGAAGAGCCTGGCAAAGCTATACAGTCCATAGGGTCACAAAGAGTTGGACATGACTAAAGTAACTTAGCACACATGAAGTGAAGTCGCTCAGTCGTGTCCGACTCTTTGCGATCCCATGGACTGTAGCCTACCAGGCTCCTCTGTCCCTGGGATTCTCCAGGCAGGAATACTGGAGTGGGTTGCCATTTCCTTCTCCAGGAGATATTCCCAACCCAGGGATCGAACCTGGGTCTCCCGTATTGCAGGCAGATGCTTTACCATCTGAGCCACCAGCATGCATAATAGCTCTATTTTTACCTTCTTAAGGAGCCTCCATACTGTTCTCCATAGTGGCTGTATGCATCAATTTACATTCCCACCGACAGTATAAGAGGATTCTGTTTTCTCCACATCCTCTCGAGCATTCATTGTTTGTAATTTAAAATATATATATATATATATATTTTGGGGGGGGTGGGGGGCTGCCCTGTGTCCTTTTTGCTACATGGGCTTTGCTCTAGCTGTGGCGAGCAGGAGCTCCTCTCTGGTTGAGGTGCACGGGCGCTCCCTACCGTGGCTCCTCTCGCTGTGGAACACAGGCTCCACAGCATGCTGCCTGGTGGTTGCAGCACCTGGGCTCAGTGGCCATGGTTCCTGGGCTCTAGAGCACAGGCTCAATAGTTGTGGCACCTGGGCATAGTTGCAGCACGTGGGACCTTCCAAGATCAGGGACCAGACCTGTGTCTTCTGCATTGGCAGGGGAATTCTTTACCACTGAGCCACCAGGGAAGCCCTGTAGATTTTTCTGAGGCTGGCCATTCTTAACACTGTGAGGTGACACTTCATTGTAGTTCTGATTTGCATTTCTCGGCAGAACGTGAAGAGGAACTAAAAAGCCTCTTGATGAAAGAGGAGAGTGAAAAAGTTGGCTTAAAGCTCAACATTCAGAAAACTAAGATCATGGCATCTGGTCCCATCACGTCATGGGAAATAGATGGGGAAACAGTGGAAACAGTGTCAGACTTTATTTTTGGGGGCTCCAAAATCACTGCAGATGGTGACTGCAGCCATGAAATTAAAAGACGCTTACTCCTTGGAAGGAAAGTTATGACCAACCTAGATAGCATATTCAAAAGCAGAGATATTACTTTGTCAACAAAGGTACATCTAGTCAAGGCTATGGTTTTTCCTGAGGTCATGTATGGATGTAAGAGTTGGACTGTGAAGAAGGCTGAGCGCCGAAGAATTGATGCTTTTGAACTGTGGAGTTGGAGAAGACTCTTGAGAGTCCCTTGGACTGCAAGGAGATCCAACCAGTCCATCCTAAAGGAGACCAGTCCTGGGTGTTCATTGGAAAGACTGATGCTGAAGCTGAAACTCCAATACTGTGGCCATATCACGTGAAGAGCTGACTCATTTGAAAAGACCCTGATGCTGGGAGGAATTGGGGGTAGGAGGAGAAGGGGACGACAGAGGATGAGATGGCTGGATGGCATCACTGACTCAATGGACGTGAGTCTGAGTGAACTCTGGGAGTTGGTGATGGACAGGGAGGCCTGGCGTGCTGCGATTCATGGGGTCGCAAAGAGTCGGACACGACTGAGTGACTGAACTGAACTGAACTGAACAATTAGTTATATCGAGCATTTTCATGCTCTCCTTGGCCATCTCTATGTCTTCTTTGGAGAAATGTCTGTTTAGATCTTCTGCCTGTTTCTTGTTCGAATGGTTTATATTTTTGTTATTGAGCCACATGACCTGTTTGTATATTGTGCAGATTACTCCCTTGTCAGTTGCATCATTTGTAAATATTTTCTCCAATTCTATGGGTTGTGTCTTCATTTTCTTTGTGGTTTCCTTTGCTGTACAAAAACATTGAAGTTTAATTAGGATCCCATTTGTTTATTTTCACTTTTATTTTCATCTGATTTAATGTGTCATTTAAGACCTGTATTTCCTTCTTGATTTTCTTTCTGAATGATCTGTCCACTGATGAATATGAGGTGTTAAATTTCTTCACTATTTTTGTGTTACTGTCAATTTCTTCTTTTATGTATGTTAGCATTTGCCGTATATATTGAGGTGCTCCTCTGTTGGGGTCATATATATTTACAATAGCTATATCTTCTTCTTGGATTAATCTTTTGATCATTACATAGTATCCTTTTTAGTCTCTTAGAATTTATTTTATGGCCTACTTTGTCTGATATAAGTGTTGCTACTCCAACTTTCTTTTGGTTTCCATTTGCATGGAATACCTTTTTCCATCTCCCACTTTTAGTCAGTATGTGCCCCTAGATCTGAAGTGGGTTTCTTGTAGACAACACATATATGGGTCCTGTTTTTGTATCCATTTAGCCAGTATATATGTTTTTGTTGGAGTATTTAATCCATTTGTATTTAAGATAATTTTCAATAGGTATGTTCTTATTGGCATTTTGGTAATTGTTTTGCAATTATTTTTGGAAGTCTTTTTTTCTTCCCTTCTTCTTTGTTTTCATCTCTTGTGATTTGATGACTATATTTTTCTGCTTGGATTCCTGTTTTAGTGTGAGTGTTTTTGTAGACTTTGGTTTGCAGTTACCATGAGGTTTTTGTTTTGTTTTCAAATTTTTAATCTGTTTTATTTGCCACTGCTTAGAGCATTGCCCAGGATATAGTCAATTTTGAAAACAAAATATTAGTTGAAAGAATCCTTAATTCATAATGACCATCAAAATAGTAAATATATAATGTATATAATCAATCCATAAGAAGTGTGTAATAGAAATCAGGGAAATGAGAAACATAAAATAAATTGCTGTAGGTGGAAAACAAAATAAGTGAACACAAAAATAGTAATAAAAACAGTTTATAGTAAAACTCAGTAAACAATACAGGTAAAGCTTAACAATAAGAAAGCAGTGACTCTCAGATTATATCTTTTTTTTTTAAAGCTAGCTATGTTGCCAAAAAACGTCCATCTAGTCAAAGCTATGGTTTTTCCAGTGGTCATGTATGGATGTGAGAGTTGGACTGTGAAGAAAGCTGAGTGCCAAAGAATTGATGCTTTTGAACTGTGGTGTTGGAGAAGGCTCTTGAGAGTCCCTTGGACTACAAGGAGATCCAACCAGTCCATTCTAAAGGAATCAGCCCTGGGTGTTCTTTGGAAGGAATGATGCTGAAGCTGAAACTCCAGTACTTGGGCCACCTCATGCAAAGACTTGACTCATTGGAAAAGACTCTGATGCTGGGAGGGATTGGGGGCAGGAGGAGAAGGGGATGACAGAGGATGAGATGGCTGGATGGCATCACCGACTGGATGGACGTGAGTTTGAGTGAACTCCAGGAGTTGGTGATGGACAGGGAGGCCTGGCGTGCTGCTATTCATGGGGTAGCAATGAGTCGGACATGACTGAGGGACTGAACTGAACTGATGTTGTCTAAAAGATACTCATTTTAAACACACATACACAGTAAGATGCAGACAAATTTATTTCTCTCAATCATAGCAAATATCTCTGGGAAATTATCAACTAGAAATTTTCATATCAAAAAAAATAGTAGAGGTTAAAGTAAGAACTATCATCAGAGAGGAACATTATATATATTTGAAAATAAAGGTAAAACAGGGATATGTAATCATTAATATGCAACTGAGAGTATAGCTTCAAAGTATGTAAGCAATAACTGATATCTGATAGGGAGAGACATGGTAAACAAATACGTATTTTATGAAAATGTGGTACATGGAGAACAATAAAGGTCAAGATAATGTCAATACCATGAGGGTTGTTTTTGTTATTTTTTTCTTTTTTCTTTTTTTTTTTTTGCAAATTCTTCCCTTTTTTTTCCAGGTTGTTGAAATATAATTTACAGATAATATTGTGTAACTTTAAGGTATACAATGTGTTCATTTGATATTTATATACTGCAACATGATTACCACCATGTTAGCTAACACCACCATCATATCATATAATTAGTATTTCTTTTCTTTGGTGAAAACATTTAAGATCTAATTCTTAGCGACTTTTAAGTAGTCAGTATTCAGTACAGTATTGTTATGTATAACTACAATTGTGCATTAAATTTTCAGGACTTATTCATCTTACAATTAAAAGTTTGTACCCTTGATGGGCTACACTCTATGGGGTAGCAAAACAGTTGGATGTGACTTCGCAACTAAATGACAAAAACAAAGCCTTTGAACCTCTCCCCATTTCCCCCAAACCTCAGCCCATAGTTACCCCCATTCTACTATGTTTCTCTGAGTTTGGCTTTTTTGCATTTCACATGTAAGTGATATCATACAGTATCTGTACTTTTCTCTCTGACTTAATTTCATTTAGCATAATATCTACAAGAACTGCCCTTGTTCCAAACGGCAGAATTTCATTCCTTCTCATAGCTGAATAATATTCTATCTTCTTTATCATATCTTCTTTATCCATTCATCTATTGACTGACACTTAGGTTGCTTCCATATCTTGACTATAATGAATAAAACTGCAATAAATAGGGAGATGCAGATGCCTCTTTGATACCATATCTTCATTTCCTGTGTTCGTATCCCAGAAGTGAAATTGCTGGATCATCTGGTAGTTCTGTTCTTAATTTTTTGACAAGGCTTCACACTGCTTTCCGTAGTACTAACTTAGATTCCCACTAATGGTGCACAAGGGTTCCTTTTTTTTATTATTTTATTTTTAAACTTTACAAAATTGTATTAGTTTTGCCAAATATCGAAATGAATCCGCCACAGGTATACATTTGTTCCCCATCCTGAACCCTCCTCCCTCCTCCCTCCCCATAACATCCCTCTGGGTCGTCCCAGTGCACCAGCCCCAAGCATCCAGTATCGTGCATCGAACCTGGACTGGCAACTCGTTTCATACATTTCATGATATTATACATGTTTCAATGCCATTCTCCCAAATCTTCCCACCCTCTCCCTCTCCAACAGAGTCCATAAGACTGTTCTATACATCAGTGTTTCTCCATATCCTCCCAGATAAATTTTATCTCTTGTCTTTTTGATGACAATCATTCTAACAGGTGTTAGGTGATTTCTCATCATGGTTTTGATTTACATTCCCCTGATGATTAGTAGTATTGAGCACCTTTTCATCTGTCTATTGAGCATTTTTATGTCTTTGGAAAAATGCCTTTTCAATCCCTTTGTGCCCATTTTAAAAATCAGATTTTTTTTGTTTTACTGAGTTGTATAAGTTCCTATGTATTTTGGACATTCACCCCTTATTTGATATATAGTTTGTAAATATTTTCTCCCATTCTTTAAACTGAAGTTTAATCTTGCTGATTGTTTCTTCTGCTGTGGAGAAACTTTTTAGTTTAATGTAATCAGACTTATTTATTTTCACCTTTGTTCCTTGTGCTTCATATGCAAAATCTCATTGCCAAGAACTGTATCAAAGAGGTCTTTTATTCTAAGAGTCTTACAGTTTCAGGCCTTACATTTAAATCTGTAATCCATTTCAAGTTAATTTTTATGAGTTGTATAAAATAGGAATCCAGTTTCATTTTTCTGCCTGTGGTCACCCACTTTTCCCAGCACTATTTATTGAAGAAACCATCCTTTTCCCCATTGAGCATTCTCAATTTTCTTGTCAAGAATTAGTTGACTATAGATGGGGAACTGTTTCTGGATTCTTGATTCCGTTCCACTGACATACATGTCTATTTTTATGCCTGTATAATACTGTTTTGATTACCATAGGTTTGTAATATCATTTGAAATCAGGTAGTAAGATGCTTTTTTCTTTCTGTTCCAGGATTGCTTTAGCTATTAGGGGTCTTTTGTGGTTCCATACAAATTTTAGGGGTGTGTGTGTGAAAAACATCACTGGAAATTTGATAGTGATTGCCTTGAGTCTAGAGATAGCTTTGAGTAGTATGGGCTTTATCACAACATTCAGTCTTTGGCTTGATGAACATGGGATATCTATTGTTCATGTCTTCAGTTTCTTTCATCAGAGCCTTCCCTGGTGGCTCAGAGGGTAAAGTGTCTGCCTGCAATGCAGGAGACCCGGGTTTGATCCCTGGGTCAGGAAGATCCCCTGGAGAAGGAAATGGCAACCCACTTCAGTATTCTTGCCTGGAGAATCCTGGATGGATGGAGAAGCCTGGTGGGCTACAGTCCATGGGGTCACAAGAGTCAAACATGACTGAACAACTTCACTTTCAGTTTCTTTCACAGAGCCTTAGAGTTTTCAATGTACAAATCTTTCATCTTGATTAAATTTATTCCTAAGAATTTAATTGATTTTGTTGCCATTGTAAATGTTATTATTGTCTATTTCATTTTTGATATTTTATTGCTAGTATATAAAAAAGTGACTGATTTCTTTATTTTTTTTTTTTAATATCCTGTAACTTTACTGAATTCATTGGTTAGTTCTAACAGGCTTTTGATTGAGTCTTTAAATTTTTCTCCATGTGATACCATACTAAGTCACTTCAGTCATGTCCAATTCTTTGCCATCCTATGGACTGTAGCCCGCCAGGCTCCTCTGCCCATAGGATCCTCCAGGCAAGAACACTGGAGTGGGTTGCCAAGCCCTCCTCCAAATATAACACCATATCATCTACAAATGAAGAGTGAAGAAAATTTTACTTCTTCCTTTCCAATATGGATGTTTATTCATTTCCCTTATCTGATTGCTATAGCTGGGATTTTTAGTACTATGTTGAATAAGAGATAAGAGTGGGAACTCTTGTCCCTGATGCTGAAGGAAAAGCTTTCAACCTTTCACCACTGAATGTGATGTTAGCAGTGGGCTTGTCACATAATACCTTCATTTTGTTAAGATATATTCCATATACACAATTTGGTGAGAGTTTTTATCATAAAAAGATGTATTTTGGCAAATACTGCTTCTGCATCTATTAAGGTGGTCATATGACTTTTATCTTTCATTCTATTAATCTGGTTTATCATATTTATTTACAGTCATATGTTGAACCATGCTTGCATCTCAAAGATAAATCCCCATTGACTGTATGTATGATCCTTTCAATGTGCTGCTGAATTTCGCTTGATAGTATTTTGAAAATTTTGCATCTATATTTACCAGGGATATTGGTCTATAGTTTTCCTGTATCTTCCTATTTTATTTTTTACCTATTAAAGATTATTTTAATATATTAAAAGCTATTAAAAGCTAATATATTGAACCTTTTCATTTTCTTTCTTTTGATATTTTATTTTATTTTTAATTGGAAGATAATTGCTTTACGATGTTGTGTTGGTTTCACAATTGTGCATATTCAAGTCCGCTGCCTTTGCACTGTGCCTCAGGACAGGAATTTGGGGGGTAGCCATTAAGAACTGTTTTTTCTGTTTGTTACAAGTCTATTGAATCTGCAAAACCAAGCCGCACTGGCCAAGAGAGGCAGGCAGTCAGGCGGCATCTCCTAAGTGGCGTCCACAAAAGCTGGCACTGGACATGTGCACAGTCTTCTCTCTGGGAGATGTTGGTAATCTGGAGCAGAATAGATGGAGATTAAAAAGGCAGCACCTGCTGGCCTCTGCAGTCTCTAGACAGTATTTCAGTAGGGCCCTGTGAACTGATTAGACACCTGACCTAAAGTTGAACCTTTTACAATAAGCAAATTGGCCTCTTTCATAAAAAGACTTGATTCATTTCTGTCAACCCTAGAGTATTAGCCACAACGAGTCCACACTAGCTCTTTAGGAACTTTTCCTTGGTTTGCTGTAGCCATGAAGCTCTCATGGATGCAAGCCCCATTGGCTTTCAAAGCTAGGTGTTTTGGTGACCATCTCACAGATACAGGTCTTAAAAGCTGGGGCTCCTGATAAGTGCTTCAAACCCTTCACTCCTTAGAAGCTGGGATTTGTGAGTTCCCTTCCATTTTGGGTCACCATGCTGGGGATGGTCTTTATGGAAGATCTATCTGTTTTGATGTGGGGTTATTCTTTCTCTGAGGTACAGGAATTGCTCAGTAGTTTGTTTCTTCAGAGGAAACATTTGTTGTATATGTTTCTCTGTGTGCATGCATGCTAAGACACTTCAGTCTTGTCTGGCTCTGTGACCCCATGGGCTGTAGCTCTCCAGGCCCCTCTGTCCATGGGACTCTCCAGACAAGAATACTGGAGTGGGTTGCCATGCCCTCTTCCAGGAGATCTTTTTGACCCAGGGATTCAACCTGCAGCTCCTGCAGCTCCTGCGTTGCAGGCAGATTCTTACCCCCGAGCCAGCAAGGAAGCCTCCTATGTTCCTGTAGATTCGGAGTATCCATGGGAGGTGGTGAGTTTAGGATTCATCTACATTGCTGTCTTAAGCTGGAGCTTTTTGTTTCCAGGAAGATGGAAGAAACGCCTAACAAAAATATCCAGAAATCAAGACTTTTTTTTTTTTTTCAAAATTGCAGTTCTAAACTTTGGGGTAATCAATAGTCCTCCGTTGGGTTAAGTTTGTGAATGACTTTTACTGAGTCTTTGTGGTCACACCAGCTAGCACAATGTTTGCCTAATTTTGTACCTATTATTCTACTGAGTATATAATTAAACAGGTTGAGTGATTACACTATGATATTTGTTGGCTGTTCTCAAAAGCTATTCACGGTCAGGTCCCATTTAAGTGACAAAGGAATGAAAATGGTGTTGAGTCAGAAGTGTGCAGAAGGGCCTCCCAGTGATGGCAGAAACCTCTGTTTATTGGTCCCAAAGGGTTTGGGACCCGCCCCCTTACTACCAGTAAAGATGAGTGATTCTAAGTGGTGACATTAAGGAACTTTAAATGTCACATGAAGACATATATTTCCCTTTCAGAAATCTTTCAAGCTTTTAGAAAAACTCAGGTGGTACAAAAATGGCTTTGCCAAACTTTCCAGTCTCTTTCTTTCCCCCTCCTGCCTCTTTCTCTTGCTTAAACAAACAGCAAGGCTAGCGCTCAGAGCACTTGACTGCGAAACGGCCCAGTGGGGTTTACTATATCTGGTTTACTGTCTTTATTTTTACAGTTCTCTCAAGTGGTATTGACTTCTTCTTTTTATATCAGTGGCATAAGTTTTTCTTTAAAAAAAAGTTGCATATAGGTTTTTTCTAAAAGTAAGCCATTTAAGAAAAATACAAGTGAATAATCCAACTGTGGTGTTGGAGAAGACCCTTGAGAGTCCCTTGGACTGCAAGGAGATCCGACCAGTCCATTCTGAAGGAGATCAGCTCTGGGTGTTCTTTGGAAGGACTGATGCTGAAGCTGAAACTCCAGTACTGTGGCCACCTCACGAGAAGAGTTGACTCATTGGAAAAGACTGTGATGCTGGGAGGGGTTGGGGGCAGGAGGAGAAGGGGACGACAGAGGATGAGATGGCTGGATGGCATCGCTGACTCGAAGGACATGAGTCTGGGTGAACTCCGGGAGTTGGTGATGGACAGGGAGGCCTGGCGTGCTGCGATTCATGGGGTCGCAAAGAGTCGGACACGACTGAATTGAGCGTGAATTGAATCTGAATTCAGTTCAGAGCGACTGAACTGAACTGAACTGAATAATACAGATGACATGCAGATTTTTAAAATACCAAAGTTGTGCAGAAATGAAGTTTTAGAATCATTCCTGGGGACTCTGCAGAGTATAAGAGATCTCTTATTCTCTGGCCTAGAAAATAAATGAGTGAAGTCTTTTGTTTCGTATGTTTGCTTCAAATTTTAGTAGAAGAAAAATTTAGGTTTTGTGTTGTTTTTTTGCATTCACTGATAAAGTTATATTTTCCCCTTAAATCACCCCTAGAGGGGGTTCAGCTAGAGCTTCATGGATTGTGGCTTTTAAGGATAGTTCCTGATCAATACTCATCAGAGTTCAGAATAGGAATTCAACTGTCATTCTAGGCTTAATAGAAGAAGAACATCAGTTCAGTTCAGTTCAGTTCAGTCGCTCAGTCGTGTCCAACTCTTTGCGACCCCATGAATCGCAGCACGCCAGGCCTCCCTGTCCATCACCAACTCCCGGAGTTCACTCAGACTCACGTCCATCGAGTCAGTGATGCCATCCAGCCATCTCATCCTCTGTCGTCCCCTTCTCCTCCTGCCCCCAATCCCTCCCAGCATCAGAGTCTTTTCCAGTGAGTCAACTCTTCACCTGAGGTGGCCACAGTATTGGAGATTCAGCTTTAGCATCATTCCTTCCAAAGAAATCCCAGGGCTGATCTCCTTCAGAATGGACTGGTTGGATCTCCTTGCAGTCCAAGGGACTCTCAAGAGTCTTCTCCAACACCACAGTTCAAAAGCATCAATTCTTCGGTGCTCAGCTTTCTTCACAGTCCAACTCTTACATCCATACATGACCACTGGAAAAACCATAGCCTTGACTAGATGGACCTTTGTTGTAAAAGTACTGTCTCTGCTTTTGAATATGCTATCTAGGTTGGTCATAACTTTCCTTCCAAGGAGTAAGCGTCTTTTAATTTCATGGCTGCAATCACCATCTACAGTGATTTTGGAGCCCAGAAAAATAAAGTCTGACACTGTTTCCACTGTTTCCCCATCTATTTCCCATGACGTGATGGGACCAGATGCCATGATCTTAGTTTTCTAAATGTTGAGCTTTAAGCCAACTTTTTCACTCTCCTCTTTCACTTTCATCAAGAGGCTTTTGAGTTCCTCTTCACTTTCTGCCATAAGGGTGGTGTCATCTGCATATCTGAGGTGATTGATATTTCTCCCAGCAATCTTGATTCCAGCTTGTGCTTCTTCCAGTCCAGCGTTTCTCATGATGTACACTGCATAGAAGTTAAATAAGCAGGGTGACAATATACAGCCTTGACCGACTCCTTTTCCTATTTGGAACCAATCTGTTGTTCCATGTCCAGTTCTAACTGTTGCTTCCTGACCTGCATACAGATTTCTCAAGAGGCAGGTGGTCTGGTATTTCTATCTCTTTCCGAATTTTCCACATTTTCTTGTGATCCACACAGTCAAAGGCTTTGGCATAGTCAATAAAGCAGAAATAGATGCTTTTCTGGAACTCTCTAGCTTTTTCCATGATCCAGCGGATATTGGCAACTTGATCTCTGATTCCTCTGCCTTTTCTAAAGCCAGCTTGAACATCTGGAAGTTCACGGTTCACGTATTGCTGAAGCCTGGCTTGGAGAATTTTGATTATCCTTTTTTTTTCCTCTCCTGATTAAAAATTTACATTATTTCCTTTTTGTAATGGGTGTTGTCTGGTCATTTAAATATGTTATATTTCTTTAAATAGACCAGAATATATGACAAAACAATTCACATAGCAAGTAATTGCATAGATTTTTATAAACTACAAAATGTCTCAGAACCAAACTTTTTTTTTATCAATAACTCTTCTAGACAACTGTGTGAATGAACAAGCAGTTTGATCAATGTTAAGAACCACGTCAGAGATGGCAAGACTGAAAGATAGGTTGATTATTTGGATAACCAAAATGAATAGTTGAAGTATTTATATAAGGGTTTAGATAAAATAACAGAAATATAGGTCATTTAGAAGAAGATAGAAGCGGGATATAGGACGGGATATTCACCTGAGTATTGTGATTCAGTGTCCAAATGATCTAATTCATTAAGTAAATGCTGATATCGTTTGTCTTATATAGATATAATCACAAGTTCCAATGAAACTGTGGGAAGACATAAACACACATTCAACCTGGGCTGACTTGGATATTACTATGGGGATTGCTCTTTGTTACAGTCATTGTGGGATTAGAATTTTGAGTTAAACAATTCCAGTTTATATCCTGTTGGAGCTTTATTTAAAATAAAGGGGGAAGGAGAGACCCTAGAAAATATGTCTTTTATGAGGCCAGTCTACATTTATGCAACATGGAGAATCAGACTAAGGGCTGCCATGAGCTCGTAGAGTATTCTTTCACGAACCAGAGAAAGTGCTTCTTCTTTCGGGCTTACATAGCCCTACTTCAGAGGCCCCAGCACAGCAGATGGAGCATAGGCTAGATTTCAGCCCTCACTTTGTCCCTCCCTTTGGCAGTAACCTGCACAAGTAACCTGTATGACTATATGGAGCAGCTCTGAACAGCAGGAAGGAGTTCTAAAACATCAAGAGTATATCTTTTTGCATCCCTTTTTGACAACTCACTAAAATGTTTAACAACCAGTCTTACCAAGAAAGTCTTTTTAATAGTTAACTATCTTGACAAACTAGGCCACTAATGTCTATATACTAATAATCCTTCAGATTTTTTTTAATGAGGAACCTAGTGCTGTTCTCATTTGTGAAAAAGGATCCCCTATGTTAGCCACTTTGAAATTTTCCTTAAGGAAAGCACTGATTCAGGACTTGAAACAATTTCATCATTGACCCAGTGGCCCTGAGAACACAAAGCCTCAGATAAGAGCAGAGCTTATGTGGCAATTCAATTTCTATCAGGTGGAATTATACTGAAATCCAAAAGACAATAATGGTTAGAGCCATTAAATTAACATCTGTGACAATAAGTATAATAAAAACATTTTTCAACATAATTTGCTCTGCCAGCCCAAGGTTTAAATGCAACTGATTTCAAACTTTAAAAAATCTTTAAAATTAGATTTTAGGATTAAATTGCATAGTTGCTTGAAAGGAAAATTCAGGAAAATATTTTAAAATATTTTAAGCTCTTTTAGATGTCACTGAGTGCGTAGTGGGTATTTTTTTTTTAATCATTCCAGATCATTAAGAATCTTGAAAACTTTGTATTTTTTCCCCCTGCTTAAGGAAAAAATCGGGAAAGGAGTGACCTTTAATTTAAGAAGGCTAGAATTATCATGTGAAATATTAAACTCGCAAAAATGCAATGTCCTCATCTGACTTGCTTTGTGGAACCTAGTAATCTATAAATTCGCCATTATTTGTATAAAATACATTAAAACAAAAAAAATGCAAGCTGAATTCTTATTAAATTTGTGCAAATGCAGTCACTAAATTATAACAGTAAAGCATTATTATGTAAATTGGAGCTAATTTTACAATATCCCTATCTAATTGTTTACAGTGCAGTAGAATTATGGTGCTGTGAAGCAGGACAGGATATTGTATGGAAGAGTATGTTTTTAATTCGAACCATTTTTACTCTGCAATTTTCCTCTAGCATGGAAAAGGGATTTAACACGGAGAAAACAAGGGCAGATGTCTCCTGCATTGTGTACCCAAGGACTTAGCTAATTAGTATTTTCCCTGTGCTTCAGATACGGGGATGGAGATGGGCTCTCTTCAGAGACGCACAAGCTTCCTTTCCTGAGTTTTTATGAGATGTCAGATAGAACTGTCTACAAAAACTTGCTCCAAGGAATATTTTTAAGAGATTTGTTTTGAAATGAAGGGCTCCTTGAGTGTGAGGCATCCTAAGTGGTCCTCGGCCTCCAGCTGTGCTCCTTAGCAGAAGGGGTTAGACAAGGCTGCTCCCACATGACAGTACCCAATTACGTCTGAAACAGCACTTACGGAAGGTTTGGGGAAGGAGACAAAACCACTCTCCATACAGTGGAGAAATCACACAGAATAAACAGTTTTAGCAGGAGGTAAGTGAACGCCGCTTCAAAGCAAAGTCCCTTCATCTTTTCAGATAAGCGAAAATCAGTGTCTGGAATTCGTTTGTGGAGGGCATTCTGCTTCCTGTTCCCTGAAAATCCTTGTTTTATCCTTCCTATTACTCAGCGATTTCATATAAGCTAAACTGTCAGCATATGAGAAACCTCTCTGCCAATGAGATGATTTTTTTTTTTTTGTCCCAAAAGCCTTGCCAAGTTTATGAGCCAAGAAATAGCTGAATTATAATGACTGGAACTTCAAAGAGAAAGAAGAGCGAACGTTATTCAAATATTTCTGTAAAAATCCCTGACTCTTGATATCAGCAGGAGCAGATCGATGTGAGAATAACACGGTAAATTTTTACGGGGGAACAAGGAGGAGCCTGAATGTCTGGTGAGGGGGACGTGCCCCCAGGTGGAACCTTCTTGCCCAGTTAGTCTCCATCTCTGGGTGGGGAATGCGACTATAAAACTCAGGGGAGAAACACATGAACACAACTGCACTGCTTTTTCTTTTGGCTTAGCACAAGTTGCCCTTCTGCTGCGATTCCCTTATTCTTTCTTTGTTTTGGAATCTTCCAAAAATCTCAGTGCAAAGTCTCTTGATCACTCCTCCATTTAGACTAAAATGAAGTGATTTATTACCTTGATTTGTGTAATTGCTTTTTTTGTATGCCCTCCATGACAACGGCAAACACCATTTTTTGTTTGCCCTAAAGCCTTCTGTTGCTGCTTTCTCTGTCTTTGGAAAAACCTGCTGGGCAGAAGTGACCATAAATTCAATGAGGGGACCTCTTCCAGGGGACTTCGCATTTCTACAGAGATCAAAGCTTAAGACTAACAAGACCCCTGCTTCTAAACTTGGACAGTGGTGAGGATTTTACTCCATAGACCTATTAGGAATTACATCTAACTGCTAGTGGCTGCTGCTGCTGCTGCTGCTACTGAGTCGCTTCAGTCGTGTCCGACTCTGTGCGACCCCATAGACGGCAGCCCACCAGGCTCCTCTGTCCCTGGGACTCTCCCGGCAAGAACACTGGAGTGGGTTGCCATTTCCTTCTCCAATGCATGAAAGTGAAAAGCAAAAGTGAAGTCGCTCAGTCATGTCCGACTCTTTGCGACCCCATGGACTGCAGACTACCAGGCTCCTCCATCCATGGGAGTTTCCAGGCAAGAGTACTGGAGTGGGGTGCCATTGCCTTCTCCGACAGAGACCAGAAATAACAGTGACTTAAATATATAATTAGTGGGTTTCTCTCAGATGAGGTCCAGTGACAGGCAGTTCAGGAGTATGGGTACTCCATGGTCATCAGGGGCAGTTCCTTATACTTTTCTGCCTTTTTATTCTGAAAGCGTAGTTTCATCCTCAAGCTCACCTTGTTGTCTGAGATGGGTGTTGTACTTATGTCCACATCCGGCAGGAAAGAGACTAGGGGAGGGTGTGTTTGTCTGACTGCCCCCCTTGTATGGTATTTCCTCAGAAGTTCTCCAAATAACTTTGGCTTACATCTTCTTGACTATAACTTTTGCTTGGAAATATCTTTGCCCAGAGTAAAATCAGTGGGTTTGATATTAAGAAAAAAGTATAATTACTGGATAGATGACTAGAACTTTCTGTAGAACCTCTTAAAATGCAAACTCCTTGAGAGTTAGCTACCTGCTTCAGTTATATCCAAGCCCAGTCCTCCCCTTTTTGAAGGACCTAAGTTGTAGTTAATGTCAGGAAAGAAACATGGTCCCATAATCAAGAGAGTAGTTCACTTCTTATTCTCATCTATATTGAGAATAGCCAGTTGAGCATACTTATTGCTCATTAGTCTTTCATGATTAGGCAGCCTTAATTTTTCACAGTAATGGGACTAGATTATCAAGGATAACAACAAACAAAGAAACTGGCGAAAGGCCCAAATTAAATACCCATTTGCAGAGTTTAAGAAAGAATCCCCACTTAAATTGTCAGTCGAATTTCACACATATGAAAGTAAATGAAGAAACCAAGTACTTTTCTAAATAATCTCAAATTCTGTGCCTAGTAGACAAAGCCACACACAGATGAAAATTATAGTTTGCTTAAGTGAAAGAGACAGAAGGAATTCTTCCTGTTGTTTAAAGGAAGTTGTCAAGAAAAGTGTCTTAATATTTTAGTCTGTTGGTGTGAATTATATGTCACATAGGGATAAACAGCTAAGGTAATGCCTTTCTAGTCTCTCTCTTTCGCCTGTCCCTGTTTATCCTAACAGAGTGGGGTTAATGAGGAGTCAAACGGTAAAACTGAAGAAAGCCAGTCAGGGCTGCCAGAAGGAGCACGGGTAATGCTACCTGAAGGAACAAGGGGCGTGCTGGAACCCACAGAGCGTCATAACAGCCGTGAGACTCTCAGACTGGCTAGACAGTCCTGTAGCCTCTGCTCCTGCTCGGTTAAGATCTTGACAGAGCTCCGTTGATGGCGTTTATTGCATCCGATTTGAGTCACCAGGGCTTCTTGGTGAGTGCTGGACCTGTATTCACACATGGCTGGTTTCGAACCCTTGGTCCACTCCTTACGAGAGAGGAATCTTTGAGCAAAGGCCCCCAATTCTCTGCAGCTCACTTTCTTTGCCTGTGAAGTGTTATGATGAGAGAGAGAACACAAGGGAGAGATTGGTAAATAGGAGCGACTCCAACACTGCTTAGGTGCTGCGGAGACAGGGAGAGAACAGAGGCTCATTGGAGACTTTTAGACAAAATCAGGTGTTCTTTTTAAAAAAAAATTATCTTATACCACAGTATAGTTGATTAAAACTGCTGCATTAGTTTCAGTTATATAGCAAAGTGATTTAGTTATACACATATCTACTCTATTTCAGATTCTTTTTCAATACAAGTTATTACAGAGTATCAAGTAGATGCTCCTGTGTTATACGTTGGTCCCTTCCTGATTATCTCTTTTATAAATAGAAATGCATATATTTTAATCCCAGCCTCCTAATTTATCCCTTACCACCATCGTTCTCTTTGGTAATTTAAGTTTGTTTTCCAAGCCTGTGAGTCTGTTTCTGTTCTGTAAACAGGTTCATTTGTAACATGTTTTAGATTCCATGTAGAAGTGATATCATATGACATTTGTCTTTGTCTGACTTACTTCACGTACTAAGATCATTTTTAGGTCCATTTATGTTGCTGCACTTGAAATTATTTCGTTCCTTTTTATAGTTGAGTAATACTCTATTGTATGTATGTGTATATGTTTGTATATATATATAAATACACCATATCTTTTTAATCCATTCATTGGTTGATGGACATTTAGGTGGCTTTCATGTCATGGCTGTTGTAAACAGTACTGCATTGAACATTGGAGTGCATGTATCTTTTCAACGTATGGTTTTCTCTGGGTTTATGCCCAGATGTGGGATTGCTTGAGTGTGGTAACCCTAATTTCAGTTTTTTTAAGGGACCTCTGTACTGTTCTCCATAGGGCGGCACCAATTTACTTTCCCCGAAATAGTGTAGGACGGTTCCTTTTTCTATACTCCATCTCTAGCATTTGCTGTTTGTAGATTTTTTATATTTTTATCGATATTTATTTACTTTTGGCTGTGCCAGGTCTCTGTTGCCTTGCATGGGCTTTCTCTAGTCGCAGTGAGCAGCTCCTCTCCATCGCAGTGCACAGGCTTCTCAGTATGATGGGTTCTCTTGTGGAGCATGGGCTCTGGGCTCGGGGCTTCCGTAGTTGTGGCTTTCGGGTCCTAGTGTGTGCAGGCTTCAGCAGTTAGGGCACACGAGGTGGCAGTTGTGGCTTGCAGGTCCACAGTGTGCGGGCTCAGAGGCGCTGGCACATGGGCACAGCTGCTCCACGTGGACTCCTCCCGGCAGGGGTCAGACCCACGCCCTCTTATCCACTGGCACCTGGACTCCTCCCGGCCAGGGGTCAGACCCACGCCCTCTGCATTGGCAGGTGGATTCTTATCCACTGGCATGTGGACTCCTCCCGGCCAGGGGTCAGACCCACGCCCTCTGCATTGGCAGGTGGATTCTTATCCACTGGCACGTGGAATCCTCCCAGCCAGGGGTCAGACCCACGTCCTCTGCATTGGCAGGTGGATTCTTATCCAATGGCACGTGGACTCCTCCCGGCCAGGGGTCAGACCCACATCCTCTGCATTGGCAGGTGGATTCTTATCCACTGGCACGTGGAATCCTCCCAGCCAGGGGTCAGACCCACATCCTCTGCATTGGCAGGTGGATTCTTATCCACTGCACCACCAAGGAAGTCCGGTAAATATTTTGATACTAACCTTTCCAACCGGTGTGAGACAATACCACATTGTGGTTTTGATTTGCATTTCTCTGTTAGTTAGCAGTATTGAACATCTTTTCATGTGCTTTTTGGCCATCTGTATGATAAACCTTTAGCTAGACTAATCAAGGGAAAAAAAGGAGACAGGGAATATGCTGATGGTCCAGTCACTAAGACTCCATGCTCCCAATGCAGGGGAACTGGATTCCATCCTTGGTCAGGGAACTAAATCACACATGTCACAACTGAAAAAAAAGGTCCAACATGCCACAGTGAACCCAGAACACCAAATAAATAAGTGCATAATTTTTTAAAAGACAAACAAGAGAGGACTCATATCAATAAAATTAGCAGTTAAAAAAAGAGACATTATAACTGACACCACAGAAATATAAAACAATCAGAAGAGGCTACTACAACAAACTATATGCCAATAAAATGGACATTCTAGAAAAAATAGATGAATTTTTAGAAAAATACTGTCTTGTAAGCATAAATCAGGAAGAAATAGAAAATATGAACAAACTAGTCACAAGCTCTGACATTTAAACTGATTTAAAAATTCTCAACAAACAAAAGTCAAGGGCCAGATGCTTCCCAAGTGAATTCTATCAAATGTTTAAAGAGGAGTTAACACCTATTCTGAAATTATTCCAAAAAATTGAAGAGGAAAAAAATATGCCCAAACTCATTCTAAAAAGTCACCTTTCAGTTCAGTTCAGTCGCTCAGTCGTGTCCAACTCTTTGCAACCCCATGAATTGCAACATGCCAGGCCTCCCTGTCCATCACCAACTCCCAGAGTTCACTCAGACTCACATCCATCGAGTCAGTGATGCCATCCAGCCATCTCATACCTCTGTCGTCCCCTTCTCCTCCTGCCCCCAATCCCTCCCAGCATCAGAGTCTTTTCCAATGAGTCAACACTTCGTATGAGGTGGCCACAGTACTGGAGTTTCAGCTTTAGCATCATTCCTTCCAAAGAACACCCAGGGCTGATCTCCTTTAGGATTGACTGGCTGGATCTCCTTGCAGTCCAAGGGACTCTCAAGAGTCTTCTCCAACACCACACTTAAAAAGAATCAATTCTTCGGCCCTCAGCTTTCTTCACAGTCCAACTCTCACATCCATACATGACTACTGGAAAAACCATAGCCTTGACTAGATGGACCTTTGTTGGCAAAGTAATGTCTCTGCTTTTGAACATGCTATCTAGGTTGGTCACAACTTTCCTTCCAAGGAGTAAGCGTCTTTTAATTTCATGGCTGCAATCACCATCTACCCCTATTCAAAATACAAAGATACCACAAAAAAGAAAATAGCAGGCACTTATCATCAATGATATCATCAATGGCAGAAAGCAAAGAGGTACTAAAGAGCCTCTTGATGAAAGTGAAAGAGGAGACTGAAAAAGCTTGCTTAAAACTCAACATTCAAAAAACGAAGATCATGACATCTGGTCCCATCACTCCATGGGAAATAGATGGGAAAAGAATAGAAACAATGACAGATTTTATTTTCTTGGGCTCCAAAACCACTGTAGATAGTGACTGCAGCCATGAAATTACAAGACGCTTGTTCCTTGGAAGAAAAGCTATGACAAACCTAGACAGCATATTAAAAAAGAGACATTACTTTGCCAGCAAAGGTCCATCTTGTCAAAGCTGTGGTTTTTCCAGTAGTTATGCATGGATGTGAAAGTTGGACCATAAAGAAGCTGAACACCGAAGAATTGATGCTTTTGAACTGTGGTGTTGGAGAAGACTCTTGAGAGTCTCTTGGACTGCAAGGAGATCCAACCAGTCCATCCTAAGGGAAATCAGTCCAGATACTTAACAATATTCATTGGAAGTACTGATGCTGAAGCTGAAGCTCCCATACTTTGGCCACCCGATGAGAAGAGATGATTCATTTGAAAAGACCCTGATGCTGGGAAAGATGGAAGGCAGGAGGAGAAGGGGATGACAGAGGATGTGATGGTTGGGTGGCATCACTGACTCAATGGACATGAGTTTGAGCAAGCTCCAGGAGATGATGGATAGGGAAGCCTGGAGTGCTGTAGTCCATGGGGTTGCAAAGAGTCAGACACGACTGGATGACTGAACTGAACTATCGTTGATGAACATAGACATAAAAATCCTCAATAAATTACTAGCAATCTAAATCTAGCAATACATTAAAAGGATCATGCACCACGATAAAGTGGTATTTATTCCAGGGATACAAAGATTTTTCAATAACTGCAAATCAATCAATCTGATACACCACATCAACAAATTGAAGGAAAAATAAATAAATCATATGATCATCTCAGCAGATGCATAAAAAGCTCACCCATTTATGATAAAAACCTCTCTAGAAAGTAGACACACAGGGAACATAGCTCAACATAATAAAGGCCATATATGAAAGACCGAAATCTAACATCATACTCAACAGTGAAAAGCTAAAAGAATTTCCTCTAAGATCAGGAACAAGACAAGGATGTCATTCTTACCACTTCAAAAACTTCAGCATAGTTTTGAAAAGCCTAGCAACAGCAATCAGAGAAGAAAAAGAATTAAAGGCAGTCCAAATTGGAAAAGAAGAAGTAAAACCATCACTGTTTGCAGATGGCAGATGACATGATACTATACAGAGAAAATCGTAAAGACTACCAGAAAACTACTAGAGCTCATCAATAAATTCTGTTGCATTTCTATACTCTTAAAATGAAAGGTCAGAAAGAGAAATTAAAGAAACAATGCCATTTACCATCACATCAAAAAAAATAAAACACCTGTAATAAACCTACCTAAGGAGGCAGAATACCTGTACTCCAAAAACTGTAAGATGCTGTTGAAAGAAATCAAAGATTACACTAACAGATGGAAAGATACGCAATGTTCTTGGAGTGGCAGAATCAATTATGTCAAGTGACTATGCTACCCAAGACAATCTACAGCCTCAATGCAGTACTTATCAAATGAAGGACTGTATGCTTCATAGAGCTAGAAGAAAAAAAAATTTTGTATGGAGCCACAAAGACTCTGTATAGCCAAACAATCTTGATAAAGGAAAATAAAATTGCAAGAATCAGACTCCCTGACCTCAGACTATACTACAGGGCTACAGTCATCAAAACAGTATGGTACTGGCCCCAAAACAGGATTACAGATCAATGGAATGGGACAGAAAGCCCAGAAATAATCCCATGCACCTGTGGTCAATTAATCTATGACACAGCAGGCAAGAATATACAATGGAGAAAAGACAGTCTTTTCAGTAAGTGGTGCTGGGAAAACTTGACAGCTGCCAGTAAAAGAACAAAATTAGACATTCTTTAATACAAATACACAAAATAAACTTAAAATGGATTAAAAACCTAAATATAAGACCAGATACTATAAAACTCATAGAGAAAGACATAGGCAGAACACTCTTTGATATAAATCCCAGCATTACCTTTTTGGTTTCACCTCCCAGAGCAATGAAAATAAAAACAAAAATATGCGAACAGGACCTGAATAACTTTAAAAGTTTTAGCACAGCAAAGGAAATGATTAACAAAATTAAAAGACAACCCAAATAATGAGGAAAATATTTGCAAATGATGCAACCAGCAGAGGATTAATATCCAAAATATAAAAACAGCTCATGGAGCTCAATATCAAAAAGCAAACAACCCAATCAAAAAGTAGGCAGAAGATCTAAATAGACATCTTTCCAAAATTAGATTTTCTTGTATATTTTTAATTGCCTGGTGGGATGTGATGGTTAATTGAACATGTGCAAAGATTGAAATTTGTTCCACAAGCTGTACATAAATCATCAGCATAAATGTTCAGTTTTGACATATCATTCCTTATTAGTGTATAGAAATTCAACAGATCTTTGAATACTGATTTTTGTATCCTTCAACTTTTTAGATTCATTTATTCTAATATTTGTGGAATCTTGAAGGTTTCCTATGAATGATATCATGTCATCTGAAAATAGTGGCAGTTTTACTTCTTTCCAATTTGGATGATTTTTCTTTCTTTTTCTAACTAATTTCTCTGATGAGACTCCCAATACTGTGTTGAATAAAAGTGGGAAAAGTTGGCATCATTATCATATTCCTGATCTTAGAAGAAAAACTTTCCACTTTTCACCATTGAGTATGACATTAGCTGTGGGATTTTCATATATAGCCTTTATTAGGTTGAGGAAAAATCCATATATATATATATATAAACTTTCAACAAGATATATACATATATATCTGTATGTATAGATATAGATACGTGTGTGTGTGTCTGTTTGCACACTCAGTCATGTCTGACTCTGACCCCATGGACTGTAGCCCACCCAACTCCTCTGTCCATGGAATATTCTAGGCAAGAATACTGGAAGAGGTTGCCATTTCATTCTCCAGGGCATGGTCCTGACCCTGGGATTGAACCTGCATCTCTTGTGTCATATATATATACAAACACATAAACGTATATACACGTCAGTCAGTCAGTCAGTTCAGTGGCTCAGTTGTGTCCAACTCTTTGCGACCCCATGAATCGCAGCACGCCAGACCTCCCTGTCCATCACCAATTCCCGGAGTTCACCCAGACTCATGTCCATTGAGTCGGTGATACCATCCAGCCATCTCATCCTCTGTCGTCCCCTTCTCCTCCTACCCCCAAGCCCTTCCAGCATCACAGTCTTTTCCAATGAGTCAACTCTTCGCATGAGGTGGCCAAACTACTGGAGTTTCAGCTTCAGCATCATTCCTTCCAAAGAAATCCCAGGGCTGATCTCCTTCAGAATGGACTGGTTGGATCTCCTTGCAGTCCAAGGGACTCTCAAGAGTCTTCTCCAACACCACAGTTCAAAAGCATCAATTCTTTGGAATTCAGCTTTCTTCACAGTCCAGCTCTCACATCCATACATGACCACAGGAAAAACCATAGCCTTGACTAGACGAACCTTTGTTGGCAAAGTAATGTCTCTGCTTTTGAATATGCTATCTAGGTTGGTCATAACTTTCCTTCCAAGGAGTAAGTGTCTTTTAATTTCATGGCTGCAGTCACCATCTGAAGTGATTTTGGAGCCCAGAAAAATAAAGTCTGACACTGTTTCCGCTGTTTCCCTATCTATTTCCCATGAAGTGATGGGACCAGACGCCATGATCTTCGTTTTCTGAATGTTGAGCTTTAAGCCAGCTTTTTCACTCTCCTCTTTCACTTTCATCAAGAGGCTTTTGAGTTCCTCTTCACTTTCTGCCATAAGGGTGGTGTCATCTGCATATCTGAGGTGATTGATATTTCTCCCAGCAATCTTGATTCCAGCTTGTGCTTCTTCCAGTCCAGCGTTTCTCATGATGTACTCTGCATAGAAGTTAAATAAGCAGGGTGACAATATACAGCCTTGACGGACTCCTTTTCTTATTTGGAACCAGTCTGTTGTTCCATGTCCAGTTCTAACTGTTGCTTCCTGACCTGCATACAGATTTCTCAAGAGGCAGATCAGGTGGTCTCGTATTCCCATCTCTTTCAGAATTTTCCACAGTTGATTGTGATCCACACAGTCAAAGGCTTTGGCATAGTCAATAAAGCAGAAATAGATGCTTTTCTGGAACTCTCTTGCTTTTTCCATGATCTAGCGGATGTTGGCAATTTGATCTGATTCCTCTGTCTTTTCTAAAACCAGCTTGAACATCAGGAAGTTCACGGTTCACATATTGCTGAAGCCTGGCTTGGAGAATTTTGAGCATTCCTTTACTAGCGTGTGAGATGAGTGCAATTGTGCAGTAGTTTGAGCATTCTTTGGCATTGGCTTTCTTTGGGATTGGAATGAAAACACCTTTTCCAGTCCTGTGGCCACTGCTGAGCTTTCCAGATTTGCTGGCATATTGAGTGCAGCACTTTCACAGCATCATCTTTCAGGATTTGAAATAGCTCAACTGGAATTCCATCACCTCCACTAGCTTTGTTCGTAGTGATGCTTTCTAAGGCCCACTTGACTTCACATTCCAGGATGTCTGGCTCTAGGTCAGTGATCACACCATCGTGATTATCTGGGTAGTGAAGCTCTTTTTTGTACAGTTCTTCTGTGTATTCTTGCCATCTCTTCTTAATATCTTCTGCTTCTGTTAGGTCCATATCATTTCTGTCCTTTATCGAGCCCATCTTTGCATGAAATGTTCCCTTGGTATCTCTAATTTTCTTGAAGAGATCTCTAGTCTTTCCCATTCCGTTGTTTTCCTCTATTTCTTTGCACTGATCGCTGAAGAAGGCTTTCTTCTCTCTTCTTGCTATTCTTTGGAACTCTGCATTCAGATGCTTATATCGTTCCTTTTCTCCTTTGCTTTTTGCTTCTCTTCTTTTCACAGCTATTTGTATTATATACACATGTAAGTATGCATATATACACATGTGTGTATATATATATGTGTGTGTGTGTGTATATATAATCTTGTTGAAAGCTTTTTGTTATAAATCAGTGTTGAATTTTGTCAAGTATATTTTCTACATCTGTTGAGATGATAATATAATTTTTACACTTCATTTTGTTAATATGTGTTGATTTGTTTGAAGATATTGAACCATCCTTGCATCCCAGAAATAAATCCCACTTAATCATGGTGTTGATATTTTAATGTACTGAATTTAGTTTGTTCATGTTGTGTTGAGAATTTTTGCATCTAATTCATCAGAGCTAATGGTCTAATTTCTTTTTTGGGGGGTCAGTGTTGTTTGGTTTCAGTGTCTAAATACTGGTGCCTTATAAAAGGAGATTAGAAGTGTTCCTTCTTATATTTTTTTGAAGAGCTTGAGAAGGATTGGTTTTAATTCTTCTTAGAACACTTAGTAGAATTTACCAGTGAAGTCATCAGGTATCAGACTTTGCTTTGGTGGGACTTTAATTTCTCAGTATAGTTTATTTACTTGTTCTATCTTTGGTTGTGTCGAGCCTGCATTGCCGCACACGGGCTTTCTCTAGTTGCAGAGAGTGGGGGCTCCTCCCTGTTGTAAGGCAGGGGCTCCTCTTGCTGACCACAGGCTCCAGGTGCACGGGCTTCGGCAGTTGTGCTGTGTGGGCTTGGTAGTGGCTCATGGGCTCTGGAGCATGGGCTCAGTGGTTGTGGCACATGGGCTTAGCTGATCTGCAGCTTGTGGTATCCTCCTAGACCAGGGATCAAACCCGCGTCCCCTGCCTTGACTGACAGACTCCTATCTACTGTACCACCAGGACAGTCCAGTTAGGACATCTTTGATTACCCATCTAGTCTCCTTATTAGTAATTGGTCTATTCAGATGTTTTTTGTCTTCATGATTCAGTCTTGTGCTTAGTCGCTCAGTCATGTCCAACTCTTTGCGACCCCATAGACTGCAGCCCACCAGGCTCCTCCATCCATGGGGATTCTCCAGGCAAGAATACTGGAGAGGGTTGCCATGCCCTCCTCCAGGGGATCTTCCTGACCCAGGGATCAAACCCAGGTCTCCCGCATTGCAGGCAGACTCTTTACTGTCTGAGCTAGGTTGTCCAGTTTTTCTACTGTACAGTTTTTCATAGTCTCCAGATCTTTTGTATTTCTGTGACATCAGTTGCGATGTCTCCTCATTCTTTTCTGTTCTTATTTATTTGGATCTCTCTTTTAATGCTCAAAATTCTCCAAGCCAGGCTTCAGCAATATGTGAACCGTGAACTTCCTGATGTTCAAGCTGGTTTTAGAAAAGACAGAGGAACCAGAGATCAAATTGCCAACATCCGCTAGATCATGGAAAAAGCAAGAGAGTTCCAGAAAAGCATCTATTTCTGCTTTATTGACTATGCCAAAGCCTTTGACTGTGTGGATCACAATCAACTGTGGAAAATTCTGAAAGAGATGGGAATACCAGACCACCTGATCTGCCTCTTGAGAAATCTGTATGCAGGTCAGGAAGCAACAGTTAGAACTGGACATGGAACAACAGACTGGTTCCAAATAAGAAAAGGAGTCCGTCAAGGCTGTATATTGTCACCCTGCTTATTTAACTTCTATGCAGAGTACATCATGAGAAACGCTGGACTGGAAGAAGCACAAGCTGGAATCAAGATTGCCGGGAGAAATATCAATCACCTCAGATATGCAGATGACACCACCCTTATGGCAGAAAGTGAAGAGGAACTCAAAAGCCTCTTGATGAAAGTGAAAGAGGAGAGTGAAAAAGTTGGCTTAAAGCTCAACATTCAGAAAACGAAGATCATGGCGTCTGGTCCCATCACTTCATGGGAAATAGATAGGGTAACAGTGTCAGACTTTATTTTTCTGGGCTCCAAAATCACTTCAGATGGTGATTGCAGCCATGAAATTAAAAGACACTTACTCCTTGGAAGGAAAGTTATGACCAACCTAGATAGCATATTCAAAAGCAGAGACATTACTTTGCCAACAAAGGTTCGTCTAGTCAAGGCTATGGTTTTTCCTGTGGTCATGTATGGATGTGAGAGTTGGACTGTGAAGAAGGCTGAGCACTGAAGAATTGATGCCTTTGAACTGTGGTGTTGGAGAAGACTCTTGAGAGTCCCTTGGACTGCAAGGAGATCCAACCAGTCCATTCTGAAGGAGATCAACCCTGGGATTTCTTTGGAAGGAATGATGCTGAAGCTGAAACTCCAGTAGTTTGGCCACCTCATGCGAAGAGTTGACTCATTGGAAAAGACTGTGATGCTGGGAGGGCTTGGCGGCAGGAGGAGAAGGGGACGACAGAGGATGAGATGGCTGGATGGCATCACTGACTCGATGGACGTGAGTCTGAGTGAACTCCGGGAGTTGGTGATGGACAGGGAGGCCTGGCATGCTGCGATTCATGGGGTCGCAAAGAGTCGGACACGACTGAGCGGCTGATCTGATCTGATCTGATCTTTTTGGTTTTTGGTGAGGGTAGCTAAATATTAATTTTCTATCAGTTTTCAAAATCCTTCTCTTAGTTTAACATTTTCTTTTGTCTTTTTAGACTCTATTTCATTTTTTAATTATTTGATCTTTATTTCCTTTTATTTTTTTTTACCATAAACTAAAACTTCATTAATTCTTAATGTGGTTCCTCAAAGTTTAAAGTTAAGCTGTTTACTTGAAATCTTTTATCTTTTTTTTCTTGATGTAGGCATTTATGCCTATCAACTTCTGTCTTAGAATTGCTTTGGCAGCACCCTGTAAGTTTTGGTATATAGAATTTCTGTTTTCATTTCTCTCAGGGTATGTTTTGATTTCTCTTTTGATTTCTGTGACCCATTGGCTGTTCGGTAGTATGTTGTTTAATATCCACATATTTGTGAATTTTCCACTTTTATTCTTGAAATTGATTTCTAGTTTCATATCATGATTTCAGCCTTAAATTTATTAAGAGGTGTTTTAGGGCCTAAAATATGATATATGCTGAAGAATTTTCCATGTGCTCTTGATAGAATATGTATTATGTTATTTTAGTATGGAATCTTCTTTATATATATTTTAATTCTATCTAGTCTAACACATCATATAAAGCCTATGAATTTTCCTACTGATTTTCTGTCTGGATGATCTATTTCTTGATGTATTTCTCCCATAAGTCTGCTAATATGTGCCTTATATGTTGAAGTGTTTCTATGTCGAGTACATAATTATTTACATATTATATCCTTTTATTGAACTGAACCCTCTGTCATTATGTAATGACTTTACTCGAATTATAGTCTTTCTCTTAAAAGTCTATTTTGCCTAAGTATTGCTACTCAAATTTTCTTTTTTTAATTTAAAAAAAATTTCCTTTTCTCAAAAAGCTTTTTTTTTATATTCGAATATTTTCAATCACAAATTGTGTTAATTTCAGGTGTACAACAAAGTGATTCCACTATATACATACATATATCTATTATTTTTCAAGTTTTTTCCTATATATGTTATTACAGAATATTAAGTAGAGTTCACTTTAAATATAGCAGTGTGTATGTCAGTCTCAAGCTACCAATTATCATTCCCTCTACTTTTTTGGGGCTCCAAAATCACTGCAGATGTGATTGCAGCCATGAAATTAAAAGATGCTTACTCCTAGGAAGGAAGGTTATGATCAACCAAGATAGCGTATTAAAAAGCAGAGACATTACTTTGCCAACAAAGGTCCATCTAGTCAAGGCTATAGCTTTTCCAGTGGTCATGTATGGATGTGAGAGTTGGACTATAAAGAAAGCTGAGCACCGAAGAATTGATGCTTTTGAAGTGTGGTGTTGGAGAAGACTCTTGAGAGTCCCTTGGACTGCAAGGAGGTCCAACCAGTCCATCCTAAAGGAGATCAGTCCTGGGTGTTCATTGGAAGGACTGATGATAAAGCTGAAACTCCAGTACTTTGGCCACCTCATGTGAAGAGTTGACTCATTGGAAATGACCCTGATGTTGGGAGGGATTGGGGGCAGGAGGAGAAGGGGACGACAGAGGATGAGATGGCTGGATGGCATCACTGACTCGATGAACGTGAGTCTCAGTGAACTCCGAGAGTTGGTGATGGACAGGGAGGCCTGGCATGCTGCGGTTCATGGGGTCGCAGAGTTGGACACGACTGAGCAACTAAACTGAACTGAACTGACCTACTTTTCCCATTTTGTAACCCGAAGTTTGTTTTCAAAGTCTATGAGTCTTCTCTGTTTTGTAAATAAGTTTTTGTGTATCATTTTCTTTAGATTCTGCACATAAGTGATATGATATGATGTTTGTCCTTCTCTTAGTTTGATAATTACCAAATCCATCCAAGTTGCTGCAGATGGCAATCTTTTATTTTTCTTAATGATTGAGTAATATTCCACTATATATACAGATATGACTTTAACTACAGCCTTTGTCTTAAAGTGTGTTTGGTCTGATATAAATATTGCTATTCTAATTTTCTTTAATTTTCATTTGCATGGACTATTTCTTTTTATCCCTTTACTTACAGTCTATGTCTGTCCTTATATCTGAAGTGTCTTCCTCTCTCTCTTTCTCTCTCTCTCTCTCTGTAAACCACATCTTCCTTATCCATTCAGCTCTCATTGGATATTTAGGTTGCTTCCATGTTTTGGCTATTGTAAACAGGGGTGCAATGAATATTGGGGTGAATGTATCCTTTCAGAAGTTTTCCTCTGGATAAATGCCCAGGAGTGGTATTGCTGGATTATATAGTAGCTCTTTTTTTAGCCTTTTAAAGAACCTCCAGACTGTTCATTTTGGTGGCTATACCAGGCTTCCCTGGGGGCTCAGATGGTAAAGAATCTGCCTGCAATGCCAGAGACCCAGATTCGATCTCTAGGTAGGGAAGAAACCCTGGAAAAAGGAACGGCTACCCACTCCAGGATACTTACCTAGAGAATTCCATGGACAGAGGAGCCCATAGGGCTGTGAAGAGTCAGACACCACTCTCACTTTTTCATGATAGCTCTATTTTTAGTTTTTACAAGAACCTCCAGATTGTTCTCTTTAGTGGCTATACCAATTTACATTTCCACCAACAGTGTGGGTGCATGCTAAGTCACTTCAGTCATGTCCAGCTGTTTGCAACCCTATGGACTGTATCCCGCCAGACTCCTCTGTCCATGGGATTCTCCAGGCAAGAATACTGGAGTGGGTTGCCATTTCTTCCTCCAGGGGACCTTCCGTACCTAGGGATTGAACCCATGTCTCTTATGACCCCTGCGTTGGCACACAGGTTCTTTACCATGAGCGCCACCTGGGAAGCAACCGCGTAGGTTATTGTTCGGTCTCTTGGTCATGTCTGATTCTTTGTGACCCCACGGACTGCAGCACGCCAGGCTTCCCTGTCCTTTGCCGTCTCCCAGAGCTTGCACAAACTCATGTCCATTGAGTCAGTGATGCCATCCAAACATAATCCTCTATCGTCCTCTTCTCCTCCTGCCTTCAATCTTTTCCAGCATCCCTGTTCTCCACATCCTCTCCAGCATTTATCACTTGTAGATTTTTTTTTGCTGACCATTCTGATTATTGTGAGGTGATATCTCGTTGCAGTTTTGATGTGCATTTCTGTAATAATTGGTGACACTAAGCATCTTTTCATGTACCCCTTTGGCATCTGTATGTCTTCTTTGGAAAATACCTCTTTAAGTCTTCTGCCCATTTTTTGATTAGGTCATTTGTTTTGTTTTGTTTATATTGAGCTCTGTGAGCTGTTTGTATATTTTGGAGATTAATCCTTTGTCAGTTGCATCATTTGCAAACATTTTCCCCATTCTGTGGTTTGTCTTTTGTTTCATGTATGTTTTCATTTGCTGTGGTAAAGCTTTTAAGTTTATTCAGGTCCCATTTGTTTATTATTGTTTTTATTGTCATTACTCTGGGAGGTGAAACCAAAAATGTTTTGCTGGAATTTATATCAAAGAGTATTCTGCCTATGTTTTCCCCTGAGTTTTATAGTATCTGGTCTTATGCTATGCTATGCTAAGTCACTTCAGTCATATCCGACTCTGTGCGACCCCATAGACGGCAGCCCACCAGGCATCCCCGTCCCTGGGATTCTCCAGGCAAGAACACTGGAGTGGGTTGCCATTTCCTTCTCCAATGCATGAAAGTGAAAAGTGAAAGTGAAGTCGCTCAGTCGTGTCCGACCCTCAGCAACGCCACGGACTTCAACCTTCCAGGCTCCTCCATCCATGGGATTTTCCAGGCAAGAGTACTGGAGTGGGGTGCCATTGCCTTCTCCGATCTGGTCTTATATTCAGGTCTATATAATCCATTTTGATACTATTGTTGTGTATTTGTATTAAAGAATGTCTAATTTTGTTCTTTTACATGTAGCTGTCCAGTTTCCCCAGCACCACTTATTGAAGAGACTGTCGTTTCTCCATTGTATATTCTTGCCTAATTTGTCATAGATTAATTGACCATAGGTGCAAAAGATTACTTCTGGGCTTTCGGTCCTATTCCATTGATCTGTATTCCTGTTTGGGGGACCAGTACTATACTGTTTTGATGACTGTAGCTTTGTAATGTAGTTTGAAGTTACAGAACCTGATTCCTATAATTTTATTTTATTTTTTTTATCATGACTGCTTTGGCTATCCATGTTCTTTGTGACTCTGTACAAATTTAAATTTTTTGTTCTTGCTCTGTGAAACAATGTCAATGTTAATTTGATAGCTATTGCATTGAATCTGTAAATTGTCTTGGATAGTATAGTAATTTGACAATATTTTTTTTTTCTAATTCAAGAACATTGTATATCTTTCCATCTGTGTTGTCTTTGATTTCTTTCAGCAGTTTTCAGAGTGGAGGTCTTTTTCCTGTAGATTTATTCCCAGGTATTTTATTCTTTTAGATGAATTGTAAATAGGATTGTCTCTTTAATTCATCTTTCTGATATTCCATTGTTAGTCTATAGAAATGAAACAGATTTCTGCATGGTAATTTTGTATCATGCAACTTTACCAAATTTATTGATGAGCTCTAGTAGTTTTCTGGTAGAATCTTTAGGATTTTCTATGTATAGTATGTCATCTGTCATCTGCAAACAATGACAGTTTTACTTATTCTTTTTCTAATTGAATTTCTTTCAATTCTTTTTCTTCTCTGATTGCCATGACTAGGACTTTCAAAACTGCTAGAAAAAAAGGGAGTGCAAGAGTGGACATCCTTATGTGGTTCCAGATCTCAGAAATACTTTCATATTCTTTCTGATGAGTATGATGTAAACTGTAGATTTGTTGTATGTGGCCTTTAGTATGTTGAAGTATGTACCCGGTGTGCCCACTTTTTGGAGAGTTTTTACCATTAACGGATATCGAATTTTGTATAAAGCTTTTTCTGCATCTGCTGAGATGATCAAACGGTTTTTATTCTTCAGTTTGTTAATGTGCTGTATCACACTGACTGATTTGCAGCTATTGAAAACTTCTTGCATCCGTGAAATAAATACCATTTGATTATGGTGTGTGATCCTTCTGAAGCATTGCTGGATTCAGATTGCTAGTGATTTCTTGAGGGTTTTTGTGTCTGTCTTCATCAGTGATATATGCCTGTAATTTTGTTGTTGTTGTATCTTTGTTTTCATATCAGAGTGATGGTGCTCTTATAGAAATTAGTTTTCGAGTGTTCCTTCCTCTGCAAGTTTTTGCAATAATTTCAGAAGAGTAGGTGTTAACTCTTCTCTACATGTTTGATAGAATTCACCAGTGAAGCCACCTGGTCCTGGACTTTTGTTTATTAGTAGTTTTAAATCAGTTTCAGTGCTAATGATTGATCTGTTGATATTTTCTATTTCTTCCTGGTTCAGGCTTGAAAGATTGTACCTTTCTAAAAATTTGTCCATTTCTTCCTCTTTGTCCATTTTATTGGCATACAGTTCCTTGTAGTATTCTCTTGTGATCCTTTATATTTCTGTAGTGTCAGTCATAATTTATCCTTTTTCACTGCTTATTTTATTGTTTTGAATCTTTTTTTTTTTCTTGATGAATCTGGCCAAAAGTTTATCAATTTTGTTTAGCTTTTCAAATAATCAGCTTTCAGTTTTATTCATCTTTTCTATTGTTTTGTTTTTCTCTCTTTTGTTTCTGCTCTGGTTTTGATGATTTCTTTCCTTCTACTAACTTTGGATTTTGTTTTTATTCTTTCTCTAGTTGCTTCAGGTGTAAGGTTGAATTTTTTGTAGTTTTTCTAGTTTCCTGCTATAAGATTTTATTGCTATAAGCTTCCCTCTTACAACTGCTTTTGGTTCCTCCCATAGGTTTGTCTCATGCCTTCAGTTTAATTTATCTCCAGGTATATTTTTATTTTTCTTTGATATCTCCAGGGATCATTGGTTGTTTAGTAGGATATTGTTTAGCCTCCATGAGTTTGTGTTTTGTAAAAGTCTTTTATCTTGTAGTTCTTTTCTGTTCTCATAGTGCTGTGTTCAGAAAAGATGTTTGATACATTTTCAGTTTTCTTAAATTTACTGAGGCTCGCTTTGTGGCCCAGCATATGATCAATCCTGGCCAGTGTTCCATGTACACTTGAAAAGAATGTGTCTCTTGCTATTTTTGGATGAAATGTTCTATAAATATCAGTTAAGTCCATCTAGTCTAATGTGTTATTTAAGGTCTGCGTTTCCCTACTGATTTTCTGTCTGGCTGATATGTCCTTGATGAAAGTGGGATATTGAAGTCATTATTACTTTGTTACTGTATGTTTTTTTTTTATGGCTTTTATATGTTCCTTATATATTGAGGTGCTTCTATGTAGGGCGCAGAAATGGCAACTCACTTCAGTATTCTTGCCTGGAGAATCCCAGGGACGGGGGAGGCTGGTGGGCTGCCGTCTATGGGGTCGCACAGAGTCAGACACGACTGAAGTGATTTAGCAGCAGCAGCAGCATGTAGGGTGCATCAGTTCAGTTCAGTTCAGTTCAGTCACTCAGTCGTGTCCGACTCTTTGCGACCCCATGAATCGCAGCATGCCAGGCCTCCCTGTCCATCACCAACTCCCGGAGTTCACTCAGACTCACGTCCATTGAGTCAGTGATGCCATCCAGCCATCTCATCCTCTGTTGTCCCCTTCTCCTCCTGCCGCCAATCCCTCCCAGCATCAGAGTCTTTTCCAATGAGTCAACTCTTCACATGAGGTGGCCAAAGTACTGGAGTTTCAGCTTTAGCATCATTCCTTCCAAAGAAATCCCAGGGCTGATCTCCTTCAGAATGGACTGGTTGGATCTCCTTGCAGTCCAAGGGACTCTCAAGAGTCTCCTCCAACACCACAGTTCAAAAGCATCAATTCTCCAGTGCTCAGCCTTCTTCACAGTCCAACTCTCACATCCGTACATGACCACAGGAAAAACCATAGCCTTGACTAGACGGACCTTTGTTGGCAAAGTAATTTCTCTGGTGCATAGATACTTACAATTATTGTATCTTCTTGTTAGATTGACCCCTTGATCATTATGTAGTGTCCTTTTTTGTCTCTTGTAACAGTTATTTTAAAGTCTATTTTGTCTGATATAAGCATTACCACTCCAGCTTTATTTTGGTTTTCCATCTGCATGGAATACCTTTTATGATCCCCTTACTTTCAGTCTGTATGTATGCCTAAATCTAAAGTGGGTCTCTTGTAGAGAGCATGTATATGGATCTTGTTTTTTTTTTAATCCATTCAGTCAGTCTATCCTTTGGTTGGAACATTTAATCTGTTAATGTTTATGGTAATTCTGTTGTTAAGTCACTAAGTGTTTTTAGTTACTAAGTGGTCACTTTTTGTGACCCCATGGACTGCAGTACACCAGGATTCCCCGTCCTTCATTATCTCCTGGAGTTTACTCAAACTCATGTCCATTGAGTCGGTGATGCCATCCAACCATCTCATCCTTTGTCATCCCCTTTTCCTCCTGCCTTCAATCTTGCCCAGCATCAGGGTCTTTTCCAATGGGTCAGTTCTTCCCATCAGGGGGCCAAAGTATTGGAGTTTCAGCTTCAGCATCAGTCCTTCCAATGAGTATTCAGGACTGATCTCCTTTAGGATGGGCTGGTTGGATCTCTTTGCAGTCCAAGGTTCTGTCAAGAGTCTTCTCCAACACCACAGTTCAAAAGCATCAGTTCTTCAGCACTCAACTTTCTTTATAGTCCAACTTTCACATCCATACATGACTATTGGAAAAACCATAGCTTTGACTACACAACTTTGTTGGCAAAGTGATGTCTCTGCTTTTTAATATGCTGACTAGTCTTTTCATAGCTTTTTTTCCAAGGAGCTATTTAATTTCATGGCTTCAGTCACCATCAGCAATGATTTTGGAGCCCAAGAAAATAAAGTCTGCCACTGTTTCCATTTTTTCCCCATCTAATTGCCATGAAGTGATGGGATTGGATACCATAACCTTAGTTTTTTGAATGTTGAGTTTTAAACCAGCTTTTCTACACTGCTCTTTCACCTTCGTCAAGAGGCTCTTTAGTTCCTCTTTATTTTCTGCCATTACAGCGTTGTCATCTGTGTATCTGAGGTTGTTGATATTTCTCTCAGCAATCTTGATTCCAGCATAAGCTTCATCCAGCCCGGCATTTCGCATGATGTACTCTGCATGTATGTTAAATAAGCAGGGTGACAATATACAGCCTTAATGTACTCCTTTCCCAATTTGAACCTATCCATTGCTCCGTTTCCAGTTCTAACTGTTGCTTCTTGATCTACACATAGGTTTCTCAGAAGGCAGGTCAGGTGGTCCAGTATTCCCGTCTCTTTAGAAATTTTCCGCAGTTTGTCGCGATCCACACAGTCTAAGGCTTTAGCGTAGTCAATAAAGCAAAAGTAGATGTTTTTCTGGAGTTCTCTAGCTTTTTCTATGATCCGATGGATGTTGGCAATTTGATCTCTGGTCCCTCTGCCTTTTCTAAATCCAGATTGTACATCTGGAAGTTCTCAGTTCACCTACTGTTGAAGCCTACCTTGAAGGATTTTGAGCATTACCTTGCTAGCATGCGAAATGAGTGAAATTGTATTGTAGTTTGAACATTCTTTATTGATATGTATATTCTTATTGCCATTTAAAAAAATTCTTTTGAATTTGTTTTCCTAAGGTCTTTCTTCTTCTCTTCCTCTTTTGTTCTCTTGTGATTGGATGATTAACATTAGTATGGCGCTTGTATTCCTTTTTTTATTTGTATATCTATTGTAGATTTTGGCTTGTAATTACCATGAGATTTTGATACTGCAGTCTATATACAGATTGTTTTCTGTTGCTGCTGTATTAGTTTCAAGTGTGTTTCCAGTATCCTACATTTGTATTCTCCTCTTCTGAAGGTTGCTGGTTTGTCTTTAAGTTTTGTCACTTTAACTACCTTGTATCTCAGTGTGATCCTCGTTGGGTTTATAGTGCCTAGGACTTTGTCCTCCCTGGGTTTGGGTGACCATTTCTTTTTCTACATTAAGAAAGTTTTTGGCTATTTTCTCTTCAAATATTTTCTCAGATCTTTTCTCTCTATCCTCTCCTTCTTGGACCCCTATAATGTTAATATTGGTGCATTTAATGTTGCCCCAGACATCTCTTAGACTGTCCTCGTTTGTTTCATTCTCTTTCCTTTATTCTGTTCCATACAACTGATTTATGCTTTCTTTATTTTGTTCCATAGAACTGATTTCTATTTTTCTGTCTTCCAACTCACCTCTCTGTTCTTCTGCCCCTTACATTTTGCTATTGATTCTTTCTAGCTTATTTTTCATTTCTGTTTTTGTATTGTTTATCTCTGTTTGATCTTTAGATCACCTAGCTCTTTGCTAAATATTTCTTGTTTCTACTTGGTCTGTTCCTCCATTCTTTTTCTGAGATCTTGGGTTACCTTTACTATCATTACTCTGATTTATTTTTAGATACATGGCCTATCTCCACTTCACTTGATTGTCTGGGGTTTTATCTTATTCCTTCATCTCCCCAATATTTCTCTGCCATCGCATTCTGTCTGGATTTCTCTGATTGTAGTTTCTGTTCTTTAGGCTGCGGTGTTGTAGTTCTTCCTTTTGCTGTCTGCCCCCTGGCAGGTAAGTCTGGTCTAATGGGCTTTTGCAAGCTTCCTCATGGGAGGGACTGGTTCCTGACCACCGGTGATGAAACTGGGTCTTATTCCTCTGGTGGGCAAGACTGTGTTTAGGGGTCCATTTAAAGGTGGCTGTGTACTCAGGATGAGTATAGGCAGGCTAACTGCTGATGCCTGGGTCTGTGTTCCCACCTCTTTGTTGTTTGGCCTGAAGTGTTTCAGCACTGGAGCCTACAGGCTGTTGGATTGGACAAGATCTTGTTGATAAACTATTGGCCTCCAGGTGGGTTCATGCCAACAGGTAATCCTCAAAACATCTACCATCAGTATCGTTGTCCCGACAGTGAACAGCAACAGCCCCTGCCTCTGCAGGAAACCCTCCAGTACCAGCAGGTAGGTCTGGCCCAGGCTCCTATGAGGTTGTTACTTCTTCCCCTGGGTCCTGGTGTGCATGAGACATTGTGTGCTCCCTTGAAGAGTGGAATTTCTGCTTCCCCAAGCCCTGTAGAATTCCTGCAATCAAACCTCACCAGCCTTCAAAGCTAAATGCTCTGGGGGCTTCTCCTTCCTATACCAGACCCTTCATGCTGGAGTTCCTGCTGTAGAACTCAACTTTCACCCCTGTGGGGCAACCTCTGCTGTATAATTATTGTCCATTTTATGGGTAGCCCACCTGGTGGGTATGGAATATGTGATTGAGTTCCTCATTGTGGCTTTGTCTTTGAATGTTAGATATATTTGGGGGTAGATTCTGGTGCTTGTTTTTTTAAATCAATGGTTGTTTAGCAGGTAGTTGTGATTTTTGTGTTTTCATGAGAGGAGGTGAATTCAAGTCCTTCTGTTCTGCCATCTTGTCTCCGATTAGGGAAGCCTTAAGCAGAGCAGGAGCCTGAAGTGTGTCTCTTATGAGCAGCATATAATTGGATCTTATTTTTTTAATCCGTTCAGCCACTTTGTCTTTGAGATCAAATTAGACCATTTATATCTAAATTATTAGATTTAAATGGACTTACTGCCTCTTTGTATATTTTCTGATTGATTGGAAATTCCTCTGTTCCTCCTTCTCTTGCTCTCTTCCTTTGTGATTTAATAATTTTCTGTAATGTGACACTAATTTTCTGTTTGCTTTATCTTCAGTGACTTATGAGGGTTACATAAAAAAAAAACTTTTATTTATCTATTTATTTATTTATGGCTTCTCTGGGTCTTTTTTGGTGCTCACAGGCTTTCTGTAGATGTGGTGAGTAAGGGCTATTCTTTGTTGCGATGCTCAGGCTTCTCACTGATGTGGCTTCTCTTCTTGTGGAGCAAAGAAGGTGCTTCCAGGGTGCGCAGGCTCAGTGGTTGCAGTGCATGGGTGTGGTTGTAGTGCATGGGCTTAGTTGCCCTGCAGCACGTAGGATCTTCCTGGACCATTGATCAAACCCATGTCCCCTGCAATGGCAGAAGAATTTTCAACCACTGGACCACCAGGAAGGTCTGACATATTTATAACAGTCTTTTTAAGTTGATAACACGTTAAGTTTGCTCATATTCTAAAAGTGCTTCATTTTTAGCACCCCTCGTGTTTCATGCTTTTGATGTCAAAATTTACATTTTTTCTTGTGTATTTAACAAATTACTGTACTTATAGCTATTAATACTAGCTTTACAAGTGAGTATCTTATCAACTTTGCAACATGAGATTATTCTGAGCTTTACTATTTACCTATCTTTAGCAGTGAGACTATAACATGTTTTCCTACTATTAATTAGTGCCCCCTTTTTAGCCTAAAGAAGTCCGTTTTACTTGTAAGGCTAGTTTAGTGGTAATGAACTCCATTTATTTATCTGGAAAGCACTCTATTTCATCTTCAATTCTGAAGAATAATTTTGCCAGGTAGCATATTCTTGTTTCGGAGAAGGCGATGGCACCCCACTCCAGTACTCTTGCCTGGAAAATCCCATGGACGGAGGAGTCTGGTGGGCTGCAGTCCGTTGGGTTGCTAAGAGTCGGACACGACTGAGCGACTTCACTTTCACTTTTCACTTTCATGCATTGGAGAAGGCAATGGCAACCCACTCCAGTGTTCTTGCCTGGAGAATCCCAGGGACGGGGGAGCCTGCTGGGCTGCCGTCTATGGGGTTGCACAGAGTCGGACGCGACTGAAGCAACTTGGCAGCAGCTGCGGCAGCAGCAACATATTCTTGTTTGGCAGGTTTTTTTCCTTTCTGCACTTTGAATGTATCATCAGTCCCTTCTGGCCTGCAACATTTCTGCTCAAAAATCTGCTGACTGGAGGTTCTCTTGAACCTAGTTGTTTTTCTCTTGCTGCTTTTGAGAATTTTTCCTTATATTTAACTGTTGATACTTTAATTGCAATGTGTCATAATGTAGGTCTCTTTGGATTTCTCTTGCTTGGGCTCTCTAGGCTCCTTGAATCTAGGTGTCTTTTTCCACGTGTTGGGAACATTTTTAGCTCTAGTTTCCTCACTTAACTTTCCCTCCCCTTTCTCTCTCTCTGTTCTCTTTCTTTACTCTTAAAATGTAAATGTGGATTGCTTGCTATCCATAGTTCCCTTAGCCTATCTTCACTCTTATTTACTCTGTTTTCTTTCTGAAGCTCTGATTGAGTTTCACCACTGTGTCTTTGAGTCCGCTTTCCCTTTTTTTCTGCTTCACCTTGTCTGCTGTTAAGCCCTCTGTTGGGCTTTTCGGTTCAGTTATTGTATTCCTCAGCACAGTGACTTCTATTTGGGCACTTTCTTATATTTTGTGTGGCTTTGGTGAAATTTTCTTTGCTCATCTATTCTTCTGAGCACCATAAGCGTATTTATGAGTATTAGTTTGAACTTTTATCAGGTAAATCATTTATGTCCATTTCACCATTTTTCTGAGGTTTTATCTTGTTCTTTGTGGAACACATTCCTCTTTTGCTTAATTTTACTTGTGTCTCAGTTGTGCATCTATGCATCATATAAAAGAGCCAGTTCTCCCCTTCCCGAGGGACCTGCCCTGTCCCCTGGTTGTCTCTCAAACCTTTATGACTTTCCCGTCAACTTATTTTAGTGTATAGTTGAGGGTTTGCTAAGATCTGTCATTGTCCCAAAGGGAAGGATCTCAGTCAACACCTAGATTCAGGCTGGTTGGAAACCAGACTCATAGGCAATCACTTTTAAAGCCTGTAAATATACTTCTTACAGAGGAATTAGGGAGATGAGTTTTTCTATTTGCTCCTTCTGTGCTTAGCCATGGGGTGATTACCCAATGAGATTTGTTTATTTCTTTGCCACCAGCCCATTGAACTTATGAACACAAGGTCCACTGACCACCTCAGCCAGGTGATCAAAGGCACCCCTGCATGGCAACCGAAAAAAAATAGGCACCACACTTAAAACCTGGGGCACAAGGTGCCGGCACAGGATTCCCTCTGGGAGTTACTGATGCTCAGGACAGTAACAGAAGGATAGCATGAAGGCAACGCTCACCCTCCAAGGGCTCTGGAGAAAACTGCAGTCAGCCCTTGGCTGTGTGTTTAATTAGATGTGTGCGCCTCAGGCTTCCACTGTGAAGGAAAACTGATAGGCTTGTTTCACTAAAAGACGGGGTGACACAGTCCATTGCTTCCCTGCTATGATCTAGGGGATGAGCTGGTAAGAACTCTGTTTGTTACAGTTCCATGGGACTCACAAGGGTAAGCCTTGCTGGCCCACCAGAGCCAGGCAATCTAGAGGTGTCCTCTGGGCAGCAGAAGCAAAAATCGATGAAGGTACAAGCTGCTTTCTCACAGGCACTGCTAAGCTGGAATGAGCTGAGAGAGAATGCAAAGACGGCCTCTGTCTTCAGAGAATAGAGCAGGAGGCCCCTAGATGTATGTTAAGTTAGATGCCCGCCCCTCAGTGCTACACTTTAAGCTAGGCCAATAAGCCTCTTTAACAGAATATCAGGGTGCCTTTTAGGTAGGTCCTGGTAGGGGGAAGCCCACATGTGAGCTCTTTAGTACCTGCTTCTCAGTTTGCAATAGCATTGTGGGTTTCATGGACACGAGCTCCCCTGGCTTTCAAAGCTCGATGTCTTGGAGGATTGTCTTTCAGGTATAGATTTTAGAAGCTGGTGTGCTTGATGTGAGCTTCAAAGCCTGTGCTGCTCTGGGAGAAGCTCGGGGTTCTGAATTCCCTCTTGATGTGGGAGCACTTAGCTGGCAGTGGGGTTTATGGCAAGATCGTCTCTCCCGCCTACCTCATTGTGGGTTTTCTCTCATTTGCCTGGTGTATTGGTGTCACTCAGCTAGTTTTGGGTTTTTTTTTTTTTTTGAAGGAAATTGTTCTGTATGTAACTGCAGATCCAGTGTATCCATGTGTCTGGTTTGCCATCTTGAACTAGAACCTTAGATTTTTTTTTTTCTTGATTCATAAAGTATACTATCCTATACACACTGGGATGACCATGATTATAGGAGATTTTTATTTTACTACCAAAAAATACTAGTAAATAAGATGCCCAAGAAGTTTGCTGTCTTGAATGTTATCAACCAACCTTCACTTGCCTTACAAGTATTATTGACTAGTCTAGACCAAGATTTTTCCATTAGGCCACAGGTACTTTCACATAGCATATAAAACGCACATCTTGAACTGAAAAATAAGAAATCTGATCCACTCCATAGTAAACATTTATAATTGCTGAATTTTTTGCACATTTTTAATTACATGTTATATTACAGATGTGAGAAATATCACCATCTCTGGGTCTATATAGCGGTGACTGACTGTAACTGTGTGTTTTGAGCGAACGCAAAGGGAGTTATGTAGCAAAAATAGTTGTCCTTCAAAGGAATAACTTCAGAAACACGTACTGATTCCGGAAATACTGAGTTTATTCAAGATATCTTTGGACTTTTCCCTCAGAAATACTTACAATCCATACAAGAACATTGCATCAATGATTTATGAGTTGAATCTCATTTTGCTTAAAAACAGAGCTACACAGATAGGTCGCCTTCTGTACTCACCAGTTTTGCTTTCAAGAAGTTTTGGCTATTTCTCAAAATTAAATGCACTCTCAAAGCACATGAATGTATCATCACTGAGAACACTGAAATGTTTTTAAAACATTTACAGAATGGAAATGTTGAGAAAACTGTTTAAACAAGGGTAGCAACATTGGGGGAGAAGGCAATGGCACCCTACTCCAGTACTCTTGCCTGGCAAACCCCATGGACAGAGGAGCCTGGTAGGCTGCAGTCCATGGGGTCGTGAAGAGTCGGACACAACAGAGAGACTTCACTTTCACTTTTCACTTTCATGCATTGGAGAAGGAAATGGCAACCCACTCCAGTGATCTTGCCTGGAGAATCCCAAGGATGAGGAGCCTGGTGGGCTGCCGTCTATGGGGTCATACAGAGTCGGACACAACTGAAGGGACTTAGCAGCAGCAGCAGCAGCACTGGGAGTATGTGTATGGAGTCCAGAGGACTGTTCAGAAGCAAGGGACTCTAATTTGGCAGGATACATCCTGATGGGTTTCTTTTTATAAAGCTGTCATCTCGAGTGAGAACCTTCCTAATTCTGTCACTCAAGAACATTTTCATCATTTCCTCCATTCTTAGGGACTATGACGAGCAAGAGAGACCAGGGCAGAAATTGGGAAAGCTGCACATTTGCATCTCAGGTTTAAGGAAAAAGAAAGGGAACAGAAAACAGGAGGAGATAAGCACTAAAAGCACAGCGGGAGGAGGTATTTACTCTGTTACATATCTCCTAGATACTGTTTTAAATGCTCTTGTTGGTGACAATTATTATTAAACATTTAGCATGAGCCAATCACTATGGTTGTTCTTTGATATATAATGTCTTATATAACCCTTTTAATAACTGCATTTAAGGGAGGTGTCCTTACCAGTCATTTATGGATGGAAAGATGGGGATTTTTTTTTTTCCTATAAGTAAATGGCCTAGACAAGATTCAAACTCAATGTTTCTCTGATTCCAAAACTAGTGATCTATTAAATCATAGCAATAAGCTAACAGAATCAGCATCTCACTCATCTTTAGTGAGACAGCAAGTTTGGATACAAGTCTGTCACCAGATTTGTTTGTCACTCTAAACCTGTCTCATGTGGTTTCAGTAGATTCCGTCATGTACTTTTTTATTTTATTTTTTTCTTTTTTAAATTGTGAAAGTATGATAACATGTTTACAGGTGACTTGGAAAATACAGAACAAAGTTACATATAGTTCCCCTATATATTACACTTTAAGTAGATAAATTAAGATTTTTATCTGGAGTTTCAATAACAAACTTTCAAAAATTAATAGAATGAATAGAAAAGTAGAAGGAGATATGTGAGTCTGTGTTATCACTTAGTCATGTCCAACTCTGTGACCCCCATGGACTGTAGCCCTCCAGGCTCCTCTGTCCATGGAGTTCTCCAGGCAAGCATACTGGAGTGGGTTGTCTTTCCCTTCTCCAGGGCATCTTTCTGACTTGCGAATTGAACCCGGGTCTCCCTCACTGCAGCCAGATTCTTTACCATCTGAGCCACCAGGGATATAGTAGACTTGAAAAACACTGTGAACCAATTCAACATAATGTAATTTTCATACAACAACAGGGTACAAATTCTGTTCAAGTTCCCATAAACCAGGAGGCTCTGGAATGTATCCAGGGATGTAAAACAAGGTGCAAAAATTTAATCATCTAAAGGTATTGAAATCATACAGAGCCTGTTCTCTGATCCCTGTGGAATTATGTTCAAATCACTGTCAAAAGATACTTGAAAATATCCCACGTATTTTCAAGTGCAGTGTGACATTTACCAAAAGAGATCTTTGACTTAGCCATAAAAGACCAAACAGAGAGTGATTGCATATAAGGCATTTAAATGAGAAATGAATATCAAAATGAGAAATTCATATCAAAGATATTTTTTAAAACCCCATGAATTTAGAAATTAAATGTCTACTTTTAAATGATGGGTGTATCTAAGAAGCCATAATAAGGATAATTAGAAAATATTTGTAACAGAATAAAAATGAAAAAGGAATTTATCAGAATTTGTTATATGCAGCTGAAGCTGCTTGATGCAACAGAATACACTGTGGAATAAGGTATGAAAACAAATAATCAGTTCAGTTCAGTTCAGTTCAGTTGCTCAGTCATGTCCAACTCTTTGCGACCCCATGTTTTGCAGCACGCCAGGCCTCCCTGTCCATCACCAACTCCCGGAGTTCACCCAGACTCACATCCATTGAGTCAGTGATGCCATCCAGCCATCTCATCCTCTGTCGTCCCCTTCTCCTCCTGCCCCCGTTCCCTCCCAGCATCAGAGCCTTTTCCAATGACTCAACTCTTTGCATGAGGTGACCAAAGTACTGGAGTTTCAGCTTTAGCATCATTCCTTCCTGGACACTAGCATAAAATTTTGTGAAATTTGAACAAAATCTGTACTTTACTTAATAATACTGTATCACATATCACGTATTAATTTCCTGGGGGTTTTTTTGTTGTTGTTTTTTTTTACAGCATAGTATTTCTTTATATTTTTAGAATTGGATTATTTATATTTTTAGAATTGGATTCAAGCCTCAATCAAATTTTTTTTTAAATCACTAAAATAATCCTTCCAGACTTTTAACAGTAATAATAGATGCCAGAATAAATGAAACTTTATCAAAGATTTTAGTGAATATAAATTATAAATCTAGCATTCTATTCATACTTAGTCAAACAAGTGGAACCAAAATGTCAAAAATTTTTTAGCTAAGCAAAAATTCATAAGTTTTCTAGAATATATATATTCTATTAGACATATTATATACATACACACACACACACACACAAAAGCTTTTCAACTGCACTTGATAAAGCCTTGAGAGAGACCAACAACAAAAAAAGAGATGAAAAAACGGAAAACATAAACTGAAATGAGAGCACTGAATCTGAAATAGAAAAGGTGAAACAAACTGGGTAAAAATAAAAGATCATTATATCGTCCAGTTGCTTTTAAACATGACTCTTTAAAATCACACCTGGAACTTTTGAGAAAAAATAATATCTGAACATTTGTATTTTACAAAAAATTAAGATAATTCTAATGTGCATCTAGATTTTAAAAAGTGATTACATTTTTTCTATTAAATGGAGGTTTCAATAATGTAGAATTATTTTGTTTTCTGTTGACTAATCATGATACAATAGTATTAAAATGAATAATTGTTACATAATCACAGTAATAAAAGATGGTTATCAGTTTTCACAATCAATAGCCAGACCAAAAAAAAAAGATAATTACAATTGCAAACCATAATGGAGACATGATTAATTTAACAATATAAAATAATTACACACAATTTGGGAGGTTAAGTAGAAGGATGTGGTTGATGGAAATGCTTTCATGTTTTCATCCACCCAGCCATTTGGTATTTTTAATCCATTTACATTTAAGGTAATTATCAATATGCATGATCCTATTATCATTTTCTTAACTGTTGTTCAGTCATGTTTGACTCTTTGCCACACCATGGACTGTAGCCCACTTGGCTCCTCTGTCCATGGAATTGTCCAGGCAAGAATACTGAAGTGGTTACCCATTCCATTCTCCAGGGGATCTTCCTGATCCAGGGATCAAACCCAGGTGTTCTGCATTGCAGACAGATTCTTTACTGTCTGAGCCACCAGGGAATCCCTACCATTTTCTTAATTGTTTTGGGTTTATTTTGTGTAGGTCATGTCCTTCTCTTGTGTTTCCTGCCTAGAGAAGTTCCTTTATCATTGTTGTAAACCTTGTTTGGTGGTGTGGAATTCTCTTAACTTTGCTTGTCTGTAAAACTTTTGATTTCTCCATGCAATCTGATTGAATGTCTTGCTGGGTAGAGTAGTCTTGATCGAAGGTTCTTCCCTTTCACCACTTTAAATATATCATGCCACTCCCTTCTAACTTGCAGAGTTTCTGTTGGAAAATCTGCTGATAACCTGATGAGAGTTCCCTTGTGTGCTATTTGTCATTTTGCCCTTGTTGTTTTTAATATTTTACCTTTGTCTTTAATTTTTGTCAGTTTGATTACTATGTGTCTCGCTGTGTTCCTCCGAGGGTTTATCCTGCCTGGGACTCTGCACTTCCTGGACTTGGTTGACTATTTCCTTTTCCGTCTTAGGCAGGTTTTCAGCTATTATCTCTTCAAATATTTTCTCAGATCCTTTCTCTCTCTCTTCTCCTTCTAAGGACCCCTATAATATGAATGTTGGTACATTTAATGTTGTCCAATATGTCTCTTAGGCTGTCTTCATTTTTTTTTTCACTCTTTTCTATATTCTGTTTTGCAGCAGTGATTTCTACCATTCCGTCTTAGGTCACTTATCTGTTCTTCTGCCTCAGTTATTCTACTAATTATTCCTTCTAGTGTATTGTTTATCTATGTTTGTTCTTTTAGTTCTTCTAGGTCTTTGGTAAGCATTTCTTCCATTTTCTCCATTCTTTTTCTGAGATCCTGGATCATCTTCACTATCATTATTCTGAATTATTTTTCTGGAAGGTTTGCCTATCTCCACTTCATTTAGTTGTTTTTCTGGGGTTTTATCTTGTCCCTTCATCTCGGACATAATTCTCTGCCTTTTCATCTTGATTAACTTTCTGTGATGTGGTTTTCATTTTGGAAGCCTCGGGATTCTAGTTTTTCTTGCTCATTCTGTCTGCCCTCTGGTGGATGAGTCTAAGAGACTTTCATGGAAGGGACTGGCAGTGGGGAAAATGGTCTTGCTCTAACCCAGCCGTGCTCAGTTAAACTTTGATCTGATTGTCTGCGGATGGGTGGGGTTGCACTCCATCCCTATTAGTTGTTTGAGGTGACCCAGTCCTGGAGTCCACAGGCTCTGTGGTAGGGTTAATGGCAACCTCCAAGAGGGCTCAAATCAAGGCTCACAGGCCAGGACTGCTGCTGCCAGTGTGGAAAGCCACTCCTGACCCCCACTCCACAGGAGGCCCTCCAGCACTAGCAGGCAGGTCTGGTCAGTCTCCTGCGGGGTCCCTGCCCCCTTCTCTTGGGTCCTGGTGCACACAGCACTTTGTGCCCTCCCAGACTGTTTCCCTCAATCCTGTGGAAGTCATGGAATCAAATCCTGCTGGCCTTCAAAGTCACATTCCCTGGGAATTCTTAGTTCCTTTGCCAGGTGCCTAGGCTGGGAAGCCTGACACGGGTCTCAGAACTTTCAGAACAGTGAGAGAACTTCTTTAGTATTATTGTTCTCCAGTCTGTGGGTTGCCCACCCAACGGGTATAGGATTCGATTTTATAGTGATCGCCCCTATCCTGCTGTTTCGTTGCAGCGTCTCCTTTGTCTTTGGACATGGGTGTCTTTTTTTTGGTGGGTTCCAGCATCCTCCTGTTGGTGGTTGTCCAATAGCTAGTTGTGATTTTGGTGTTCTCACAGAAGATGAGTGCACGTCCTTCTACTCTGCCGTAAAAGTCCCCCCCATGTACCTTTATTTTAGACTCAGCACATCTTTTGAGATGTTCAAGCACATGCTTGGAATCAAGGGAACCACAATTAGATTAAATTAGTCAGTCGTTATGGTGCCACTTAGTACTGTTTTATTTGATTGATTCACTTTCATTTTAAAACTGTAGGTTTTTTCCACATAGGTTTTTGGACCATGTATGTTTTCCCCATGACCTAATATTCAATGCCATGAAAAGCAACCATTAAGGATTAATTACTTTAATTAATTAAATGCCTGTTAAATGGAAATAGTTGACACAAACTAGCACTGGTACAGATCATTATTGCCTTAGGTTTTCAATTCTTTTTTTTTTTTTTTGTCTCATCCCACATATCCCTTCCCACTCATCCCTTGTAAATATATAAATGGAGCAAAAAAGCAGAAATCCTTCCTTTCACTGGCCTTCTGACCCCCAATAACCACATGAACTATTTTAAATGGCCATTTTTCTACAATCTCTGTCATGGATGTTTAATCTATGGTTTAAAACATCAGATCCTTGATAGTAGGACTCGTGTCCAACCAGGTGTTATACTAGATTTCCCATTGGCTAAATGCGACCATCATACACTAATCAAAAGCAAAAGTCAGACCTGGGGTCCTGCTGTTTGTCTTAACACTGTTGTGACGTTATAATCACGTTTTTATACTGTCAGCTGTTACTGTACATGGTGCAGAAAGGAATCATTGGGGCTCCTGGGCCATAGAATTGAGTCCATTGGAATTACAATGTATCTACATAGATTTCAGCCTTTGGAGTGATTAAGGCTTTTGTTTTCTATGATAAAATAAAATTTTTAAATGCCTGCTTAGTTCTTCTAAGAGACCTTTGATTTTTTTCCTGCCAGTCAGGTGGCAAGGGCAGAGACTTTTCTTAGTCTCTTTTCTATTAGGCCAGTAACATGAATATTAGCCTAATACTTAGTCTCTTTTCTATTAGGCTTTCTTCCTCATCCTTTCTTCTTCCTCCTTCCCTTTTAGCTTCCCCTCCTCCAGGGCTGTTTCTAATTCCCTGGAGAGCCCACTGGGGGTCTAACCTGTGCAAATCCAGTTTCCGGTTACTTTTTGCCTATCATCAGTTCCTCGGATTTTAATACCTAGTCATGTGTGTGTGTTCCATTAAGGGAGAAGGGCTGCAGAATGTGGTGTGCTGTGTGCCGAGACTAATCTTCTATTCTGTAGATGTTGGTGCTCAGTCTTGGTTGGCTGAGCAATTCCCATGTAGCTTTTGCTTAATGTCTGAGTAATTGGAGAGAGGAGGGCTTTGGTCTGTAATTTCTCCTTCTGTGATTTCTTCTCTTTGCACTTTATTTGAGATGACGAGTGAGTGTGATTTCAGATGAGAAACACTTAACCATGAGTCAGGGAGATGAAATTTCACTGAGATGCAGGATACAGGAAGAGAAAATGTGTGAAAAATCACGTTGACGGGGTTTTCTTGGTAGCTAGTAAAGCAGAGAAAGGAAATTCCCGCACAGCGGGCTTTAATAAAATTGGCAGGCAGGGACGTCGGACTATATGAGATACTGGTGAGGAACACAGAGATGGAGAAGGAGCAAAGGAATCATGGGGGCCTATCGGACATTCTTTCCCTGCACCTCATTTACTCTTTAAATGAGTTTCCAGATGAGAATTGTTTTTCCATAAATTTATATCAGTAGATTTACAAGCATGGTTGTGCATTTCCCAACACAAGGGTTAACCAAATATTAGGCAGCATTTTTGTTTGGTATTTGTTTTCCAATCCCAAGGGTAGTTTATGAAGAGTGGACCCTTATATCTGTGTATACCAAACTCAATATATGGAAATTCAGATTCCCAAAGGAGATAAAGCAGGACATGCTCATTTAAGGAAGGCATTCATCATGTATTAAAGACATGCTTCTTAAGGGCTTGAAAAGTATCCTTTGATTTTCAATTTCTGTAAATTTTATATCAGTGATATAAAGCAGGACTATTACCAAGGTAAAACGGAAGTTCCGTTTCTTTGTTGCCTGGGTCACTTTGTCAAGGATCCACCATTTACTTGGTTTGCTTATTTTTTTTTTGTTTTTTTTGTTGTTGTTGTTGTTTTTGTTTTTTTAATTTTATTTTATTTTTAGACTTTACATAACTGTATTAGTTTTGCCAAATATCAAAATGAATCCACCACAGGTATACACGTGTTCCCCATTCTGAACCCTCCTCCCTCCTCCCTCCCCATTCCCTCCCTCTGGGTCGTCCCAGTGCACCAGCCCCAAGCATCCAGTATCGTGCATCGAACCTGGACTGGCAACTTATTTTTTATATTCTTTTCCATCCACCAGTTTGTAAGATTCTTGAAGCAAGGTCATTGTTGCTCTTCTTCCTTCCTTGATGTCTCACACATCCTCAGAACCTTCCGAGGCATGTAGTGAGTGGCTCAATAAATGTTTCCTCTATGAATGACTTTGGGAGATGGGGAATGTTTGCTTCATGGGAGTGAATCACCTAAGCCAGAGGTGGCAGCTGGCCCGGAGCTCCTTGACCTAATTCCCCATTATGTCAGAGGCCGTCCTTTGCATCACCACCAGGCCAGGCTGCAAGAGACCAGGAACTAGGGCAGAGAGCAGGCCAGAGCACGGTAGGGTCACATAGGGAGCTCTTTGCCTCTCTTACCTGAACAACTGGTGGGGGTAAGAGCAGAAGCGTTTACCTCCTGAAAGCTTCTGCTGAAGGCCCTCCCCATATTGATGCTTGTGGCCTGTGAGAGAGTCCGCAGCTTCCAGAGTGAGGGCCTCACAGCTTAAGCCTTCACCAAGTGCCTTTTAACTCATAACTGGCTCAGAAAAGGCCAACCAGCAAACTCTGCTGGCGACCAAAGCCGGCAATGCACGCTGGTAGAAGTGGAAGGCCTCTTGAAGACAACGGTATCTGCAACTCTGGGCTTCCGTTACCTCCAGAGACCAAGAGCTTAGGCACAAAGAAGGGATAAAATAGCTTTTTTAGCTGAAGATATCTATTAAAAGGGTAGGGGAAACGGGCTAACCACTCCCCCCATCCCCAAGTGGCCCAGCTTTGCACTGGTTCTGGTAAGAGAGGAGGAGAGGCCTCAGCTCCTGCTGTTCTCAGTGGGGTCCCTCCAAGAGTAGTTCTTGTATTAACCACTTCACTGTTTTGTCCCCATCTCGTTATCTGTTCTTGTTAGAATCTTTATTATTCATGGATGCAAAAAAAAAAAAATCCCATCATTAAACCATCATAAATATTCATCACACTTTGCAATTGTGTGCATTTCATTTAACCACTTGGCAAAACTTCTCTGAAGTACCAAGAGTTTTAAGGAAATCTGGCTAATGAGACCAGAGCTCAGGAAATGCAGGGTGGCTTTCCTCCTCTCTGTTATTTGATTTTCACCTGAAAACAAAGGTAGAGTATAAATAATAATTAAAAGAGATAAGCAGGGGAGACTGTCCCTTGCAGTGAGGAGCCACGCATTCCTCAGCTTTGTCTTGATTGTGCTTTTGTGTCGAGCAGAAGATAAGAGAATACACTGAACTACAAGAGAGGGGCTCACGAGTCTGCAATGCTAATGGATTTATCCAGGAGCCTACAAAGGCCAGATAAACCCCCCTGCTTTGGTTAACAGGGACCTCTCTTCTCATGTTCTGTATAATTACTGACGTCAGGTTGGCGTTGAGATAAGCGTGGTTCCTCTCTTGGTCTTATTATAGTAGACAGCCATCCTGTTTTTAGTGTCTGAGAAAGAATTCTATCCATCTCTCTCTTCTAATCCAGTTTATCTAAACTGCGCACTCTCCATCAGCATTGAGAGCTTTCCACAGGGGTCGACGAGAACCCGGCACACTTTGGCAGCAGCCAAGCAGAACTGGAATAATGTGCTCCCCACCGCCAGCCCTGCCATTCGGGGCACACAGATTTAAACCAGTGGGGGCATCTTTTATACCACAGAGTCATGCCTCAAGACAGTTTCTTTTCTGCCCTTTCAGCTTAAGGATACTTTTTCCCCATTGAAAAGGAATTTTTAAGCCGTATGAGCTTGTAGGGAGAAAATATTTATACCAGTATGTTCTGTGGCCCCTGCCTGCACCAGCCGAAGAGTCCTCCATGCCATTCTGACAGCCTTTATGTTTGATGATGAGATTCCTTCTCTGCCTCATGGCTAACAGGTACACGGGTGCTGGAAAATACTGGTCACCATTGAGACCGCTCAGAATTTCTCTTTTCCCTGAGGAGCTTGCGTCCAGCAGAAACAAGGACCACCAACCCAAGTATGAGCCTAGCTGCTTCTGTGCATTTCGTTTGGGAAGGAAATATCACGTGTTCACAGGATAGTGCTCCACTTCCCCAACAGAGGGCCAGTTAGAGAAGGTTCTCCCTGGTCTGCGCCTGTGGGCACAGAGTGGGTCCTTTTTTCTGCTACTGATTGCTGGGCTCATGTGTGTGCTGTGTGGCCTCTGTCTCCTTCTTTGCTGGCCCATCTCACTCTCTGATTAGAGACTTGACTCTTGGATTCTTGTAAGTCCTCCATGTGCCAAATGATACGGGTTATCAGCAGACAGAAGAGGCTCTTTTCACTTTTTTTTTTTTTTTCTATTTGGCCCCATCAAAAAGAAAAAAAAGTCCGAATCTTCAAGAAAATCAAGTGTGTCATTTTATATAATTTGTTGTGTCAGTTTATATACGGTGACCTTTGAAATCCAGCAAATTTCCTCAGTGCTCTAACATTGATATTCAAAATCTGGTTTTGAAAATTCTAGCAGTGTTAATTACTCCCTCTGTGCTTCCATTGCACTTTCTTCTTAGCCCTCTTATCCTATCATATTTGTTTAATAGACTGTTTTGCTGGCAAGGAACTGTGATTCCCTCAGGCTCACATAACGAGGGCTTAAGGATGCCTGCCAATGATAGAGCCAGAATCTCACGGAAGTTTCAAAGTAGAAGCCAGCTAATGACCAGGCATTACAGGGACTGGGACTCAGAAGAGGTTCTGGGTTGAAGGAAGCGGTTCTATGCAGCTGAGCAAGGTGAAAGCTAGGGCTGTGCTAGAAGAAATGTGGCCAAAATGTTTCTGTAGACCTACTCCCTTTTTTGTTTATCCCTTTCTATCCTGACTCATTCTATTTATATTCCCTCTCAAGAGGGCCCTGCTAATTGTCCTGGGTCATTACTAAGTAGCAAGTAAGGACGAAATGTTCTTCCTGCCAGGACGCATATACCACACCAACTAGCCTTTGAACTGGCTGCCTCTGAGTCAGGGGTCCCCTTGCGGTCTGATCAGCTGGGACCATGGACGCTCAGGACTGAGGACTGTCTCCTTTTTATTCTGTAGGAGAGACTGTGGATGTGACAAGCTCCTGGGCGAGGCCACTCAGATGCCTCTTAAAAAGCACACGCAGAGCTTAGCACAGGTTCTGACGTATACGAGGTGTCCCATGAAGTGTAGCTAAGTGATGAAGCGAATCTTTGCCTTCTTTCCTGGGCTCGTCTTAGGTGCAGTGAAATAAGCTGCAGTCTGCCTGTGACTCAGTATCACTCATTTGCCCGCAGCGGGGAATTCTGCATTCTAAGGCATGGGTTATCTTACTTTTCCTCTGTCCTTTCCAGTAGAGCTTTTTTCTTCATCTATAAAAATCAAGCCATGGTGGCAGAGCCCACCGTTTTATAGTATTCTGGGATGTGAAGTCTATCTTAGTCCGCTTGGGCTGCTGGGACAAGTACTACTGGCTGGGTCACTTAAACAATAGAAACCTATTTCTCGCAGCTGCGGGCTGAGAAATCGGAGATGGAGGCGCTGCACTTCCACGTTCCGCTGAGGGCCTTCTGCTGTGCAGACGCTGCTCTGCTGCGGCCTGCTCCGGGGGAGAGAGGAGAGAAGCCAGCTCTCTTCTGTCTCTTCTTCAAGTCAATCAGTTCAGTCGCTCAGTCGTGTCCGACTCTTCGCAACCCCACGGACTGCAGCATGCCAGGCCTCCCTGTCCATCACCAACTCCCAGAGCTTACCCAAACTCATGTCCATTGAGTCGCTGATGCCATCCAACCATCTCATCCTCTGTCGTCCCCTTCTCCTCCCACCTGCAATCTTCTTCTTATAAAGTTTCTTCTTATAAAGACACTAATCTCATCATGAGGACTCCACCCTCATGACCTGATCACCAACCCCCACCAGAGGACCTCTGTCCAAACATCATCTCCTTGGGAATTAGGGTGTCAACACATGACTTTTGGAGGGACACGAACATGCAGTTTGTAACTAGGCTAAATCTCATTTTAAGATGAGACACTTGCTGGGATTCCAGCTATGCTATCTGGTTCCCCGGAGTCACTTTTCATGGGAGACCAGAATAAAACCCACCAGCTTCCACAGGAGCCAATTGTTCTGAGGAGTATCAATCTGTATTCTGGTCCCAAGGATGTCTGGGCCTATTTCTTTAGAGGGAAGCGTGAGAGCCTCACGTGAACGCCCACCGCACGGCATGCTCTGCACAGTCGTGGACAGATGCTGGGGTGGGAGTCGGGGTGGGAGACCCCCTGGCCAGGACGGCAGGCATGCTGTGCTCCAGCACCCCCTGCAGATTTCACCGTGGGAGGGTCTCCAAGTGACAACGGCACCGAGATTCCGGGACCACATCCGGCAGCACCGACATCCAGGACCAGGATTTTGCTGGACAAAGGCTTCTTGCTGTCTGGGCGTGGCCTCCCATCACATAATTATCTTCCAGTTGCTCCTGCCTATATATCCATCAACTTGATCAGGGCAGAGAATGGGATTAGAAGCAGAGGAAATAATTGTGGTGAGTGGAAAATCAATCTTCCTTTTTGCAAATCGCCCACTGAAACAATGAGTGTCTGTTCCTTTGAGGTAGGTTCTTGAATCGCCCCATATTGCTTGAATGAGAAACATTTCCTGGTACTTGGGGGCGGGGCGGGGGCATGGTGCAGGAAGGGGGCTGCTCCTGAAAGGCTGCCCCCCACTGCACATGGTAACTTGGCTTCCTGCTGACTCCTTTTCCGCTGTCTCTTGTGCTTCCCCAGGGCATTCTGGGGAGTTGGGGGCAGTTTCTGTGGAAATACACCACTTCCCCCTCCTTCTCTCCATGGAGCTGTCAAAGTTTGGGCCAGAGCAATGGGATAGGTGTGGCTGTTATGAACAACAAACAGGAGCCTGGTGTCCTCAGTAGACAGAGTAGCTGATAAATCTGTGCACAGGATCAATAATAAAAGGAAGAAAAGAAAAAACAAAGTAGAACTAAGAGACGAGGACAGCCAAACAGATTCCAGCTGAAACTGATTCAGCTTGCTAATGAAGCCACAAGCTGGTACCGAATTCTTCTCACTTCTCAAATCAAGTTTAAAAATTGATTCCATGCCAGTTACAAGGGGCAGAGCTCTCACTTACCAGGGAGATTAACTTGCTTTGTTGAATCCTGACAGGGGCCAGGGAAGGGCAGGACCCGCATGGCATGCAGGGCACTCTGATTCAGCGTGACTTCAACTGTGAGGTAGGAGTAAGTTGAGGGCTGGTAATTTGCACCAGTGAAGTCCAAGGTAAGGTGAACTTGGAGGGCGCGTTCAAGGAAGTCCCAGACCAACATGAATTTTGGCATCTCTGCGGATCCCTGTGCCCTGGCTAGTGAGGCCTTCGGAGTCCAGACCCAAATCCTCTCGTCCTCTTGGTCCACGTTCTCCTCCTTAGCCAGCTCGACTGATCAAGGAGGTTGTGGGCCTGAACACGGACGTCAGGACGGCTCCAGAACTTGTGAAACTCTGTGGGTGGGAGTCAGCTGAGTTGAGAAAAAGAGCCCGGGATTCACGGTGCCGAGTGAGTCTCCCTGCCAGTGCGGGTCCTTTTCCTCTACAGCTGAGCTGCGGGTCCTTTTCCTCTACAGCTGAGCTCAGGGGAATTGTCTACACTGCGGTCAGATCTGTGAACACCCTGGGGCCTGGCCGGCCAGCCCCTAGCAGGATTTCTTTTAACCATGTGTTCGCCCTATGGCCTTAGATGTTATCAGACTGAAGTTTAAATACATCTCAAGTGACCCTCCGTGTCCTTACACTGCTGAGAGTAGAGGATGTCAAGAAAAAAAGTGCTGTGAGTACATAAAATTAGAAAAAAAAAAGTGTACAAGCGTGAGCATGTGTCTACAGGGCAGGGGAAATTTAATGAAAGAAGAGACGATACACATTATTCCTCTTTTAAATTCTGCCTGATTTTTAGATAGGTTTGGCTAGGCACAGAAACTGGGGCTATCTTGAGAAATCATGGAGTTAATGTGTTGTTTGTAAAGTCCACGTTTCTAATAAAACAGCCTACTGATGGACAAGAGGGTTTTGGGGAAGGTGCCTGGTGCCCCTCTCCCAACTGCACTGCGCTCGAAACTTCTCCAAGACGGGATAAGCATGTCATTTGTTTTCCTTCAGCCGGAGCTCTTAATCACGTTCCTAGGAATGTGAAGACTAACAGACTGGAGGCCTCCGTCCAAATTTCGGATCAGCTTGGCTCCAGTTCTTTCCCTGGGCGACCCGCCTTAAGGCGCTTCCTCCTCGCGTCTCCAGGGAAGAAGGATGACTGTCCTCCTTTCCAGTTAATTCTCCCCAAGCTTGTTGGAAAGAGCCATTAGTTTATGTTTTATTCTTCATGCCCGTAAGATCTTGGGATGAAATACTCTCAATAAACCACCAAACCTATTACTATTTTAAGTACCTGCATCTTCCAGGAGAAGGAACATGCTGACTCCCTGCAGGAGAAATAAATGGAGTCAGCTTGCTGGCTGGCACACCGTCTTTAGGAAAGAATAAAAAGAGACACAGATCTTCTTGTTCTGTCAACTGCAGAAAATGTGTCCAGATCTGGGGAAGCAGAGCACAGATTTCAGAAGCGTTGTGTGTCCCAGCTCACTGCTACACAAATCAGGGGTGGTGTTGTTGTTGTTTGGCCCAACAGAATAAGCTCTGAACACAAAAAAGGAGAGGCTACTAGGATGGTGATAAATGCACTTTCTAAGAAGGGTGTAGGAAGAAACAGGTTTCTTCTCTTATTTTAGTGACTTGTTCCATGGCTGTGATGCAAGAAAATGACTTTGGCTACCTGCATCTCAGATGATATATGCAGACCGAGGGAACCCCTGGACTTGTGAACAAAACACCATGCGGAAATATTTTGTTCTGTTTTACCGCTGTAATCTCTTTGAGAGGTTTTTTTTTTTTTTTTTCTGGGGGGGTGGGGAGTCCTTCTCTTTGTGTTCTTGTCAAAATCGACAGGCATCCATGTGTTACCAAGTGACATGAAGTTCTTGCTTGAATAAGCAGGACTAAAAATCCAGGATATTTCAAAGCACACTATTGACTCAGAGAGCCACCCACTAGATTGGATTTTTCTGAATTAACCCTGACTGCCAGCATCAGGGTTTTTTACCCCACACTCTCAGGTCCTGCCATGGCCACACTACGGCTCTGATGCCGGCATCCTCGTCCCAGGGTGTTGTGGTAGGGGTGGTGTTACTAAAATGGTTTCTTTTTATTCCGGAAACCCCCACATTTAGGAATTAAACTGAGTCAAAAAGCAGACGTCAGGAAGAGGAACTGAAAGTTCTTTTTATTTGACCTTCCTTCAGGGTGAACCCTAACCAATGCCATTGCTGGGAGTAAGATGGCAGAATTCACGGGACACTTAGAATGGAACTAGGGGTGATTTTTTTTAATGAAGATTCGTGTTTTAATCTGAGCATGTGCTGAGGTTCTTAGGAAGACAGTATGGTGATCTCTGATGGGAAATGTCAGAAGGGTCGTTATGTTGGGATGTACATGCGGACTTTTAGCCCCCTGTCTTCTGCTGCTCTAGAAATCGTGTAGAAAGGGCTTAGAAGCTGCTTTCTGTTCGGAAAAGGGAAGGGAGAAGAGGGAACTTGTCTAGAAGCAGCATTTGTATACCAAGCTCAGTTTTTACTTAGATACTATTTTTTAAGAGTGGTTTGGCTAACCATCTCCCCCAAAGCACCATGGCACCCTTGACCAATTCCTTGGGCAATGCAATCTCTTGCCTTAAAACAAAATACATTCATTCATCATCCATATTTAAAAAGGACACATAATTATTGCACATTTGCTGGTAACAGGGTCCATCAGTACTTACAACTCCATCTTTAAAATAGGCACATACGTATTTAACTGCTGAACGACTCGACTAATATAGCAGCACGTATCAAACTAAAACCTGACAGAGAATATAGGCCTGATTAGTTATTTATAATCATTTTCAGAAGCGCTTGTTTTCCAGAGGGACCGTACAAAAATCATCATGCTTTTCACAGCATTTCTGCCAGCACTTTCCTGAAGTATGTTTATGTTATCAGCAGAATATGAAACGAAGCTTTGCAAACAATCTCCAAGAAACCGTTTCACCAACAGTTCCTAAGAAACTGTTAGAATGGTGAGTGAGCAGTTAATCAAGTTATTTCGGTCTCCCTTAATGGCACCTAGGTTGTACACGTTCCTGTAACGAGATGAAAGACTCCGATCATCATCCCCGGGACATGAGATTCAAACACACGTGTGTGCCTCACCCGCCACATGGTCTCCTTTGATTCTTTTTGTGTGACAGCTCAGGAGACTCGAGCATTCCACATGCTTCTCTAACAAAGTGTGGTCCTTGCCACACCGCTCATGTCCTGTCTCTGATCCTGCCTGCTTCCCTGTTACGTGTGCAGCACTATCTATCAGGAACTGGCCTCCTTAATCAGGGACTCACAGTCACTTTCAAAGGAGCTTAGATCCCACTTTTGGATGGTCTATCTATCCCTTTGGCCTAATCTGAGAAAACTTAGGCATCATCTTGGCTGAACTCCTGGGCAGCTCACAATTCAATGTAGATACAGTCTTGGCTCCTGGAACACACCTATGATTATTCTCTAAAGCAGAACCTGAAATTGTCTTCATCACTTTCCCTACGTTCTTGGGGCACCATAGTGATTTCTCTGGACCAGCCTCCTCATGGTTTGCATCAGAGATACGTAGGTTTTCTCCTCTCCAGAGTCACCTTTGTAGCTGTGATAATTTACTCCTTGCACATTACACTGTCCTTGCTAAGCCCACAATGTTGTGCAACTCATCAAGTTTTTCTACTTTTGTAAGACGCTCTTAACCCCATTTTGACTATATGTATAATTTCCTTTAAGCTTCCTAGTCTAATTTTTTTCTCCTCTCATTTTTATTTTATAAAAATATCTATCTCCCCTCTCACTCAGGCAGAATAAAAATGCTTGACTTTTTTTATTTTCTCTATAAATCATTACTGTGTTACGTTGACACATAATGTCTGCCTTATGCTGTAAACTTTACAAGTACAGGTTGTAAACATTAATGTCATTCTGCGCAGCGCTGAGCACAATGTCATGATCACTTCAATGCTTTTGATGATGATGGCGATGATGATAATGACCACGTAATGCTGTTCTGGTTTGAAAATTTCACACAGGTAGTCCAGTGCATCTTTTTTTCTGGTTTTTTTTTTTTTTTTTTAATGAGTTGTTCCTCATTCTATAACGTTGTCATTCTTCATTAGCAAAAAAGGTTACTGCAAGTTATAATTAGTGTTTAGTGCCCTGTCAAATAATTAGGTATAATAAAAAGCTTTCGATGAGTTTAATGTTAACATGGTATAATTAAAGCCAAGTCTTGAAATGCATTAGGTTGTGCATTATGTCAGACATTTGATGCTTTCTCCCCTCTACAGCTGAAATTCTCAGATGGTGCTTATAGCAATGTCATCATCAAAGACAAAAAACTCGTTATCAGTCTGAGGCAGAATGGGCTTGGCAGTGTCCAGCAAGGGCAATATTTTAAAAATTAAGCAGATCATTTCTACAAATCTACTATATAAGGAAACAAGGATGCTGTGTGACTTGCCCAGGGTCACATGGTGGTTAAGTTACTTTTCCTTGGTAGTGAGAATTGTGGCTTAGGATTATACAGAGGTGATTAGTATTATTATTACTCCTGCCATTCTCTCTTTTGGAAGTATCAGATACTTGCTGTAAAATGATTATTTTTGTCTTTTTCTTGATGAGGTGAAAAAAAAACAGGTGCAAAGTAAAAGAACACAAGTTTGTATTTAGCTTTTGCACTGAACAGTTTTTAGGATGCAGGGCTTGTCATAGCGGCTATTTTAAGGCTCACATACTAAGACAAGGCTGAAATCTCACCATTTTCTCATCAGAATAACTGGAATGTGCCTAGACATTTGGCCATTTTGAACCCTGCATTCTTTGACCTTCTCAGGCCTTCTCTTGTGCATGTCGTATTATCTTTTCTATCCACAAGGATTTTGAAAAAATTCAGCAGAGTGCAAGTAGCCCCTGAAATAAAGGCGTCATTCAAGGAACAAAGAAGTAGAAGGAGGGCTCCAATTAAAATGATGAAAATCTTTAATTTTTATTTAGGTATACTTGTACGGACACGTGTATATACAAATACAGATCTTATGGGTTTGTCTGTGTGTGTTTTGTATTGTTTTTTCTTTTTTTTTTTTACATTTTCTTTTACGTTTATATAATGTCAGCATTTCAAAACAGCACTCGATGAGTAAGTGCAAAGGGACTGCAGAGCAGGCAGTACAAGCACAGGACCACACGGAGCTGGACTTCACACCCAGACGCACACACAATGAGTGGCTTCAATGGGGTGTCAAGAGTAAAGCATGGAAAGCGGATTTTGACTCATGGGTAACCTCCAACATGCCAGCATCTATTACACTGTACAGACAATGGGGGCAAGCCCATTGTAGGGAGATTTGTCTGACATCCGAGCAGCTCTGGGGCAGACGCATGGGAAAAACTCAGTGATGCCAAACCAGAGACGGACCTGCCCATTCACGGTTCTGCGCGAATGCAAAACGCGGGAGGAAGACAAGAGACAAAACATAAAATAAAGATAAGAAATAAAAGGGGGTTGTCGGCAAACGAGGGTTTTCGTGGAGGTGGTTTCCAAAAGAAAAAAAAAATTCAGCAATCACAGCTCTGGGAGCAATGAATGGAGGGAAGAAGTTTAAACTGCTTTTTGTTTTTAAATTTTGGGTAAACTAATAAAAATGGCTGCTGCCGTGGCTAAGGCACCAGAGAATAACAAAATCCCTGAAAACCCGCAGGTTGGGTGCGGCTCTGCCTTGGCCGGTGACGCAGAGAGGAAGAGCCCCCAGCTGACCTTTTCAAGGGAGCGGGTTTGCAATCTCTGCCATGCTTCGGCTGCATGTGAGAGTGACAAGCCTCTTCCTGGAGAAAAATGAAAACAGTCATCTATGAAAACCTCCCCCCACAAATAGGAAACCGAGGCAAAGTACAGAACCGTGACTGAATTCCCTAGACCTTTTCAGACCAACATGCTGGGGTGGGGGCGGGGAACACCACAGGACTCCAGCATCAGACCTTGAAAACTCAGAGGACGAACTACTGATCAAAAAAGTCATGTTGTTCCAGGTCCCAGGATGGTGGAGTCTTAAGATCGGGAGGGCGATGACCATACGTGAGTCCTGTATGGAGCAGCGTCTCAGGCCGCTTGTGACTCTTCTCAGCCACGTATACATTGGATGTTTCAAAGCCTCAATGCATGTTTTATATCCTGAAAGACTATTGTTCTCACTTACAAAAGACATAAGAATCAAATTAATACTTTATTATCAAACACTATATACAACAGAGGTTGCTAATAATACAGAATTTAAAGAACGCAGTTTTTTTTTTTCTTTTTTAACGTTTAACTTTTCTTTCTTCTGCCACCCAAGAAAGTACAGTACAAAGCAATAGTCTAAACTAACACGGACTGTTACCTGGTCTATTAAAGGATACACGGTATCCACTAAACAGACAGATCCTTATTTCCCTGCTTCACGCTGCAAAGCCCTTGGCAACCAGGGGCAGAGGTCGCTGGGGTTTGACTAACTGGGGCTGAGAGGCAGCGAAAGCTGCCCTTCAGATTCTGAATTGGTTTTGAAATTAAAAGCTGCTACAAAGTTGTGTCGACATCCTCCTAAAGCCCCCTGAGGGTTGTAACATCATCACAAAAGGCCACCAGCACTTTTTGGACAAAATGAAAACTGTCTGATACCAATCATCCCGAAAACTCTATGGCAAGCGCTACCTACAATTACGTCACTTATAGGTAGAGAAGCACGTTTTCTACTGGTGTGGGTAGTCTTGCTTTTTTTTTTCCTTTTACATTTCATTTGTCGTGGCACAATGGTGAAGTAAAGGGGTCTAATTTCACTGTGAAAAATGAAAGACAATGGCAGAGAGGGCCATGAGTAATTATTTCATCATTTGTTAGAGACAAATGCTAGAAAAACCACACAAGTCACCATTTCTAAAATGAAATTAGCACTGCTAATGTAGTTATGACTAAACTGGAATCATTACAGGATCATTTGATTTCCTTGCAGTTATACAGCATGCAGTATAATTTTGGTTCTGACTATTGATCCATTTTAGAAGGTATCTTTTTTTGTTCCCCCTTACCCAAATCCCACAGGACCAACAAGCCTGTAACTATTAATAAGAAAAGAAATATTACTGAGTATTACTGAGAGTTCCGAGTATATAAATAGTTAATGCAAAAATAATAATGATAATCCAATGCTGTGAACTTTTGTTTCAGTGAAATGATGGCTGCTCTCTGTGATAAGACTCTGCCACTCCAGAGACGTTCCTGGTGTCTGGGGGAACAGGACTGATTCCATCTGCGAGGCTGGCAACCGCAATCACATGGTTCCAAGTCCTACTCACACGGTTCCATGTGTGAGCAGACTGAGCCTGAACATCTGCTCCAAATGGATTGGGTGAGCCCAGAGTATATTCCAATGTGTGTACAACTCTCCAGGGTGCCGTACCTTTACAGCTGCCTTTCATTCACGTATTTCTGTAATTGAGAACTACGAACAGTTCTTTAGCAAATTCCCATTCATAAAGTCTGTCCATAATATGACCCCCCCCTTTTTTTAACATGTACATTAAAAACAAAAAATTTTTAAAAAATCCTTATTGTGCTGGAATGCTTCCAATTTTTCACATCTTATATGATCCTTGCATTTTATTGGTTTTGTTTTGAAAGGCATGGTTTCTATTGACATGTCCTGCCATAGCAAAAAAAAAAAAAAAAAAAAGGCTTGATTTCTTTTCCATGGATCTGACACTTCCCTGTCTCGGCTTTTGGAGTTCAAAGTTCGTGACACCCTCTGCAGTAGAAACCCCCAAGGCTTGCATTTCCTGGTAACATCCTGGTTGGCCCATTTACTATCCTCTCGCCCCACCCCGACAATGAAACAAGATAACCCCCCATATTTCTAAATGTATCAAGGGATACCACTTTTTTTTCTCACAAGTTTAAATAGGACAAGCATATATACTCACTCTCAGCATAAAGTATATCTAAATAATGTATTTTCTATTCTAGTGGATTTTTAAAAAAATATTTTGTTAAAGTCTTTGGGACTCCATCCTGTTTATCTCCCACAGATAAACACATGTTCCCCCTAGGCTTCAGGCTGTGTCAGAAAGGGAAAGGATATAAAATCAACTCTTGAATTTTCTCTTTCCACAGTTTGGAATCTTTATTCCAAATTTCCCTTTAGCCCTCCCAAGTAGTACAGACTGACTCTCCCGGGAGCAGGGGGGGCTCCAAAGTCATGGAGTGCCGAGCCGTGGGCACTGGGGTGGGAGTCGGGGGAAGGCCACACCACACTGGCGCTCCAGCAAAGCCAAATTCCGTCCCCTCTGGCCCCTGACAGCCTTTCCTTGGTACACGTGGTCCCCCAGAGGAGTATCCAAAGGTATTCGGTAATATACTCATCGACCCTGGCTTCTCAGCCTCGGGGAAGGTCACTTTATTCGTAAAAATGCCTCTTTCAGGTTCTTAAAAAAAAAAAAAAGGTTGTAGCACCATGGTGATCTGTATTCAAAGAAAACAAAACAAAACAAAACAAAATGATCTGGTGTGCATTGCCCAGTCACCAAAAAAATTAGAGGCACTCGTCACACGCACATGTCCCCCACCCAGCCTAGCTTTCTGCTTTCGCGCTGGCTCTGTGCTAGCATTCCGGCCCCGACCCGCCTCCCAGACCAAAGGCTTCTTTTACGGAGCACAAATTTTGCTGCCAAGGATGGTTTAAGACAGTCGTCTGTAAAGGAAAAAAAACAAAAACAAAAAAACCAGTGTCTCAACCTTTGAGAAGCCTGTGCGTGTACGCTCTCCTAGAGGAAACGGTGTAATCTGATCTCTGTCCTTAATACCTCCCCTCTGGACTTGACACGCTGACACGGTGCCCTGCGTCATACAGTCCCGAATGAGAAGGCATGAACATCTTGGGCCAGGGGAACACCCTCCGGGCCTCCCCACCCCCGGCGGCCTCTGCCTCCGTCCTTCGGTCCGCGCAGCACGGACAGCGGGCCGGTGGAGGGGAGTGCTCGCAGGAGAACGCACAGGAGCGGACGCCCACTGGGGTCCCTCCGACAATCTGGCATGTTCGTCTGGAGTCCGTGTAATTTGGAAGAGGGTGAGAGAGGGCAGGGGCCGGGGCCAGGGTGGGGGTGAGGGAGGCAGGAACTACTTTAGCACACCACCACCCACCCCCGCAAGCCCCGAGTTGTTGCTTAGAATTCAGGCTGAAAGAAAGAAAACAAAACAAAACAAAATCTGACATCTGCCAAGAAAAAACCAATATCAAGTCCCTTCTTAGGATGAGCAGTTAGGTGGATCTCTGGCGTTCCAAGACCCTGATGTTCTCGGTGACAGGTGACGGGAGGAGACTGTGCTATAATGTCAAAAGCATCGCCAGGAGGAACAGCAGGATCGCCAAAAGGCGGCTGGGTATCCTTGGTGTTTGTGCCGCGTTCTCGCCGCGGGATGGCTCGGCTGACTCATGGACGGTGTCATCTGTTCAAACAGAAAGCACACGTTCCAGTGAGATTTCACATCCTTAATAACGCTCGCTCTCTCTTGCAGCAGCCTGCTGTTCGCAGACCTCGCCACCCTCTGCAAAGTAGGGTAATGAACCTTGTGCCACCATTGACTTTCATGTCTGCATAATCACTCATTATTTACAGCAAACAAAAGGAGAGGCAGAGAAAATGGGACTTTCTCGGCAACATGAACGGTTTCCTTAAAAACTGAGGCGGAGAAAAACGTGCATGCGCTGTAACCTCTGGCCCGTGAGCTGCTTTGATCCACTGGCAGTCAAACACACCATGCGCAAACCTGACGTCTGAGTGGGCCTTCTAAACCCAAGAAGCCAGGGAGAAGCAAGTAACCGCGCGGGGGCGGGCGTGGCGGGACGCAGTTAATGCTGGCGTATTAGTGGTTAACCGGAGCGGGGTGCCTCTTTCCCTCTTTTTAGCGGTTTCATAGGATTAGTGTTGAATGCCTGGTTGCTGGATGTCTAGATGCATTTTCAAAGATGAAGAATTAAATGATAAAGGAGCATTTTAACTCAACGATATGTGATGCTCTCCGAGCCTAAATAAATCGGTGCCCGCTGGCTTGCCTACCATTAGAATCAATTATGGTGCTATTTCTATTACAGACCCTGTATCTTCAGGATTAAATGACTTGAACTTGACTATTTTTATCAGGCTGAAGCTGGGCACATAAATCATCAACGTGGATGCAAATTTTCCCCTAAATAAAATGGATTAAGTGAAGTAAGCTTCTTTTATTTAGCCATCAAGTGTTCTGGAAGACAGCCTCTGACTCTGGACAGCCTTCCAGAGTGGCATGATTAGCAGACTTGACTAGGAGACGGGCTCTGCAGCACTTAGCACCCAAACGTGGGCCTCACTACACTCTCATGTTGTCCGCCTCCCTCCTCCCACCTGGCCGTGATCCCTGAACTCCACTGGGGCCACCAGCGGGGTTCTCTGGTAGATTTCATTTTAGCATCTGTGGGGCTTCCTGTCGGAGCTTAGGGATTGGCAGGGTGGGTTCACTCAGTGGTCGGTCAGAGAGAACGGCAACAAGTGAGACTCTCCCGGTGGTTCCCAACTCTGCAGACCTCAAAAGATCATCCCTAAACCCCAGCTCCAACCCCTCGATGGAGTCACTGTCTTAAATGCCTCTCTGTTTTCACATCATGTCACATGCCTCTTCTTTACCAGGTAGAGCACACCCCCTTGTTATTTGTCCTAAAGCGACTGCCTTTTAGGCTCAGGCTGGCTTCTACTTGAGCTGGGTGCTCGTGGGCTGTTTCTGTTCATTACTTTCTCTCCCTCCATCAACTTAGGAACGTGTCTTCTCAGCGCTGAGGCTTCTGCTCTTATCATGTTAGCCTGTCCCCACGTGTAGAAAATGCTGCATCCTTGTGTCAAATTTGCTCTCCTCTCCTGGACCTGAGCAAAGCTGCGTGGAATACCTACTAGCTGAGACTAGAAAAGGTTAGGAAGCAAGAATGGGGAGTTAAATGGATGCAGAGGGGAAAAGAAAGCCCCCGCATGACGTAGTCAAAGACTTGTAGACTTTCTACCCTGCTCTTAGCCTTGCAGATTCACTAAATCTGGAGTTAGGAGGTACGTGTAAATACCTTGAATAGCCCTTGAATAGCCCTGAAAAGAAAATCCAAATCGCTGTTGTAAGAGTACCAATCCGTTGTTATTCGGAATAACAGAGGACTTCGGGCTTAACTATGAAAGAACCATAAACCCTGAGGATTCTAAGGATTCATTTTGAAATACCACTTGTACTGATACACCTGAAATTACAGCAGCCATTGGGTTCCTCTCCGTCTTATTTTCACTAACCTACTACCCAATCCCCTTCCTTGTAAAATTGGGTCGTGCACTGATGAAAGGGCCCCAAGTAACAGGAAGACGCTCAGTGAGCTTGAAGGGGGCCCACCGTCCCCACCAGGTCAGGGAGCTCAGCGAGGGCTGGCCATGCTCTCAGCCCCCACAGCACAGACAGGGGACCGACCCTTGCAGACCTTTGAGAGGAAAACTGTTTTCTCACATGAGAGGAGCCACAAGGCCAAATGTGCTTTTCAAGCCTAATCTTTTTCTAAGCCATCAACCAGTAAAGGACCATCTTGGCCTCGAAGGGGAAAAAAAAAAAAAAACCTCAGTCCCCTTAGGGCATTAGGGCTTGTCTCTTCTCACCGTAACACACTAGTCCTGGCTTGGGATTCTACGAGCAACCTGTGATTAAACAGGGCCTCGGTGCTGGGCGATCCCGTGGCCTCCAAGAAGCAAGATGAAAGCCAGGCTGTCATTTGGGTTAAGTCTGAGCAAATTTCAGAATTCTAAAGAGGAAGTCACAAGCAAAACCTAGCCCAGTAGAGACTGCACCTAAACACAAGAGAATTTCTAAAACTGGTAACAGCAAACGTGGCTTGGAGGAAGAAAACACTTCTCTTTGGAAGCCAAATCAAGTCTCGCCTCCTGGCTACAGGATTCCACACCACGAGGGTTTCGGTGGTTCACAGAGAACACTGGCGAGGTTTCGGAGCATGTTACGTGGCGTATTTCTGCCCTGAGATCATCCTGTATCCCTGATGACAGGAAACTGGCAGGCAGAGTGTGCAAGCAAGCAAACAGAGGAGCACATTCCGAAGACAGGTGAATTAGTGCGCACTGCTGAGAGCATGCAGCCGGATGCAGCCTTGCCGGTTTCATAGTCTGGTCTACACGCAACCATCCAACACCATGCGGCGGAGCTGCAAGCCTGAACTTCCTAAGGAACCTGGGGAAGCAGCGAGGCTGTTACTGTATTCATATAGCCAGGGATCATAGCGCAACCTTGTCTCTTTTTTAGTGAAGATGCTCACCAGAACGCCCGTAAATATGGTCCTCACTGCCTCAAGGAGCTTTTCCTACATGTACACCTGCACATCCATCCCCAACAACAGGGTCTGACCACAGTCTGTTCAAGGTTTGCAAACTTGTATCAGCTATGAGTACTTAGATTTTGGGGGCTGTTATGGATTTAAATGCCCAATGAAAACACAGCCTGTTCCCCCAAAGACCGTGAAATATGTTCACATATGAATGCATCTTAGGATCCTGCACTTTTATCATTAGTTGAATTCAAAGGTAATTTTCCTAATGTCGAAATGGTCCTCCGTGTGCCTCTTTATTACCAATAAAAAAGAAAAAAACATACAATCTGTTATATTTCTAAACAGTCGGTGGGCAGTGGGATTTACCTCGAAAAAAGATTACTGGAAAGCTCTGCCTACAGTATGCACCAGCGTGCATCAGAAAAACTTAATTCAGGGTAAGTTACGTCTGTAACATGCCCAACGCCACCGGTTAGCTTCCACGCGACTTGTGAACAAAGCCCTGATGATCAAGTTCTCTGCGTGGACATCTCTGTCAAGCAATGGTAAGAGAGTCCTATGTTTAGGAATGGGAGTTGAGAAATACAAATATCACCCCTGGATCTGGGTATAACGAGCTCAGTTACCAAAGGAAGACTGTAGACTCTGGGGTCCTTAAAAGAGACCTCCGCTCACTCTCAGGTCCTACCATGGCCCACGGCCTCGAGCCTGGGAGGGGTCTGGCACCTTGAAAAGCCACAGGAATGCTCCCAGATTTCCAGGACACAATTAAAATGTCTCCCTGTCAGCACTCGTTCCTTGCAACTTTTCTAAGGCAGCTAATGGATCCCTGGGGAGCCGCTAAGGCCTCTGAGAGCTTATTGTACACGCCTCTCCTTTGCACAAGAGGCCTGCCTTTGAGAAACAGAAATGCCTGGAGAGAAAGCCTGACTCTTCCTATCAGTTACAACGCGGAAGCTCTTGTGTGTCCAGAGGCACCACGTCTCTTCGGGGTACGTTTCCCTAAGGCCCGCTGACCATGTGTCCCAGCAACAGTACTCAAAGGGTAAAGCAGGTGTCACATCTCGCTTCATGTCCAAGGCCATCAGAAGGGTAAGTCCCACTGCAAATAGGTGGCGGGGGGTGGGGGGGTGGGGGGGTAAGTCTGTTATGTTAAGAGGGGGCTTACACCTTTCTGGGAAGAGGAAATAATTTTGTCCTCCAACTTTGAGGGCTTCTCTGGTAGCTCAGTTGGTAAAGACTCCGCCTGCAGGGATCCTGGTTCGATCCCTGGATCCGGAAGTTTCCCTGGAGAAGGGAAAGGCTACCCACTCCAGTATTCTGGCCTGGAGAATCCCAGGGACTATATAGTCCATGGGGTCGCAAAGAGTCAGACACCGCTGAGCGACTTTGACTTAAGCTTTGAGGTAGTCCCAGGAGATGGGTAAGGACACGAGCGAAGACCTCGAGCAAGTTGGGTGAGGAAAGGCAACCACAGGTAGGCGGGTTACAGGGGCTCTGAGGCGCACGCCTCAGTGAAGACAGACTCAAGGGCTCCCCGACCCCCACCTCACAATCTAACGCAGTAAAGAGCTGGGTTGAACTCATAACCCAATAAATGGAGAGTTTACAGATTTACATTATCCACAGTAAGCTGCAGTGCAAAGGCTTCAGTGATTCTTTTAGTGGATTTTATTTTTCTCCATAGTGACGGGGAAGTTTGGACGAGTGGAAGACAAAAGTAGTAGAAAAGTTTATTTATCCTTAATACTTGTCTTGCCTCGGTAATCAAGGATCACATTTGGCGCGACAGACTACTGCGGATACATTCGTGGGAGCAGCGGGTGCGTGAATTTGTGGTGTTAGGAGGCAACGTGATTATCCTTCTCGGGCCTACTTCTATTGGCAACGGCACAGATAATATTCGAAATAAAACGAAGTCCTTCAGAGCAGTTCAATGATGCCTGTGAATTTCTAGAGAAAACTAAAGAGGCTGAATTAGTTGCTATTTTGTGCAACAGTCTGATTACTTTTATCTGAAGATTGGGATCTAATATGAAATTTTTATAAGCGCATACAGTAGAAATTTTCTTTGTATTATACGAAAACAGGTCCATTAATAGTCACAGTGATTCACCAGCATGCTCAGAGGGTATGGTACAAAGAAGTGAGACTCTAGCATTCTGATGGGGCTTCTACCCTAGGATGCTGCGTTATATCCAACCCACGTCGAGAGAAAAGCAAAGTCATAATTTGTCTAACATGCATTAATTACACAGAGATACTGGAGGAATGAGGTAGAAATAAGGAACATTAGCATCGCTAGCAATGAGCAAAAGCAGGGCAGCTACAACATGCAAACATGCAGGGAGGAAGGAAGGAAAAAAAGTACGGAGGCACAGAGAGATGCACTTGTTAAAAGAGAGTCTCTAAGCATACTAACCTGCTGGTTCTAATGAATTTTCTACTTTGTCGTTAACATCGAAAACACGATCATGAACACCTATAGTTTTCATACAGCTATCTATAACAAAAATAGAGATAACAGCCAAATATGTTAGTGAAGACACCCTTTAACTCCCGTTTCTTTTTTCTTTTTTTTTTCTTTCTTTCTAATTTTTCCTCTTATTTACGGAGAGATTGGTTTACAATCAGTGGCATGTATCCAAATGCCAGAATTGTTCCCATTTGCTGTGCACGTACAACAGTCTGAGAAACAACAAGTTAGCAACTGCTGTGTACTTAAAAGCATCATGAAAAAAAAAAAAAACAACGATGAGAAAAAATATGATGGAAACTAAAACATGGAGGTTGATATACAAAACAGATACCACACAGGATTTACAGTAAAAAACAGTTTTACCGCCGTGAACCAGACCACACAATAGAGCATGCGCAGTGAAGCCACCCTCAAAGACGCTCATTCGCGGGAACTTACTTGTTGGCCGCACAAAGACTTTGAGCTTTAGACAGGACCGCCTTCCGTTATCTGGGATTGCAGAGGCTGTGGGAGAGACAAAAAGAGAGAGCGAGGGAGAAAGAGAACACGACCAGATTACTCTTCGTTTTCAAATGCAAAGTGTCTACAGTAAATTCTTTCCTGAACAAGGGGAACGTACTCTGAATTCTTCCCAGAAGGTGAAACAGAGATACTTCTCAGATGGACATGATGGCTAGAGACAAGGGCTGCTTTCCTATGCCTATCTTTTCCTTTCCATGAGATGAAGAATCATGCAAGAACACTCGTAATCTGCAGGAAAATACTTTGGATTCTTATTTCAAAGTCTCTGCCGTTTAGCTTGCTCTGTCATCAGTTTTCTCTAAAACAAGAAGATAAAGCTTGAGTCCCCGGGCTACCCTTTCCTCTACTGCAGGAAAAGGGCCCACAAACCCCTGGAGCCCAAGGTGAAAGTGCTGGTAAAAACCAATAAGCGGCAGCTACAAGGCCAACTTAAACATGACCCACTTCTGCTGGGGAAAGCAAAGCTTTGTCTGTCCTGAAAGCCTGTCTGTCAGTGTTTCGCAGGTAATTCAATTAGAGGTTTTACTCCGAACTTGGCTCCACATTCTATATGACTAAACCGAGCCCAGCAACTTCCATCAGGCCATTATAAGTACAATATGCTATTGAGAAAGTGCCGTGTTGCAATGGTACATGTATTTTTTAAAGACTTGCCACAGAGAAGGATGGAATTAATAAAGTGGGCTTACCAAAACATGACAACATGTTTCAAGTTATAAATCATGTGAGGAAGAAACTTTCTTCTCCTTTTCAAGATAATCAGACTGTAAACTTTCCTTGTGTTTGGAAGATTATCTCCCCTCAGTGCACCCAGCATAATGTCAAAGGGATTTCCAAGGCAGTAAGACCCTTAACAGTCACCTGTGTTTACGAATGCATCCTAGAAATGACGACGATTACAGCGGTGGGTGCCGCATACCCCCTCCCTGTGCGTCTGCTTCGACTGTTTCCTTTGTTCAGAAAAAGCAGATGCTATCAATCCAAATGCACATGGCTCAGTTAGTTTGGTGATACCCTCTGTGTTCCGTGTGCCTTCTCTCTCCCCTTCGTTCTTACTGTCCCTCACAGGGGGAACCCAGAAAATTAACATGCTGACTTTGTAGTTGAGAGGATTCAAGTGGCAAAAATTCAAGACTGACTTCCCTACCATCTCCTTGTGTAACTCCAGGCCCACACCCTGGAGGAGAACCGATCAAGTCACCAGCCAAAGGACATCAAGCCGGAAGGGACCCTAGTGTCGCTCTTTAACACCTGTTGAAAACTCTCTTTAAGTCTTAGACCAAAGTAGATACAGGAGAGACGTTTTCAGCCCTCCCCGTCTTCCCATTCGCTCTGACAGGCAGTTAAGAAGTGCTAACAGCTGGCTTTGCCGTAGGCGTTCATTAAATCAAAGTAGGAAAAACTCCCTCCACCGACATTTACAGTAACTAGTGTTATTTAGGGTGTAGTATTTGCACTCTGTGGTTTGATCCAGGAAACGGTGTCCTTCCTGTGCACCTCCAACTGCAAGTGTGCATGGCACAAGCACAGTGCACGTAGGTGATTCCGATTCATTAGAAAAACTGCGGGTTCTTGAGATGGTTTATATCTTATTCATGAGGGGTGGTGTGAAACAGTGACACATGGATATTCACGCTGCTCATCTATTGGTTTCTGAGCTGGGGTGAGCTTACTACAAGCCTCACGTACTTGATTTTGCCACACGCAGTAGCCGATTCTACTGACGACGCTATAAGATACAGTGAGCTCAAGGCAAGATTAAATGCTTGTTTTAGTGGGGGAGCTTCTTAGAGTCACTGCAGGTTTTTCATATATATATATACATATATATATATATATATGTATGTATATATGAGAAATCCCATTGGTCCAGACATAAAAATCACTGGGGCACATTGGAATAACACCAACACATGATAAGCTCTGTCCAGGCAAGAACTGGAGAATTCTCTCACCAGTTCGCAAAGAGGAGCAATTAGCCTTAGCTACTGGATGAGCTCCATTGTTCTGCGGATTAAGAGCATACAATGCACTTAGTTATCTAAAATAAAGACCGCCCTTCCCCACCAGACTCTTCCATCACTTCCCCACCTCTCTCTATCACCAGACAAGCTCTACGACAGTGGTAACATGGCAGACCCCTTATGGTGCAGTCGGACTATCACACTCCAACCCTTGGGCTGACAAGCCAAGACGAGAAGCATGTCATGTGAGCGCAGCCTCTGCCCTGAACCTGTGAAATAACCTGTTAACCCTTCGTGCCAGCCTGAGAGGGTGTGCCTTGAGAAGTCAGGATTACACACGGGTTCCTTAGTTACCACACTACAAAACAAAAATAACACCACCATGCATAAAAACCTTTCCCATATACCAGCATAACTCAATCTTTTATTCAAGGTTTAAAAACAGTGGGACTGTGGCTTTATCCCACGTCATGCTCCAGGTTAAGAAACTCCCACACCCCTTGGCTAACAAATAGAGGGTGCCTTTATACCACTTACAAATAGTGATTGTTAATTATTAGTAATATTTGAAGATACAAAGTAATATGAGATTACTGGTCACAAAAAAGCAGAGACAAGCACTAAAAACACACACCAAAAAAACCCACAGAAATTGAAAAATGTAATAGTCACACAAATAAATTTATAGGGAAAAGTCTCTTGGGATCAATGATGAGCAAGACTGAGGACAGATAGAGGTAAAAACTTAAAATGTGCCCAGCTTTTGTCAGGAGGTAGGTAGAATTAATTTCTGTGGTTCTAGAGAAATCACTTTATAATCAACCCTATTTTAGTTAAAATTTATATGTACATTCTTATGTTGCTTTCCTTAGAAAAAATAGTGAACATTTATATATATAAATAAATAAATGATATATATATTTATAAATAAGTAAATGAACATATATGTATATATTTATATATAAAACTGGATCACTTTGCTATACACCAGAAACTAACACAACATTGTAATATCAACTATGCTTCAATTTAAAAAAAAAGATATGGATTTTAAAAATAAAATTTGTCAGATTAAAATGAGAAATTCATCTCATCTTAAACATTTGTCACGTAACCCAAATTCATATCCCTTTATTCAGTTTACTGCTGAAATTGTACATCTGGAGTCGGGCTGGGAGTAGGGGTACTGGGACCATTAAAACAAGCACAACTGCCCATTCCATGGTCAAATGGAAACTGTATAAATCAATCACCTCAATGATCTGCAAAGCACCAATCCCAGCCTCACACCACATAGTGAAGAATCTCGGGGCCTTCCAGTTCTCCTGGCTTCCCTTGGGGCTCAGTTGGTAAAGAATCCACCTGCAATGCAGGAGACCCGGGTTCTACCCCTGGGTTGGCAAGATCTTCTGGAGAAGGGATAGGCTACCCGTATCCTGGCCTGGAGAGAATCCCATGGACTGAATAGGCCATGGGGTCAGAGTCAGACACGGCTGAGTGACTGTCACCTTCTGGTTCTCTGAGTTTAGAGCATCTTGCTAATAAAGGGCTGTTCATCTTCGCTGTGTCCCATGACCCCAGACAGGAGCCCAAACTTCAGCCATTCCTGAAAACCTGTGTGCTTGCTCTCCTCGGGCTCGGGTGAGCGTGGCCCAGCACTCAGCAACCAGCTTGATGCCTAAAGGGGACCAGGCTCAATGCCTCCAAACCAGTACTTCCGAAGGCTGACTCTAGCACCGCAAACATTTGGAAAGTTCCTATCACGGTTTACCGTGGGCCCATCGGTTGGATGTGGCATCATCTTTGGGGCAGGCCACTTCTGCCCCGGCTCCAAGGCACACCGCCTAGCACGCCTGCTCTGTGTGTTCCTCTCCCGGGGAGAGTGCTGGACCAAGTTCCGTGCATCTACGGAGCTGAACACAGAAAAAGCGACGGCTGCTGCGTCTGCGCTTCCACTGTAAAAGGCTGCGCCCTCCTCCTTAGGACTGCTGCCCCCTCCCGAAGCGAGGTGGCACGCTGTGAGATTCTCACTGGAAAGGCGCCCACGGCACGGAGCAGAGGGAGACTTCCAGCCAGGAGCATGCAAGGGACTGGCACCTCAGAGCTACAAGTGGCGAGGAACAGAGCCAGCAGACAGCCCCGTGAGTGAGCGAGAAACTGCATCTAGCCCGCGGACAGCCGCGTGAGTGAGCGAGAAACTGCATCTGCAGCTGAGCCTTCCAGGACCATCGCCTCGGGAGAGACCCAGACCCAGAGGACCCCGCTAAGCTGCCCTTGGATTCCAGAGACCCAGAAACTCTGAAGAATAATAGATGATGCCTTAGCCACAACCTTGGGGGTGATGGGTTACTCAGGAGCTAACGGACACAGGGCTGTGTGCAGACACCCCTGCGGCGGCTTCCATGCCCGTGTGAGGCCTGCGGGGCACTGGGCTCCCGGCCCCCACACAGCAGCGCCCCCCTCCTCCGATGCTGCCGCCACGTCTGAACCACCGCACCCCTTACGAGTGTACTTTTCGAGCTCCTGTTACGAGTCCACTTAAAACAGGCCCTTGAAGAGAGGTAATTATAAACTGCTGTTGAGCAAACGCTACAAGACACATCTATTTGTTTTCACGCCAGCGTTTAGAAAACTGTTTTCATTTTCCTCCCCACACCGCTGAGCTTGTTTTTGCTCATGCAGCCATCCCTGTGCCGTCTCCATAATTAGCAGGGTGCCTCAGGTGAGCTCCAAATTGCCGGGTGGACCTGAAGGAGCTTTGGTATTACAGGATGTCCGCTTAAATCACAGAATACCTTTCCTCCAACACGAGAAATACAACATAAAGGGCAGCTTGAGAACACGGGAAACCAAAGGACGTGTACTCATAAGTTAACATTTCTCTTCATGTCAAAAAACTGTCAATTATGTTTACACAGGCTATCAGATTAACCATAAACATTATGAGAGTTTAAGCAACTCAAAGCAATCGAGGTAACAAACGTTTGCCTTCAGGAAGAACTGATGAAAGTTTAGCAGGAGAGAGATGAGACGCTCATTCTCTCTTCACACTTTCAGGCCCAACACGGTTCTCATTCGTTTGCTTTATCATTCCTCAGCCTAACCTTGTGCATGTGTGTTAGTCGCTCAGTCGTGTCCTCCTCTTTGCAATGCCATGGACTGTAGCCTTTGTCCATGGGATTCTCCAGGCCAGAATACTGGAGTGGGTAGATTTTCCCTTCTCCAGGGGATCTTCCCGACCCAGGGATCAAGCCCAGGTCTCCTGCACTGCAGGCGGATTCTTTACCATCTGAGCCACCAGGGAAGCCCCTGGCCTAACCTTATTCATCTTCACATCTTAATTCCCAAAGCCAAATTCCCCCTTCAGTGTCCCGTGTCCATCTAGGTACTTTAGGAAATTTTATTTTTTAAAAGAATCAGCTGCTTTCTGCTCCCCCCCACCTAAGAAATGAGTATGGGGGGCGGCGCTTAAAAATGAAGTTTTCCATCATCCTGTTTGCCACCGGAAGTAGTTATTAATTTGTCCATGTGAAAAGAAAGGATAGGCTATTAGTTGTTTGCACAGGCTGTTTTTCCTCCGTAGGTTTTCCTGTGGTCTAACACAGCACAGAGATATATGTAAATTAGGTGACGGCAGAATTAAGCACTAATAGTCTTTTCACAATAAATGCTGAAAAAGTAAAGGCCATTTTAATAAATGGTACTACTGAAAATGTCTTTTAGAAGTCAGTAAATCAGTGAAATCCATTTTGTGTACGTGGGTTGAGGGTGGGGTACAGAAGTTGTGGGAATAGGATAGAGATTAACCAAAGCCATATGGACTTCTTGGAAAATGGTTACCAGATCCCCAGAAAAAGTCTTAAAAGTTAGACCTCTTGAAAGAAGACCCCAGCAACAACTTGCAGCTGGCTACCTTTTTTTAAAAGCAGCATGACACCTAATTTTCATATTAAAAACAAAATCACCAGCTGTGAGGCAGTACATCTCACCAGCCTATACCTTTCGAGATTTAAGAGTCACATGACTTAAAACCCTGCTCTCGGCTCCAGGTTTATCAAGGTTGCATCCTAAGAGCAACCTCGGCTGTTGACTCCTCCTCCACCCACCCGGTTCCTCTCCTGCAGCCCACAGTGTCTCAAGATTTAAGTCACTGGCAGGTTAAAGGTCAAAGCCCCAGATGTAAAACCTGGAAACAGTGTTACTAAGTAAAGGTGGAGAAAGTTAAAATATCATGTAAATATAAGATACGTTGATATGGCTCTGGGGATGTTTCTTTATATATATAAAAGGAAGAGGGGTATTTCCAACAATAAAATAAGGGTAGAGCACACTCTGTAAGCTAAATCTTGGTTTCAACACCAGGGAACTGTAACAGGGACAAAAAAAAAAAAAAAAAAAAAATTAGAGCAGAGTTCAGGGTGAGAGAAGTAAAATAAGTTCCAGCTGTGCTGTCTCAGACAAAGAAGAGCAGAGGTGCCCAGCCTCACATCCGCGACTCCCTGACCCATCTCTCTACCCCCTTAGGCAAAGTTTCACTGCAAATGCGAACTTAAGTATTATTTAAATTCCACCAGCTAAGCTTCAGCAGATCAATGACTTTGCCTCGGCAACCTCAAATAAATGTCTGAGGACCAGTTCTTTCTACCAACTTCTAGGAATAAACAAATAAGGCATCACCATGCTTTTGTGCACTTTTGTTTCAAGTGTGGGCCAACTTTTACTTGCTTGTTCAAGCTCAGGGACAACACATTTGCTTCTACTGCTTATTGAGGAAGGCCAGTCCCATGGATTTGGATATCTGTGAAAGCAAGACCTGGATTGTAACCTGGATTTCAGAGAATGCTTTTAAAATACCCTCTGTAAAAAGCGTTTCTAATTCTTGTTAGGAAAAATTGAAGTCGGCTTAAACCTCATATTCTGAACCTTCAGACTTGATCTTCTTCTGTGATGTGACTGGCGAATTCTAGCCCACCCAGGCACAAAATGTGAGATAACACTCAGCTATCATTTGGATTGTTAACAAACCCTTAAACACGAGGAAATGTAGTTTCAGTTCCTAATTGGATATTTTACTTTTTTTTTTTAATTCACTGAACATCTTTAAACAGTTAGGGAAAAAGAAAGTTTCCTAGTATAAACTAGTGTTGGAACTATTTGATGAGACCTGGGCCTGCCTGAGCCTTTCTATTGAAATGATGGTCCCAGGCCCTTAAGGTCAGATCGTTCTGTATCTGTCTCTCTCTCATTTGCAGTGATTTTGTTGAATTTCACCCCCTCTACCAAATAGGTATAATCTGGCAAAAGGAGACAGACAAAATGATTCACTTACAAAATACAAAAAAACTCTTCCTCAGCTAGAAGCCACATAATAAAATAACCACAAAAACGAGAAGTCAGACAAGTGCAGAGTTCCTGGAATCCCAGGAAGGAAACACGTATTCATTATTACTTTGACACAGGCTCCTCGGTCACCTCGGCAACGTGCCGTTGGGGGTGACTGTTAACCGGTAACCAGTGAAGGCCACAAACCCCGTTGCTCATTTGTACAGTAATAACAGAAACCCTGTCATTCTCACGTAGCACTAATGGAGCATGACAGCAAATTACTAATAAATCACGTTAATACAGTTCAAAGCAGCCTCTAGAAACAAGTTAGTGTTCTTCTGAACCTTTCCTAATGACCTTCATCCTTATCGTCCTTGGTGGAGGGCCTCGGAAAGGGCCCGGGTTAGTGGCCTGAGTGCACGTGAGGGTGGTCTGAGCATCCTCCTGGTTCACTCATTCTGACAGCTTCTGTGCCTGGCGGTCAGCTGGTCAACCCACACAGGCCTGGATTTCCCTGTAAGCCTCCCGCTCTGCAAAACAGCAGAGGGATGACCAGCTTTAGAGGGGCTGGGAACTTCTGTATCATGCCTGGAAACTCAGGTGACACATCCCTCCAGCTCTAGAGAATCTCTGCACTGTTCCACTGACGATTCGGTCAGCTCGGTCCACACCGCGCCCTCTGCATGGCCCTTTCCCTAAAGCAAGCAGTCTCTGGTTCCAAGGGCAAATTTGGACGAGGGGGAAGGGATCAGCTCTGGATAGCAGTGATAAAAAATAACTTATGAGGCACAAGGGGAACCCGGGGGCCAAGCCTGACCCTCTATCTCCAGCCTAAATTAGAAAAACTGGATTCTATCATAGTTTTGTGGAGAAGGAAATGGCAACCCACTCTAGTACTCTTGCCTGGAAAATCCCATGGATGGAGGAGCCCGGTGGGCTATGGTCCTTGGGGTCGCAAAGAGTCGGACACGACTGAGCGACCTCACTGCTACTACTACCGCAGTTTTGTGTGTGTAGAAGGCGAGGGTGGAGCGCGAGGCGGTTTATGTGAGGATGTGCACGGAGGCTGGGGTGAGAGCCTACAGAGAATTGCAAAAGGCATTGGAAGACCCTGATTCTTGTGAAAAAGCATCCACAGACTCTGTGAGTTCTTTTTTTTTTAAACCCATTTTAAGAGTGTGAGCATGCCATCATATTAGAGGGATACTGCCAAAGATGAGGACATAAATCTCACCGAGAGGCAACCTGGCTGGCATGGAGACTGCCTCTGCAGCTGCTCAGACTAACTGTGCCACGGGGATGGCCCAAAACATCAATAAAGCCAGTCCGGGGGCACAGATGCTGCAGCATGCCCGCAGCCGTCCCTGGATGCTGTGCTGCTCTCAGCGGCTCCTTCTCCCCTCCTTAATATTCTTCTGCATCATATTTGGGTAAATATCTCTTCACACAAAGCCCACTGGAAAAGACCCTGATGCTGGGAAAGACTGAAGGCGGGAGGAGAAGGGGACGACAGAGGATGAGATGGTTGGATGGCATCACTGACCATCATGGACCATCATGGACATGAGTCTGAGTGAACTCCGGGAGTTGGGGATGGACAGGGAGGCCTGGTGTGCTGCAGTCTGTGGGGTTGCAAAGAGTCGGACACAACTGAGCTACTGAACTGACACAAAACCCATCGTTTCTTTGGTGGTGGTTCTCAGTGAGTAGGTCCTGTTTCCCCATCGTCTGCCCTGCCTGATAGTAAGTCGCGCATCTGGACAGGAGGAGCATTTGATGGGTCAGTGGGCCCCGAATCTGACAGAGGCCTGAATGGAGGAATCTGTGGAAAGCTGCCTTCTGCCAAAAGGGAGTTGTTTAGGCACCGGGGCTGGACATTTTGTTTCACACCAGAAACGCTTTCCTTGAGGAAAGCCGCATGATAAAAGTAATATGTGTTGACTGAGTGAATAAAATCACAGCTAACGCCAGGGCCCACATTCTCGTGCCCTCTGCTCGTCTCTGCATCCGACTGTTTCCTCTCCAGTTCACGGCTGCACACGCAGCATCACCCCACAGAGTAGCAGCCAGCGTCTTTCACAATCTGCCCCAACCATGATATCCTTCTTGATCTCTCCTAATTCCTTTCCCTCCTTTAATTCACATTACAGATTGAGGGCAAAAGGAGAAGGGGGTGGCAGAGGACGAGATGGCTGGATGGCATCACTGACTCGATGGACATGAGTTTGAGTAAACTCCAGGAGACAGTGAAGGATGGAAGCCTGGTGTGCTGCAGTCCACGAGGTCACAAAGAGTCAGACACAACTGAGCGACTGAACAACAATCCATGTTAACAGCCTAGGCCCAGTAATCTTTCCTCCCAGAACCATGCTGTCTCCATTTTCTCATGTGACCTTCCCTGTGCCTTGTAAACATCTCAGCTTCCTCTGGCCATGTGAGATAGGTCTCCATTTTCCTAACACAAAATCCTTCTTCTGGGTTCTTACCCTGATCTGTTTCTATCCCCTTGGTAGCACACACCCCAAATTCTGTGTTTTCTGAGCTGGGCTGTTACAGTGCAGAGTTATGAGTTCCTGTGGGCAGGAGCCATCCTGGGCTTTCAGTTCTGGGGTGGGGGGTGGGGTTTCACTGCTTTGCTCATAACATGCTTAATAAAGATGTGAAAAATTAGTCTACGGATATAAAAAATCTGGATATCTGCAAAGTGATTTGCTGACCAAATACCAACAAACTCAGGATTAGAATAAAAAGGGAAAATGAAGAGTGGTTAAGGAAAAAATAATAATAATTTTGTAAAATCCTTTTTCCTGGAAGGTGCCTCAGCCCTCCCTACTGGCTCCTTCTTATGGAATGATGCTGGAAACTGTGACCTGATAGCCAAAACGCAAAAAGGCACATGAAATTCAAGCATGTGTTATTTTCATGTTTTTGAGTACATGGTCCAAGAGATCAGAAGTAAATGAAGGGAACGTGGGCATTGTTAGAGTCAAAAGCACGCACAATCTCATCACATATCCAGCCTGGGTAGGGGTGGCAGGCCCCTCCAGTACACAGGAGGGTAAAGGCAAGTGGTGCTAGAATCCAGGTGACCACAGGCTGCTCTCACTAAGGACAGGAAAGTCATGTTTGAGGAGCTCTTGATCAAGGTGAGAATGAAGCCATCTGGCTGAAACCCTCTAGTCATTAAGAAGCCTGGCAAGTTAAGATACCTCATAGGTTAAAGGAGAACGTAATCCCAGAGTTGTGTTAAGGGGACACTTAGTTACAGTTGCATGCGAATTTACACCTGATGTGAAGAACTGACTCACTGGAAAAGACCCTGATGCTGGGAAAGACTGAAGGCGGGAGGAGGAGGGGACGACAGAGGGTGAGTTGGTCGGATGGGATCACCGACTCGATGGACAGGAGTTGAGCAAGCTCCGGAGTTGGTGATGGAGAGGGAAGCCTGTCGTGCTGTGGTCTATACGGTTGTAAAGAGTCGGACACAACTGAGCGACTGAACTGAACTTAGTTACAGCTGAGTTTAAAAACCAAGTAGAGACATTTTTAAAAGCATCACGACCAGTGTGTTGGTCGCTCAGTCATGTCTGACTCTTTGCAACCCCATGGACTATAGCATCTGTCCACAGAATTCTCCAGGCAACAATACTGGAGTGGGTTGTCATTTCCTTCTCCAGGCATCAAGACCAAAGAGCTAGTAACTTTTGTGTTAAAAAAGCATCTGAGAATGTGGAACTTTAATAACCTATAAAGCGTAGGAAAACTTTGGCCATTTAGAATAACAGGTCAGACATGTAACTCCAATGTAAAATATAATGGAACAATTGATTTCGACTTGTGATTAAGTGAAATTTGAGGTTTATACATAGTTTTAAACCATGAGAACTAAAACCTCATCATATTTTTAAGTTTAAATTATGATGATGATGAGTTACTTAAATACTTGGGAAGGTTTTATAGTCAATTTAAGTACTTAAGAAGGGAAGAAAATATATCAAATCTTTAATGGTTAAAGGAGTTTAATTAACCAGGTTTATAAATAGAGCCAAATATTTAAATTTACTCATATACAGAATAGTAACATGCATAGACTAATTTGAAGAGGTAAAATTTGAAATATTAAAGAATTTTTTTTATTTTGTTACTTTAATAAGTCAGCTATTAAAATTTAAATCCAAACTGAGTCTTTAAATAATCCTTCCTAAGACAAAAAAACAAAACAAAAAACTATGCTGAATGTTTCTGGCTTATTCAGTTTTCATTTCATTCATTTATTTATTCTTTCAAAACCATTTTTGTTTGCCTGCTTTGTACCAAGCACTGCGTCAGATTTTGGGAGCTCTGTGGTGTATTAAAAAATGGTTCCTGCTTCTGGAGCTTACAGTTTAATTGGGATGGAGACAATAAACCTGGAAACAAACAAATCTCCAACTGCCAATTATACTCAGACCTATAAAAGGAGCATCCAGCTCGTGGATAAGCCAGAAATATTCAGGTCCATATATTACAGAAAATAACCAAAGGGACCAAGGTGTTGAAATCTAAAATCTTCACCAACCGATGGTCTATGTTTTTCACTCTCTGAATATTACTTTTATATATTCTCTTGCTAAAATGCAGAGAAATCTCACAGCTAGAGCAAAACTTTGACCACATTATTGCTGCAGCAAACTTTCTGAGATATTTGTATACTATTTGGTCTGCCAGGAAGCCCAGTTATCAAGCGGCTAATGCACAGATGACACCAAGATGGATAAGAAAAGGTTGATCTGTTACAATTATGACTTTAATATGAAGTATATTAAATAAGTCAATGAGGTATTTTTAGCTTCTAGTATTTGAGAAGTCCACAGAATGGAGAAAGGGGTTACCATACTCCCAAATATATTCCTGTTTCTTAAGAAATTTGTGATGCTAACATACAAACACAAGCATTCTATCCACTAGCTATGATAGTAATACTAGGAATCACTTACATTTTGATACTGACTTCATATGTCATATAAACAGGAATTTGTTTGTTATATGGTATTTGGGGCAAAATTTTTCATTTTTGTTCTGCTTAGTGAAAGAAAAAAAGTACATATTCTTGGGTCAACATCATTTTAATCTAGGAGGTCTCAGTTGAAATTGCCTTTGAAGTTTTGCTAATTACAAAGCTCAACAGGGGGTTTTCCTTATTTGGTATAACGTATTTCTATTCATTAACCCCAGTTTTAAAAAAGATTAAAAAGTCTGACTAGAAACAACTTAAAAGTTTGACACTTAAAAGCTCCAGGAGATAGTGAAACACAGGGAGGCCAGGCGCGCGGCAGTCCAGGGGCCCCAAAGACTGAACAACAACAACGAAAAATTTGAAGACCAGCTTCCCCGAGATGCCTTTCCGATGCTTCAAGTGCAAACTGCCCCCGCCACCCACCCATCCTGTCTAATTATCAATCTCGTGTGGTTACAGGAAGGGGAGGTAAAACTTACACCTTTTGAACTTCCTAACTACACTGTGCTGCGGGAAGATGAGAAAGCAGTTTTTGTGCAACCTCTATATTGGGAAAATTTATGTCAACCTGACTTACAAGGAAACCGGGGTTCTGAAGGGCCATCCTGCCAGCTGCCTTTCTCGGGGCCAAGCCACCGGCCCGATGCTTTCATTCTGGTGAAAGGATCATTCCCAGGCGGCCCTGGGGAAGCTGGCCCTCCTGTAAGTGTGCCCCTTTGTTATGAATATGGAACAGATGGAGCCAAATCTATCTGCTCCATAGGAACAAAAACACTTACAACCCAGCTCTCTCTATTAAAAGACTCTACTTAGCTCCTTTATACCATCGGCGTTCTGTGCACTGCTGTGAGGTTTTGACTTTATAGAAAAAGGCACTTCATAAAAGCAACAGTTCTTACTCTTAAACCAAAGTGGCCTAAGAACTAAAGAAGATGAATACATGGTTTCACTCACAGGACTCCTTGGAGATATGCAGATATTCAATTTAGGGGCACGCGAGTGTGTGTGTGTGTGTTTGTGTGTGTGTGAATTGACTGTATTCAATTCTGGTAAATGTCTGCATTAAAGCCACATGAAAACAGAGAGGAGAGCGATGAAGATGTCATGTTTCTCATTATGAGGATGGCATCTAATTGCTCTGGCATAATAAAATGCCAGGATTTAATTTCGTACGTATGTCTGTAAGGCTAGCGAGGCTTGTCTTGAACCAAAAAATATGACTAGGCACAACAGAATCACGCAAGTAAATACAGTTAGTAATGAAGACTGTATCACAAGACAAAGGCTATATGATGCGTCCTCCCCATGAAAAATAGTGATAATTACATTCAGCATCATGCCAATTTGCTGTTACAACTGGAGAGCCGGAAACGCCGCAGGTGAAACCAGCACACTTGGTCATCACACGGATGGGCCCAGGCACATCCAAGGGCCATCCTTACGGAGCGCTGTTGCAGAGAGCTGGGTGAGCCTCATGGACTCCGGGTGGCTGGGGGGGTGGGGAGCGGGAGCGTGGGTGCCAACGAGAGACGCCCCGCCCTCCCCTTGATGGCAACAGGGGGAAAGGAGGGCCTGCCCTGTTTCATGGCATTTATTATACTGATGCATTTACAGTCCGGGCCGCCTCTTCAGAGATAATTGAAAAAAAGGAAATTCTGGGGCAGGAGGCTTTGATTCTGACTAAATCAAGTCTCCGGGCAAATTTCCTCCTGCCAGCGGAAGCACAGCTTGTCTGAAGTCGTAACCTTTGTTGGAGGAGAGGAACTGGCCTTGAAGCAGATCATGAAGCAGATGCTTTATGCCAAATCAGAGTCTGGGGAGACGTAGGCTACTGCAAATAAAACTCTTCTTCTGTCTGTTCCATCACTTCAATTCCCCGCAGTGTGAAATATGAACTCACCAACAAATGGCCAGCGTGCTGTGCCTCGCAGCGGGAGGGGGGGGCGGGGGCGGAAAGTGCCACCGCTGTGCCAGAGCTTGGAAAACTCGAGACGCGCCTGACATGTTCATTAGGCCTCTGTTCAGCAGGGCCCGAGCCAGGCCTCTCGCTGGAACCCACCACGCTGGGCAGGAGTCGGACCGCAGACCCCGCCCAAGAGGCAGAAGACACACTTTCCACCAGAACGCCATGGACGACCTGGCCTGATCCCTCAGATGACCCCACAAGGTTGCTCTTTACACCAAGAAATCATCTGGGTACCAACAGATTGAAAAAAAACAAGAATCACTGAAGATGATCACGGCTTTTTTTTCTGACTTTATTAGCAGCCTGCTCTGTGAACAGTAAAAAACTGAAAAGCTGACACATATCTCCAGCCTCAGAGCATCTCTGAGAGATGGAAACAGTCCAGTGAAGAAGGCATCAGAAAGATGATCAGAAAGATATCTTGTCTTTATCAGAAACACGGGACGGTGGAAACTGCCCAGCTCACCTGTCACGGGCACATGGAAACACGAGTTCCCTCTGGCAGATTACACATTACAGTCGCCCAACAATAAAATAGTTAATTTGTCTAAATTAAAGTAAAATTAGAGTTAACAAGTTTCCGTGTGAGGTCCTTCGCAGCATCCTGAACGTGCATATTCACACACACCCTTATGCTGTAATCCTGGATTATAAATATCCCATATTCAGTTCCATTGTGAGATTTTTCAAAGGTTATTCACATGCTTTCTAGTGCCACATTCTTTCAAGTTTTAATCACTAGCTCCTTAAATAGAAGTCATTTGCATCTGTAAACATTTCCTTGCAGTAGTATTTAGCAGTATATTCTCTTTGTGCGGAGCTATTTTAAAAGGAAAATAAACCTTAATAAGGAATAACCATCAAATACAGGCATAAAAAGATAAATCAGAGTCTTGAGAAGCCTCTCTAACCCCTTTATGCAATTTCCGGGAAAAAAAAAAAAAAAAAAAATTTGAAATTTTCCAATCTTAAAATAGCCCAGAATCATATGGTTTATTTTGGATGACAGATTGTAGGAATACTACTCATATAATCCAAAGAATGACCTAAATTAAGGGACATTTTAAAGAAATGAAATGAGTTTGAAACAATTTATTATTTTGAAATGACGCCAAACCAGCACACACGGTGGAACCTGGAAATGATGGACCATCATCACAGCTCACGGCCGAGTGCTCATTAGTTTAGCATTTCTAAATGAGTGCTGTAGTCAATAAATCTGTCCCACAATGGTTACAAATGACTATTTTCAGGGATTAATAACAAGACCTATATTTTTATTTTAGGATTCTTTTGGTACCAATTATTCTAGGATATCATTTCCCCATAATGTTTTTTTTTCTCTATTTAACCTGACCAAGTACAAATTGGAAACATAAAGTCATTTCTTAATTGATATGGAACTTGGTGGGAGGGAACTTCATTTCAGGATGCATAATAATATTATTATAATAGCTACCATTTATCTACTATTTCTGTGTCCCAGGCACTGTGCCAGGTTTGTTAAATTTAATCTTTAGAACAGTTCTGCAAGGCAGGTATTATTATCCTCATTTTAGAGAGGAGGAAACTGAGGCTTAGAGGGATAAGCCGTCAGCTGCTGACATACGAAGCTAGTGTACAGCAGCCTGGATATTCAAATCCAAGTCTTTCTGATGCCAAAACTATACGACCTCAGTTTACAGTACAAAGCATACCTTCAATATTCATTTCATAATTTCCCATAACTTTTTAAAAGTCCTTCCAAAAGAGCCTAGGGGTAGGTTAAAACTTGGACTGCAAGGAGGTCAAACCAGTCGATCCTAAAGGAAATCAACACTGAATATTCACTGGAAGGACTGATGCTGAGCTCCAATACTTTGGCCACCTGATGCGAACAGCTGACTCATTGGAAAAGATCCTGATGCTGGGGAAGATTGAGGGCAGGAGGAGAAGGGGATGACAGAGGATGAGATGGCTGGATGGCATCACCGACTCGATGGACAGAAGTTTGAAAAATCCGGGAGATAGTGAAGGACAAGGAAGCCTGGCGTGCTGCAGTCCCTAGGGTCACAAAGAGTCAGACTACGACTGAGCAACGGAACAAGAGCGGGTTGAAACTTGGTGAAACCTGACCGCATTTGCAGCGCGTTTCAGTAAAAAAACCAAGCGAGAGTTTTGCGGCAGAGACGTGCCCTGTGTGTGGGGTATTTCCTAATCGTGCCTTTCGATATTGTATTACTGTAACTGAGGCTGTCCTAAGGACCCATATGAACCACTGTAGGAGGAAATACGAAACAAAACATGGTAAACCGACGTCCCAAACGGCAACCAGAAAGCTGGCGGCGTCCTTAGTACTCACAGCCTGCAAGGGGAGTTCCTCGGCTGGCCTGGCTGTCTCTGACCCACGGCACCCCCTGGGACTTGGACGCCGGCTGCCTGCTCCCAGCCCTCTGGGGCCTGGGCCTTGGCCCGGAGTAGATTAACTGACGCTGCGGTGGCACCAGAACCAAATGTAACACACAAAGCAGAACCTTCCTCTCATCCAAAACCCAGCTGAGAGGGTTCCGTCTGGGGGTCTGCTGAGCCCAAATGCCTGTACCCATGCAGACAGTCACCTGCCATTCCTGATGCCAGAAAAACAGCAGAGACCCTAGACTCGCTAATTCCTGCCTTAAGTTCAGGAAGGACGTGGCTTCATTAATAAAGTGCACCAAGGGTGACTCAGCAAGAGGGTGACTTTTTTTTTTTCTTTTTCACTTGCAGTGTAGATATTTGATCCAGGAATGTCCTATTCAACAACACATGTAACTTTTTTTCTTTTTTCTGCACCATCTCTTTTCCAAAAATTCCTCCTGGTAACGGACTACATCCAAAGGATCCCAGCCAGCCAGAGAAAGAAAGGATCCTGCTGCAGTCTGGACAAACGCACAGGAGTCCACAGTGATCCTGGCAGAACCCACGTCAGATCATGTAACTGCTCGGCTCAAAACCCTGCAACGGCTCCTGGATCCTTAGCACAGTCCACCGTGACCCCGTGCTCTAATCCATCACACACAGGAGCACACGTGTACAGAGCCTGCGTGCGTGCGCGCGCGCGCGCGCACACACACACACACACACACACACACACATACACACGTACATACGCCCTGTCCCAATGGTCTGGACATAGACAGGCAACCCTCCCCTGGCCCTTCGTGTTTGTCTGTCCCCTCCGCCCAGAAAACCATTTTGCCGGACAGACACATGGCTTCCTGCCTGACAAGCAGCAAGTTTCCTAATATTATTAGGAACACGGTTCCTAATACTATTTAATAGCATTAACCACTAGAAAGGCCTTTCCTGAACATTCATTTTCTATTCATCACCTCTATATAATTATAGAGATACATAATTATATAATATAAAATTATATTGATCATTGAATAAAGATAATTACCCTATATATATTTAAATGTATTATATTTATATATATAATATAAAATATTTATATATTATAGATATATTATATATTAAATATATATAAAACAGTGATTTTCCCTACCTTTATATTGTCTGTCCTTCTTACTGTTTTATATCTTCATCCTAACACTTACCAACTACATGACATACTGCATATATATTTGCTTGTTTATTCCTCTCCCCACCCCCTGGCACCCTACTTTAGAGTGTAGGCTCCATTAAAGCAGGACTTTTACCCATTTATTTTTTCCTCTACTGCATTCACAGAGTCTAAAATGTATCTGGTCAGCAGTGAGCACTCAGTAAATATGTGTTGAATGAAGGAAGGAAAAAAATGATAAATGAGTGAAAGACAAAGTCCCCCCAAGGAAACGCTTGTTTGCTCACTGACCTACTATAAAGGCCCACAAAATCACAAGTGCAGAGTAGAAAAGGTAAAACAGAAAAGCCAGTAAGTGAGCAAGCATATGGGTTTCCTGCAATGTAAGTAGGTCCTTAAGCCTGCTATAAATGTGAATAAGTGGCTTATTTTTCAAGGTAGAGTGAGTTTTTTTCCCCACTTTCAATTAAAATACACTAAAATATATTTGTATAAGGCAAAATGACTTTAAAGTACCTTTGAAAAAGTTTCTGCTAATAATCTGCTGGTTATTTTCAAGGCATTCCTGAGAAGGGTGAAGGCAGATGGTAACACAATACCAGCTGAGTACCAAGTGCAAGGAGGGCAGGTTTTCGCTGGGAGCCTTTACTTGGAGGGGCACTGAGGGGACGCGCCCTGAAAATGCATTAGGGGCCACTGGACCGGAGGTGAGTCTTATCTCCATCCTCCTCCACAGCTAAACAATGGGCCCCTTTGCCTCCTTGCATTAACCTGCAGGCCGAAACCACCGAGTCACTCAACTCAAGGTCATGAACTTAGGGGCCATCTGCTTCGGTCTCCTCTCTTTACAAGTTGAAGAACCCGAGCTTCAGAGCTTCAAGAAGGCCAAACCCCACTTTACTTTGGAGAAGGGTATAGAACAGACTGACCTGTCCCTGGGACATTGATCGAAAGCATAAAAAAAACCCGTTCACTCGAACCACGCAGGATATAATTTCACTCAAACCACCCAGGATACAATTAGGGCAAAGGAACCATCCACAAAGCTCCCCTTAAATACAAAGAACTAAATTATCGGGGACTAAATATTCAACGAATTGATAGTATAGGTCGTTCTGCTAAAATCTCGTGAAATCATGTAGCTGAACTTTTCATTTGCTGACTGTGTTCTTTAGAGTGCCTATGAAATCAATGTGTATAATACGTTTATGTCCCCTTCAAGAAAAGAGTATAATTTTTACTATTTTAAATAAGGGCGGAAGGTTATGGCTACAGCATCTTTGCCTCTGACACAGGGGCGCTCAGAGTTATGATTTATTTTTTTCTCAAATACGCGGTCAGAGACGCGGTCTCAATTAAGATATTAGTCCTGGAGGAAAATGGGAGGCACTTTACAACCCTCTGCTTGATGGTTCTGTTTCCAGAAAGCAGAGTGGTGAAAAGTGGGAGCTGTCTCTGATACTAATTTGAAAAACTAATGAAGTCATAGAACGGTTATTTCTCCTAAGTAACCACCAGCCCTTATTCTCTGCACAGTGTAAGACGGGATGAACACATACAGCTTCCGCCAAGGTGATGGCCACACGGGCAGGCACACCGTCCCCCGCCACCAGCTCACTGAGCAGGATGCTGATGAGCTTGGACCTCGATTCTTGGGCATCTGGGATTCCAGCCCACCCTCAAAGAAAGGTTCTTCCCATCCCCGGTAGCTATCTTTTCAAAACCTTCAACTACTTTTGCTCCTCGCAACCCATTTGATCCTGAAAAGTAAACGTACACTGGATTTTTAGAAATCAAATCCTGGAAAAATTGCTCGAGGGCTACTGAAAAGAACTCCAGTTCTGTCAAAGGAGTGATCACTCTCTGCAATTTATCTTTTGTAAAATCCTAATTTTCACATGCCACGCTTGTGTAAAATGATATAGACCTGTTCAGATTTTCCTCAAGGGGATAAAGTCAACATTAATTATTTCCTTCTACCCCATTTCGGTTAAACTTCCTCTTAGAATAGAAAGGATAATTTAAAAAAACTACGTTGCAGGGTCTTAGATTCTTTAAATCTGCACCAATCAGCCATTCCAGAAAGCAGGAATCCTCGCTGTCAAAGCCACGGTGCACTGTGTCTGAAAACCCTAAACCCTCACGGAGGTAGATTTTCATTCTTCATCTGTCACTGCTTCTGTTCCCTGGGCCGCTATGTTTACAATAAGCAGAAGAGACACAGTCCCTGCCCGCAGGCCGTTACATTTTACAGTGTGTGTGCTAAGTCTCTTCAGTCCTGTCTGACTCTGTGCAACCCTATGAACTGTAGCCCATCAGGCTCCTCTGTCCCTGGGATTCTCCAGGCAAGAATACTGGAGTGGGTTGCCATGTCCTTCTCCAGAGTGTGATACACAACGTGAAAGTTATCACCAGGTTTCTGAAGGAAGAGGCAAGGATTTGATAGATGGGGGCTGGAGGCTCCATGTGGGATGGATTGGTTCCATCAGCTTTGAACCAAAGCACCTAATCAAACTTGGGCAGAAAGTCATTAAAAGCCTCCAAGGGAGCAGGTCTAAGTGAGGGCCTTTTGGCCCGCCTGCCAATCTGAAGGGAGTACCAGACGCAAGGCAGTTGAAAAGCTTTCAGTTAGGTTCAGTTCAGTTCAGTCGCTCAGTCATGTCCAACTCTTTGCGACCCCACGAATGCCAGGCCTCCCTGTCCTTCACCAACTCCCAGAGTTTACTCAAACCCATGCCCATTGAGTCGGTGATGCCATCCAACCATCTCATCCCCTGTCGTCCCCTTCTCCTCCCGCCTTCAATGTTTCCCAGCATCAGGGTCTTTTCAAATGTCGGTTCTTCACATCAGATGGCCAAAGTAAAGTATTGGAGTTTCAGCTTTAGCATCAGTCCTTCCAGTGAATATTCAGGACTTAGTTCCTTTAGAATGGACTGGTTGGATCTCCTCGCAGTCCAAGGGACTCTCAGGAGTCTTCTCCAACAACACAGTTCAAAGGCATCAATTCTTCAGCACTCAGCTTTCTTCACAGTCCAACTCTCACATCCATACATGACCAATGGAAAAACCATAGCTTTGATGAGACGGACCTTTGTTGGTAAAGTAATGTCTCTGCTTTTTAATATGTAGTCTAGGTTGGTCATAATTTTCCTTCCAAGGAGCAAGCATCTTTTAATTTCATGGCTGCAATCACCATCTTCAGTGATTTTGGAGCCCCCTAAAATAAAGTCTGCCACTGTTTCCACTGTTTCCCCATCTATTTGCCATGAAGTGATGGGACCAGATGCCATGATCTTAGTTTTTTGAAAAGCTTCACTGAATGCCTATTCCAAGGCCACCCAGGGCTGAATGCGTGCAGGTGGGGACCACGCCTCATCTTTGTTTTGGGATCACTGCTGTAGGGAGTCCCCATAGGGCTCCATCCCAGAACAGCTTCCAAAGACTCTCTTGGCCCAGCGAGCAGAGCCTCATGATTCAAAGCTCCAGGGACACTTTGCACATGGTTTTGTGGGGAGCAGAAGGACTCATGAGTGGGAGGCGAGGACACCACCTGGAGGGGCCACATGGTCAAGCAGGAGGGAAGACTATCAGGTGAAAAGACCTCCAGAGACACAGGTAAAGAGCCTATTACCTTGGACGGGAGCGTGTGAAGCTGGCTAGTTCTCCCTTGCAAAATTAGGATTATCAGTGTTCAGGACCAACTCTGAAGGCATGTTAGTGAGAGTGCCTCCCTGCTCCCTCTAGCCCTCTGCCCTGTCCTTCATGAGGTTTCACGTCATCTTTTCATCAGGGGGCGTGAGATGGATTGAGAAGGGGTTTACAAGCAGAGCTGCTTGCGTAAGGTAGCTCGTCCTCAGAGAACCATGACCTGACCCATCAAAGTGGGATGAGGCTCAGTTAGAACAATGCAGGACAGAAGCAACGGCAGACCGCAGGCCAGGCGTGTCTCAGGAAAGGCAGCCCGCACAGCGGACGCACGGTGAACACGCCTCAAGCAGGTCCGCTTGCCGGATCTCGTCACGGCGCCGCTTTCGTGTTTTGGATGTACATGTGAAATAAGACTCCAGAAAAGCGGCAAAAGTTATTTGTAAAACTTAAAGCAGCTCTCATAGGAATAGCCAGAGGAATTTAAGGGGCAAAATTCACTACAACACATGAATCCTTGAAGGAAGAAACAGCTAGCCCATAGTCGCTTATCTCCAGAGAGGACGAGATGCAAGCATGCAGATTCAACTGCAGAGCAAGTCTGCAGAGAGGTCTGGACGATAAACGTCGTTACAGTGTATTTCATACTGTTCACAGCTAGGAGGAGTATCCATGCGTGTATTTAGTTGCTCAGTCGTGTCCCACTCTTTGCGGCCCCATGGACTGTAGCCCACCAGGCTCCTCTCTCCATGGGGTTCTCCAGGCAAGAATACTGGAGTGGGTTGCATTGCCCTCCTCCAGGGCATCTTCCAGACCCAGGAATCAAACATAGGTCTCCCACATTGCAGGCAGATTCTTTACCATCTGAGTCACCAGGGAAGCCCAGGAGAAGTATATACTTAGTATATTTTAAAGTTGAATGGGATTTTATAAATAATCTAGCTTTTTCCCATGCAAGCCAGGTCCCTCAAGATGCTCCAATGAAAAAGAATTCCTAAATCCAGTAAGTTTGGTCAGCAATATATATTGTATCACTCTGTTTGGACAGTTACAATTCATGGAATAACATTTAAGGCCCCAAGAAGTCTTGCAGGAAAGAAAAAATAATTTTATTTAACTCAGAATTTCCAACACTTAAAGCTTGGTTGTCAGAAATTGTAACATCTTAATCATTTTCCTGTTTCTTGCAATCTAGCCCAACCCCCTTATTTTACATTTGAAGACACAGACTCAGTTATCTGACTCAGTCTGACTAGAGTTAGACAGTTGCAGACATGGGACTTAATTGATTCCACTGCGTTTCTTGTATTCTGTTGATGTCAGTGAAATAAAGCTGAAAGTCAATAGGGTATTTTCCTTTTTTTTTTTTTTGGTGTAGTCTTTGCTTCCTCATATTATCTCCATTAAGAGAAAGAAAAGCAATTAAATGTGAGAGAAATCCTAACTGAAAAATATGAGTCACATTTTTTAATTTGCTGGGAACACAGTAAAGTCTGCAAAAGTACTAGACAAAGATAAAATATCAGTGTACAACCAACTAGACGTACAAATGCGAAATTGATGCTCTGCCCCTATTGCACTTGAAGGGTTTACTGCATAGATTTCCTTTCCTTTGGAACAATTCCACATGTTCCACACGACTGTTCGCAGTGAAATACACCCTCGTTTTGGCCAGTGGTGGTCTCCACCTCCTCGGCGTCACTGCCTGTCTTCCTCAGGCTAAAAACCAAAGCACAACAACAAACGCTTGAAGAACTCCTCTTTCCTTATTCTGTGCAGTCTTGGTGGGGTTCCAGGCTAAGTGCTTTTCATTCTTTCCAAAGGAAAAGCATAAAGGCAGGGGACACGTGTATACCTATGGCTGATTCATGTTGATGTTTGGCAGAAAACAACACAGTTCTGTAAAGCAATTATCCTTCAATTAAAAAAAAATAAATTCATTAAAAAAAGCATATATGCCAATCAAATTCCTTTTTCCCAGAAATTGTGCATCCTGAGTCAAGTGACTCAAGGAATGGAAAAATGTTAGAGTTGAGAAAATCTAATGGTTGGGTCTTGATAAGATATATCTAATTACGTACTTGTTTCCAAGTTCTAGATACCCAGCATTGCATTGGTTTCTGTCCATCCTGAGGTCTTCAGTTGGAATAATCCCTTTAGTAGAGAAAGCGGAGAAGGCAATGGCACCCCACTCCAGTACTCTTGCCTGGAAAATCCCATGGGCGGAGGAGCCTGGTGGGCTGCAGTCCATGGGGTCACTGAGGGTTGGACACAACTGAGCTACTTCACTTTCACTTTTCCCTTTCATGCATTGGAGAAGGAAATGGCAACTCACTTCAGTGTTCTTGCCTGGAGGATCCCAGGGACGGGGGAGCCTGGTGGGCTGCCGTCTATGGGGTCACACAGAGTTGGACACGAATGAAGCGACTTAGCAGCAGCAGTAGAGAAAGAGTTTTTTTTTTTTTTTAAGTTAGGTAGAATTGATAAAAATACTTTACAAGTGGAAAACCTTAATGAATTACTCATCTATGGGGTACGTTGCAAATGGATGAAGGACATTATCAAATATCTGCAATTATTATTAGAGTCACGCAGTGAGATGAATTATTCCAGAAAGAAAGTGGACATAACAATGAAATGTGATGGGTAAAAATATGGCTGCTCGTATACCAAGATTAGATTAGGCACTTTTCTTATCTATAAACAAGGCTTGCCAGAAAACTATGGGTCAGGTGACATAAACCTTGGACTCCTTACTGATCTGCTTCTGATGGTGGAACGGATTATGCTCTCTTGTGACTTCACTGTGCAATTTTATCAAGGAGCTGACAAGCCATGCTTTTCAGAGACGCCTTGGGCTGAAGTGGAACGCACAGTAAAATACAGATTTCCTCAAATAAATTGCCAAAACCATTAATCTTTATCTAAGGACCCATAATAACAGTTTGTTCTCAGTAGCAGGTGGGGGAGGGAGAGAGAATGTCTTCCAGAAAGCACTTTGGCAGTCAATCTGGTTGATAATAAAACTTGATGAAACATCTGTGATTAATATTAATCCTAATTCTTCCTTTAATGGATAATTGTGAAAAAGATAATTTATCCCATTTCATTTAGACCACAGCTGAGTTTTTCAATTTAGGAAAAGAACATTTCTCCATATTTCTCAGGTATGAGACTCTATGGAGGTAAAAAAAAAAAAAAAAGCAAAACAAAACAGGTACATAAAACCTGCTAATGGTAAAGCAATTTTCTAGTTAGCCCTGGAAAATATTTTGAACGAATTCAACTGACCACTGCAGACTTGGACAGGACCCAAAGAATGGTTCTCTAAGTGACAGACTGGTATTTCTGCCTCTTCACCCCTGTAGAACAGTCTAAATGAACCCCCGTCAACTGATTTAATACATTTTCGTCATATTTGATTCTGCAAAGAGTGTGAGAAAAATGCCCTTGTGAGTAAATGAGAGTCAGCTATTTCTGATCACCAGTGTATTTCAAACTAGTAGATGAGAGGAACTATTTTTGACACATGTAAATGTATAATTTAAAGTACCCATAAAAACTTGTCATGGTAGCTACCATTAATTTTGACAGAAACTCAGAAAGTAACTAATTGCCTTTCAAATATCAATATTAAGAATACCATTTATTAAACCCGCACTTTAACTCATTCATCTATAGCAAATTTGAGGGCAAGGCTTTGAAGCCTCCTGCCCAAATTAACACACCTAAGAAGCGATGGACTCAAGACCCAGATCTCCTCATTTTCATCTGCTTTTCTACACTTAATAATATGTTTTAAAGGAACCTATTAAATAATGGTCTCATTTTCTAAGAATCAGAATGTATTATACGGTTAAAAAATGATGGCTGGGACTTCCCTGGCAGTCCGGAGGTTAAGACTCTGCACTTCCAATGCAGTGGACACGGGTTCCACCCCTGGTTGGGGAATTAAGAGCCCCACATGCTGCACACTGCAGCCAAAAAGTTAAAAAAAAAATTGCTAACTCAGTATATACGTAGTAAATAGTGATTAAACATCCAGCACTGTTGACCTTTCATCAAAACCGAATCACGACTCCATTTAGATACACTCCTTTTTCATCAGACTCTAACTCAGCGCCAGGGAGAAGAAAGCACAAACTGACTAGCAGGAAAGGCCGCAGACCATAGGCACCCACCTCTTCACTGTACCTTCCAAAACCTCACGTTATATCGATAGAAAATTACAAAACTGCTCGCTATTCTTTCGTTCCTCCCCGGTCGCAGACCATAGGCACCCACCTCTTCACTGTACCTTCCAAAACCTCATGTTATATCGATAGAAAATTACAAAACTGCTCACTATTCTTTCGTTCCTCCCCAGGCTCACACTTTTCTTCTAAACTGTTGGTCCAAAATGAATATTTCTTATTACTGGATATCATGCCTGTTCCCTATTTTTATATGACTTTATGATTGTTATCCTCACTTTACAAAGCTTACCATGTTGCAAAAGGAACACATTTTATAACAAAAATTTTTATAATTGTGTAAGAAATACAAAAACACCCCAAAGGGTTACCTAGTTCTTGTTTGCATCAGCCTGGTTGAAACTGTATCTTGTTTGTGGATGAAGCAAATGAGAGTTTGCTTTGTAAGACAGAAGGAGAAATTTGTTATGATCCGGTGAGTGGGCTTTACTCCCAGAATCTTAGTTTATCTTAGTCTTGATCTTAGACCAGGACTAGCGTGGTCTCTCTCTGAGTTCCCTGGTTTAAACAAACATTCATATAACAAAGACAGCCTTTTCTCAACCCTGATGTGGCTGCTTCCTTCACTCAAATCCTCCAATACCCACTTCTTCTACGTCTCGAATTCAGACTGACCTGCTCTCACTTTAAGCCTGTGTTCCCTAAGTGTGACACAAATATCACCTTCGGGGGAAATTTCTGGAACACGTATTGCAAATGAAATCTCATAAACTTGAATGAGTCAGACTTTCTGGACGTGGGTTCCAAGAGTCTGCATTTGTACCCCTCACGCAGGTGGGTGACTCAGCTTAGGACAGTATCCTAAGCCGTGAGACCTGAATTCCACCTTGTCAAAACTGCACGTCACATCTTTACTGTCTTCCTGTTCACGAAGTCTTCTCTCTCTCTCTCCTTTTATGGACAGTGTCAATCTCGTGATTTTTTTTTGCTATCATTTTCATGGATACACTTTTCTCCTGTTGGACTGTGAGCTCCTGGAAGACAGAGATCCCGAGCACTGTCTGCTGTCACTCCATGGTGCCCCCCCATCTGCCTGATGAGGAAGCACAGCTCGGTGAGTGCTGAAGGGCGCACTAACGGGAAAAGAACACAGAACACTGAGATATACCCTTCTGTAGCCCCTGGAGATGTTCTGCAAGCTTAATGACATACAAGGACTGACGGCTCAAGTCAAAGTTTGACAAATGGATTTGTATAGCATTTTTAATATAAATATTTTAGGAAAGAGCTACAGTGAATCTTTTAAAGTGGACTTCACTAATAAACTAACACATCACATCAAAAGGCCAGAAATTCAGCTATTTGATAAAATTAGTAATCCAGAAAATGTTATTGGTTTAGTGATTTCACTTAACAAAAAGATCGTGAAAGCTTATGCAGGGCTTCCCCAGTGGCTCAGTGGGTAAAGACTCTGCCTGCTGATAAAAGGAGACACTGGTCTGGAGGGGCCCCCCATGTTATGGGGCAACGAAGCCCATGCACCACAACTATTAACCTCTGTTTAGAGCCCATAAGCGGTAACTACTGAGCCCACGCCAGAGCTACTGGAACCCACGCGTCCCGGAGCCCCTGCTGGGCAACGAGAGAAGCCACTGCAAAGGGCAGCCATGCACCGCAACTGGAGAGCAGCCCCCGCGCTCAGCAACTAGAGTGGGTTTTAAAAAAACAAAATTTTTTTTTTTAATTTTTAAATTTAAAATTTTTAAATTGAAAAAAATTTTTTTAAAGCCTATGTAAAGAAAAAAAAAAAAAAACCTAAAGCCCTGAGCTATAGTAAACAAGCTGAAGACCACACAGAAACAGCAGAGATGGGAATAGTTTTTTCATAAGCACTGCTACCGTTTATGGAATAAGCTTCCAAACGTTACTTGCCATTCACGGAAAAGAGCTATGAGCATGAACGTTGGAGTCGGACGCTCAAGGCGGCCATCGCTGCGCCAGGACGGTGCGATTCTGGTCAAGTTATGTGACCTGTGGGTCTTTGGTTTCCTCATCTGTAAAATGAGGGTAACGCCAGCGCCTAACACATAGCGGAGATAAGATACGGATGAGACAACACATGTACACACGTGGGGTGGAGGAGCGCGCACTGCCTGCTGGCTGATACTAGATAACCAGCCTGCGTGATTTATTATTTCAGTGTGGTTATAGGATAAGGCCTGGGATTTTCCAGGCAAGAGTGCTGGAGTGGGTTGCCATTGCCTTCTCCGATATAATAAGGCCCACGTGAGTTTTCCCTTCAGAAGTAGGGGAAACGCACAGATTCTGAAAAGAAACATTGCCTGCTAGGTAAGTTCCAAATTCTTCAGACCAGACATAATGGCCCTCCATAATCTGGCTCAACTTATCCAGTTTTATTTTCCAAATATCTTCCATCCTAGTCAGCCCCATCTTGTCACTGATCCTAGAGTCTCTGCTGTCCTGATTTCCTTATCAGGAGCTGGAGGCAGGTCAGAGAGGAAATCCCATGGGCTGCGAGAAGCTTGTTCTCCGGAGGTCTGCAGACCGCCCCTCCTCCCCACCGGCTCTGACAACCACCGCTGAGAATCAGAGCCTGGGCACCTTCTGTGTAAAGTCTGGGGGCAGCCCATGCCTGCAGCAATTCCCGAACCTCCTGCTAAAGACTGCAAGTGCTCCAAGTCCTCCAGGTGGCCCTTCCTCTCGTAGAATCTCTACTCCTTTTTCTTTGAATTTGCAAAAATGTGTGATAACCAAGTCTGCGAAAGGCTCTGCTGCTGCTGCGTCGCTTCAGTCGTCTCTGACTCTGTGCGAACCCATAGACGGCAGCCCACCAGCCTCCCCCCATCCCTGGGATTCTCCAGGCAAGAACACTGGAGTGGGTTGCCATTTCCTTGTCCAATGCATGAAAGTGAAAAGTGAAAGGGAAGTCGCTCAGTTGTGTCCGACTCTTCGAAATCCCATGGACTGCAGCCCACCAGGCTCCTCCATCCATGGGATTTTCCAGGCAAGAGTACTGGGATGGGGTGCCATTGCCTTCTCCATGCATTTTAAATAACAACGATAGCAACAGCAGACACAACTCACAAAACGCAAACAGTCATTGCAGCCTCTGTGCTGCTTAAGGACACGGGAGGGCAACGGGCGGTCCCCACATGACCTGCTGACAAGCTGCCCTGTCGAGGCAGTGGCTCATGATGCCCTGCTATCATATCCACCAGCGCCGACGCTGCGCTATTGAATCTGTTAATCAAATTTCATTCTCTGAAAAAACGATTCAGGGTACCAAAGAGATGTAGAACTTTCAACAGTCTTGCGAATCATTCAGTGTCTTCATTCCAATGGAAGAAGGAAGACTGAGTGACATTTTATTATGTCGTCACTTTCAGTACCGCCCTACCTTGTTTTACAAACCCGTAAACCTCCTAGTATGTGACTCAGGGATCACATCCCTCACTGTGCATGACATTAGCCATTTTTAGAGCTGAGTCTGCCTTGAGTTCCAGGGTGCAGATGACACGTACGTGATGACTTGCCAAGGGTGCTTCAAACCTGCCTCTTTTTCGCTTCTTTGAAAGCATTTCTCAAGACGTGAGTGAGTAACGAGCTTAGACATGGAGTCAAACTGTATGGGTTTGAATCCTGACTTCACTGCTGACTACATGACCTCAGGCAAGTTACTTAATCACTCTCAGCCTCCATCTCCTCCTCTGTCAAATGGGGATAATAATAGTACCCACTTTATAGACGAGAATTCAATGAGTTAAGACGTGTATAGTGTTTGTACAGTGCCTGGCATATAGCAAACTTGCAATAAATGCTAAGGCACTATCACCATGATTATCCCAAGTGTTAGGGGAGCAGTCATCAGTCAATGTCCAAGTAAGTCTTTAGCAAAAGGCTGCTTTTTTATGCCCATACCCACCCCCCATGCAGGTGGGTCACTAAAGTTGGATAGTATCTCAGCCCTGAGACCTGAATTCCATCTGGCCTGTCAAATCAGCACTTCACATGTATCTTCCTCTTGACACAATCTTCTCTTTCTTTAATGAAAAAAAAAAAAATCTCTAAACTTTATTTAAATCATTACAATATTCATTACGTGATCTCGAAATTGACTAAACTAAACTACTCCCGGTGTATACAGCAAGACCTTTAAGCAATCTATTTAAAGTTAAAAAAAAAAAATCACCTAGTGATACACTCCTTGTTTAGATTTGTTCCTTAAATATAAGTCTAAGTAGATGAGCCGTGTCTGACTCTTGTGACCCCATGGACTGTAGCCCGCTAGGCTCCTCTGTTCATGGGATTCTCCAGGCAAGAACACTGGAGTGGGTTGCCATTTCCTTCTCCAGGGGGTCTTCTCAACCTGAAGATCAAACCCGGGTCTCCTGTATTGCAGGCTGATTCTTTACCAACAGAGCTACAAGGGAAGCCCTTAAATAAGGCCTACTATGAAGCAAGACGGTCTGAATTGAAGATTGAGGACTCACTGAAACAGATCAGCAAGACATACAGGGAAACATCATCAACTTGGATCTTAGAGCCTGTGATCATGTATTTAGGGAGAAAACTGACTGAAAAAAAAAAATGTGTTAAAAAGTGTGGGAAAAAAAAGAGTTTCCCTTAGAAAGCAAATATTGGAGATACTGGAATCTGGGCAGATTTAAACTAAAAACATTATATATATTCTTTCTTAATGACTCAGAAATACTGTTTTTAAAGATCTGGGTGTAAAAGGGAGTGTAACTATAAACTAAAACTTACCTAACCTTAATGAAGATAAAAACTAGTTGGAAATATCACACGTCTCTGAAAATAGTACAATGAAAAGATACTGAAATTCCAATTCCTAACAATAATAGACTGGCTGGCTATTCTCCAATTCATGACATTTTACTTTTGGGGCTCCAAATGAATTAATATTTTGTAAAGCTTTACATTTTAAAACTAAAACTGGATACAGCCCATATACTAAAGTTCTGTTCCTAAGGCGGACTTTCTACCACCTGCCTAAAAATATCTGATGGAAAAGAAGCCTGTTGCCAAAGTCCACATATCTCCCCCATTAAACAGAGGTAAGCCATATCCTCAGAAACCATATTTCAAGCCCACAGGATACTCATGAACTAAAATAATGAATGATAATGCCTCGTTCTCTGCATTAATATTAAAGAAAAGAGAAAATAGAAAACTTTATAGCCACCACCAGCTCTCTGGACCATAAATCTCAAGTTTTGAGAATTGCTTCCCAAAAGGGTAGAGAGCAGGGGATGAGTTGTGAGAGAGCTTTGGAGCCTAGAGATATTTTTCAGCAAGCCAGCAAAGCACTGACACAAATTCCTACATATCTCTGGCTGTGAAAAGTCTCATTTGTGGTGATTTATATTTCCTCATAAAGAACTCTGTAGATAATATAAGCCTGCTGTGAGGCTGTCTGACAACTTTCAAACCAAGAGTTACACGACCATTCTGTTAAAATAGAGCACGAACAGATGAGTGGGAAAATCTGTAGAAATAGTATTTCTTCTAACGGAAGGCCAGAATGCTGTTCTTCCAGCACGCCCCATGTTGAGAGTCACCTTTCACTCTGTGTGCATGCCTCATGGAGAATATTTTGGTCTACAGGAGGAAATGCTTTTTTTTTTTTGCCTGAAGATTGACTATGCGTTTGGTGTGTGCATGCTTGTGTAATTTACAACAAATGACACTTAGACACCAGCACACTGGAGTTCAGCTGCCTTAATAAGTTACTAAGGGAAACACAGAGAATAGCATGCTGACAACCCAAAGTCAATGGGGTATAAACACTGTTATTCCAAGTGTCACTGGCGTGTTATTTCCATTTCTCCCGGCGTCTGCTCTGTGTAACGCTGCACATACACACGATGCAGCAGCTCATTAGACTGTTTTCAGTTAACTCGGAAACCAAATTAGTACATTACATGTTTATAAGGCCGAGAATTAGCGCTTCCCTGTGAAATTACACAATTAATCAGGTGCGTTATTTCTCGGAGAGGCGGCCACTTCTGACATTTAGGGATTACAAAGAATAATCCTTTCATCCACTTCCACATCAGCATTTAGTCTCAGTGGGGTAAAAGGAAGCAAAAGGTGACATAATTCCTTCCTCCCCTTTAGGAGGTTAAAACGCGACGTGTTCCCCCCTCCCCCCTCCCCGCTCCATCTCGTAATGTAGCATTTCAAGCTCTTAAAAGAAGCACAAATTATTTTGTTTTTGAGCTTCTTATCTGAGTGTCGCAGTCTTTGAAAAATTCAAGCAATGAGAAGAATTCTTATGAGTCTCCTGCTTCTTATGGCTGATCCCGTGAATTGCCATCAAGCCCCAGTTATTCAAGAGCTTTTAAGGCTCCCTCTGCGAACTTTAAGAACGGTCCCAAAGTCAAAATCTATTAAGCAGTGATGTCTGCCCCAGTTTCCTTTTTCACCAACCCAGCACCAATTTCTCTGATTCTCTTTAACAGGATCTCATCCTTCAGTCATTTAATAGGGCATACGTTTCTTTTTAAAATTCTCCCCACTTAATCAAATGACACTGCCAAGAATTTTAAAAATAATAAAGTGCTGTTAAATATCCTTTGTTGCTATTAATTGCCTCCTGCACCCTGGGTTTCACTCAGACCAGGTGAAACAAGCCAGGGGAAGGCTCCATGCTCCAGCCATCCATGAGCGGACACCCAGCATTCTTGCTTGTTCAGAAGGTTAACCTGGCAACAAACATCATTTTCATAAGAGAAACTTATAATTAAATCAGAAGAATATCCGGAAGTCCCTAAATATCCTGTTTTAGGTTCTTTATTTAACCTTCATTTAAGAGCCCTTGAAAGCCATTCAAGCTTTCCTAAAAGATGGCTAGGGACAACTTGAAACAGATACAATTCTCTAAACTCATTCCTTAAATAAAAAGGTGCATTTTTGCAGGTTCACTGAAGACCTCTGGAAGTATAAAAGGGAATATAATGACTATCTTCAGACAGAAGTCTGATATAATCCCAGACAAACTTCTAGTGTCTAAGTGGGGGAAAACGGTTTCATTTGTACATTAAAAATTTTTTAAAACCTAAGAAAAAACCCTAAACTCTAGCAACTAAGATATACTCTGTATCTATATCTGAGCGATTACTATTTGATGTCTGTGCCATATTCATTATCTTCCACTTTAGAAAATCTTAAAATTTGTCAATTCCCTAACACTACCCTTAACTTCCTTCCCTGTAAAAATAAATATGCCTCATGAACGCCATTATTCGAGCCACAACATTAAAAAAAATTCAGAAGATGAATTAGTATGTGCCCATAGTCCTGGAAATTTCTGTCATAAGCCCCTTGAATCTCAGCTGAAGTATGTGCTAGAACCTTTAATGCTAAAAGAAAACCAGTAATCAAAAACACTTTTCAATAATAAAAGCAAAAGTGCACACAGATACACATTGACACTGAAGCAAGTGCTGAGCTGTTCATTTTAAGAAAGGACATTGTCCTTACAGGTCACCCCCCATGCAAGAGCAAAAGACTACAAAAGACGGGAAAAGATTACTTCCTGCTCTGATGAATGTGCCATTCTGACACTCTTCTGTTTCAATAAGAACAACTCGAAAAAAAGGCAGATTCGTGCGAACTGTCAAGACCTGAATAATTCTTAATGTAGATTACTAAAGTAAGCTGCTGAAAAACCAGACCTCTAAAGAGGGATGAAGACTTCCTTAGGCATATATAATCCTGGTGGAGTATTCCTTCACAGTATACTGCATGGACTTAAAATGTGAATTTTTACAAGGTGCTTGTGAGGTTTTCTTTTATTAAACTAAAATGTCAAACAGGGCTGTTCAGCTTGCTGTAACTTTCCAAAGGGTGCAAAATTTGTTGGACATTGATTAAAGTCATCCTTTTGGTAGTCGACTGGTCTTTAAAAAATTTGTTTTAATCGAACCTTGGAAGTAAGATTGACTCTGATAATAAACTATTATTATATACCCATTTTACAGATGAGGAAAGTGAGGCGTGGTGAGGTTAAGTTACCCAAAGTTACATAGCAATTAAGAATATAGAAGAGGGATTTGAGCCCAAGGGTACATTCACTAGAGTCTATGCTATTTCTTTTTTTTAAGCCATGATCCACCCTCTCCTTTGATGTAATATATCCCCCCCTCCTTTGATATAATCCCCAGCATATGAACAAAACAACTTACTAAGAAAGTAGAGAACTGCTGCAGTGGGTGTACAAAACCTAATGCTTCTAATTTATCTCCTTTTCTCAAACAATAGCATCTAAGAGAAAATTGAATTGCTTTTTTGTTCTATTTGGTTTACTGCTGCAGTATTTATTCATTAAACAATAATCAACACTTTTATGTGCTGCTTTCTACTATTTTTGACTTAAAATATACCGGTTTAAATCAATATTATGGTTCAACAGATTTTCCACATTATGGAGCGCTTGCCTGATTTTAGAAACACTCGTGGAAGAAATGGCACTCTGAGTTCCAAACAGCTCACCTGTAAATAAGCTTTTGGAACATTTCCAGTTGGGAAGTGAAGCACTTTCTCTATGCTAGTATTCTCTGGATTGACTGAGTATTGCTACACCTCGTAAAGGACAGTCTGTAACTATCTTGTACAGTCAAATGATTTCTGAAACTTATCTTGATCATCTCAAGATATCTCTTCAGAATTTAGGTTTCTTTTTTTTTTTTTTGGTCAGATTAAAAAAACTGTATAGTACATATTAAAATTACTTCACAGCTTAAGACTATAAACTTTTAATTAAAGAACATAAAGCAGAGAACTAGCAGTTAACCACATGCATTCAAGTATGGATTTAAGAATGATGCTCATAATAACATAAATGGCCCTCATGATTTTCTTTCTAATTAAATATATAGAGAAGGCAATGGCACCCCACTCCAGTACTCTTGCCTGGAAAATCCCATGGATGGAGGAGCCTGGAGGGCTGCAGTCCATGGGATCGCAAAGAGTCGGACGACTGAGCGACTTCACTTTTACTTTTCACTTTCATGCATTGGAGAAGGAAATGGCAACCCACTCCAGTGTTCTTGCCTGGAGAATCCCAGGGACGGGGGAGCCTGGTGGGCTGCCGTCTATGAGGCTGCACAGAGTTGGACACGACTGACCTGACTTAGCAGTATATATATGTATACCAAAAAGACCTGAGCAGACAGCTTCAGCTCCATGAAAGTTCTTTTCACTGATGAGATTTTCCAGCTCCATACTTCTATCACCATATCAGTTATAAAGGAGTAAAACTGAAGCATCACGTGTATTCAAGTTTACTTGCCAATAAGCTTAGGAAGAGTGTTGCCTAATAATGCTTCAGAAACTTCTGGTTTCCATCTGAGTGCTTTGACTATGCACTGTCTTTCCTGCACGTATCTTCTTTTGAAGGAGATCAGCTATACGTTAGATATGGCAAATGCTAGAATTCTCTGCCTTTTTAGTATCATTTTTAAAAAGTGGTATCTATTTTCCTTATTGTAGGTCTCTCACTGACTTCCCTCGTAGCTCAGTTGGTAAAGAATCTGCCTGCGATACAAGAGGCCCAGGTTTGATTCCTGGGCTGGGAAGATCCCCTGGAGGAGGAAATGGCAACCCACTCCAGTATGCTTGCCTGGAGAATCCCATGGACAGAGGAGGCTGGTGGGCTACAGTCCATGGGGTCACAACAGTCAGACACGACTGAGCGACTGAACCACCAGGTCTCTCATTAAAAATCACTCACCTCCTGAATCAAGTGTGCAATCATGACTCAGTCTGGATGCTGAACGTTGAGTGGATTTAAGAAGTATTTCTTTGAAAGTACAACTTTTCTGGCTTCTGAAGTTATTGTATTAAAAAGGTCAACCACTTGGGAAGATACAGTTGAAATATCATTGGAGAGCTGAAAATGTAGAAATGTGTTTAAAATGTATCTTGTACTTCCCAATTTGGGGTTCCAGTAGAATTTATAAAGGAAGATTCTCTAAACACTAGTGATAATCATTTCTAATCCTTTAAAAATACAAAATAAAGTATATTTTTCTCTTTGGACTTTAAGCATATTAAGACCTAGGGCTCTCTCTTCACTTCCTTTTAGTTGTTTATTCACTTAATTTCTTCTCAGATCAGCTACTTCTCATTAGTATGAACTTTTTTCCAGTTATGTCACTTTTCTGTGCCTCAGTTTCTTCACGGGTAAAATGGCAAATAAGAACAGGACAGCACAGTGCTGTTCTGAGACCTTTGCAGCATCTGCAACCCTGCCTGGAACGTGAAGTGCTGTGTGAACACCAGTGAGCCTTGTCTACTGATCGCCTACTACATACCAAACAATACGATAGACGACATACAGCAGAAACGGCCATGAACAAACGGCCATAAACATGCGCTGTGATAAGTGCTTGAGGGAAGATAAAGCAGAGCGAGTGGAGAGAGTGATACAGACATTATCTTCATACAGAGAAGTCAGAGTAGCCTCTCGGACACCTCTTTTGACCCAACCTAAAGCAAGTGAGGGGCTTCCCTGTGGCTCAGAGCTTAAGAATCCACCTGCCAGCGCAGGAGACACAGGTTCAATCCCTGGGTCGGGAAGATCCCCTGGAGAAGGAAATGGCAAGCCTCTCCAGTATTCTTGCCTGGAGAATCCCATGGACAGAGGAGGCTGGTGGGCTACAGTCCATAGGTCACAAAGAGTTGGACACGACTGAGCGACTGAGCAACAACAACAACAAAGTCAGTGACAGCAAGGGAGGTGGCTGCCTGGGCGGACGAGAGCCTCCAACAGGAGGGGATAGAGGCCCATGCTCCTGAGGTCAGGGCACTGGACAGGGAAGCGGAACCGGGGACAGGGCGGCCGGAACACAGACAACAGGCAGAGCCGGCAGCAGGAGAAGTCCAGACGGTGCGGAGAGGACTCACCTCGGAGGACCTGCGTGCCAGGTGTGGACTTGGAGTTTTGTCTTGGTCAGACAGGAAGTCCCTGGAGCACTTTAACAGTGCAGTGATGTGGCACGTGTGTATGTGTGTGTGTGTATAATAGTGCAGTGATGTGGAGTGTGTGTGTGTGTGTGTGGTGTAAACAGACAGGAGCCTGCCACACTAGTCTACACCACACACCACGAGGCTCGGGTCGGGTGGCTGAGGTGGAACTAGTTCAGTAATTCTAGTATGTGGTTCCACTCCTCCTTTCCCTAAAAAATACCCCTTTCACTAGCATTTACTGAACACCTACTGAGTAAGGCTTTGCACTAGGCCATTTTACCAATGTTAAGTCCACCCTAGTGCACACACCCTATGATATATTAATGCTCCAAGGAAGTTTTCATTAAGCCTCCTGGTGAAAGTGAAAGAGGAGAGTGAAAAACCTGGCTTAAAACTCAACATTCAGAAAACTAAGATCATGGCATCAGGTCCCATCACTTCATGGCAAATAGATGGGGAAACAGTGGAAACAGTGGCTGACTTTATTTTGGGGGGCTCCAAAATCATTTCAGATGCTGACCGCAGCCATGAAATTAAAAGACGCTTGCTCCTTGAAGAAAAGTTATGACCAACCTAGACAGCATATTAAAAACAAAGACATTACTTTGCCAACAAATATGCGTCTACTCAAAGCTATGGTTTTTCCAATGGTCATGCATGGATGTGAGAGTTGGACTATAAAGAAAGCTGAGAGCTAAAGAATTGATGCTTTTGAACTGTGGTGTTGGAGACTCTTGAGAGTCCCTTGGACTGCAATAAGATCCAACCAGTCCATCCTAAAGGAGATCAGTCCTGGGTGTTCATGGGAAGAACTGATGCTGAAGGTGAAAATCCAATAATTTGGCCACCTGATGCGAAGGACTGACTCATTGGAAAAGACCCTGATGCTGGGAAAGATTGAAGGTGGGAGGAGAAGGGGATGACAGAGGATGAGATGGTTGGATGGCATCACTGACTCAATGGACATGAGTTTGAGTGAACTCCGGGAGTTGGTGATGGACAGGGAGGCCTGGCGTGCTGTGGTCCATGGGGTCACAAAGAGTCAGACACGACTGAGCGGTTGAACTGAACTGAAGGAAGTTTAAATCATGTATCACAGCTTCATTATTTTACAGATGTGGAATTAAAAATCTAGAGAGATTAGATGATTTGCCCAAGATTATATACCTAGTTAGGTCAAGACAAGGATTCAGTACTCAGTTTTCCTCACTTTATCAAAGAGGACACTCAAAATCAGCAGTTCTGTTGACTTATGAAAATAACCGACAGTGCTCTTATTTATTCCCCTGTGCCTGGTCTGATTTAAAAATAGCCACACAAAACTTCTTTCAAACATGTCCTCATGCTTAATGCTTATGAGAATCATTTCTAAAGGAAGTGTTTTTGAAGTTTCTAAAATAACTCTTTGCCTTAGAAAGTCTATATAAAAGACTATTGGCATCATCTATTGATGGGCAGTTCTGCAAATCTATAGATAAACTGATAGACAAAACACTGACCTTCTCTATTCTGGTGTGTCAAACTCTTAACAAAATCCCTCCTGTAGATTAAAAACAGTAATTGTCCAATTGAGAAGACAGGCTTTGTTTACCTGACCAGTTATCGGTGATTCCAACAACTTAGTCGAGACTGCCCGTTCGCATGGAAAGGAAGCTGTGGTGCAGTCGTTCTTAGGACAAATAAAGGATCTAGACCCGTGAAGGGTATTTTTATTTTTAACGTAAACAGGAAACTCCGTGAGATATTTCCAACTACAGTGTTTTCTTAAATTTGTATAACTTAGAGAAATTAAGAAGGAAATAAAGCAGAACTTGATAAGAACACTCAGATTTGTGTCCTGAATCGAAGTCGTGCAGTGGATTTCCTGTTATGAAATATTCCTCTCCCCCTGCCCCTGCCCCAGTCCAAACCTGACCTGAATCTCGGGCTTCTGCAGTTACCACTGAGCTTGAACCTTCCTCCAGCAGCCTTCAGCAGGACTGCCAAAACACTGTATAGCTTGCATTTTTCTTTTGGAAAACTTGGAAGGGATTTTAAGGCCTTGAGGAGCTGAAATATGCCCCCGGCCTAGTAAGGACATTTTATAAAGATGACAAGTGGGCAGTCAGACTGGCTCCTGAGATCAGCAGTTAGAGCCCCTTGTAAGGTAATAAGTGTGAAAAGAGCCGTTTCCCAATCATCGTGTTCATTCCACGCATATTAGGAGACAGGAAAATTCAACCAAGGGCCAATCCTCCCCTAAGAATCCTTTAGTTTAATTATGACCACACTATATGAAACATTTGCAAGACATCCACTCTCAGCAGTGAAAGGAAGAGAGAAAACCCTTTCCTACTAAAAAGACAGGGAAGGAAGCACTTCTGGTTCTAAAACCTGGTTGAAAATTCAATTTAACCAACGACCAGGCCACTGCACCTCTTGTAAATGAACATCTTTTTGCTGCTAATTTTGTGCTATTTTACCTTTCATTTTAAAAAAAAGTAATTCAGGTTAAACTCAGCCGAACAGCAAAGAAGCTCTTGATATTTTGAAGCATTTTGAACAATTACTTTGACAGGAGCCCTTGACAGTTAAATGACTCTGTTAAATGAATGTTATAGAAGACACATAATGATTTTTAGTGAAATATTGAATTTAACCACAAATGAGGAAAAACCAGTCATAAGCACCATGAGTGTATTTGAATAATAACATCTTGCTTATGAACCTCAGTGGATTCTGTAATTTCTAATAATCATGCAATCAACCATTTAGCTGTTGAGTATGTTTCCCATCTTAGCGTTCTCTATTCATTTTTGCTTTTTGCTTTTGTTGGCTAATCTAAGAAACCGTATGAAAATTTTGAACCCGGCAATAGCTCCCTTTTGCATCAGCATGATATTTTAGAGTTGGGCGATTAATGAGTTGCTGTCCCACAACTGAAGTCTTCCTTTTTCCTCTTTCTCATCTGCTGAATGAGATTCTTTCACAAAGTAAAAAAATCAGCAAGAGGCAAGAGCCCGCGGCCTGAGAACGTGCAGCTTCACTGTGCGCTGGCCTGTCCTCCATCTGTGGTACTCAATATTCCTTTTCTTATTTTATGGGTTGAATGTGAGATAACGATCAAGACTTTTACATGTTTTCTCATGACTAACGACTGAAGTATGTACTGAAATAATAAAACTGGTACTGTTCAATTTCCTCTTTAAATTCAACTCCAATATAAGTGAGAGTGCCCTTGTGATAGGGAAATCCGGCTTATTAGAAAACTCTGTTTTCTGGAGAAGAAGAGGAGCTAGAAATCCTTATAGGCTTAAAAAGTGTGGGTGAGGCGCTGGTTGCGGGGGAGGACACTGGGGTTGAAGCAGTGAGTCAGAAAACCAGGAACCTTTTGTTCTTTATCTCATCTGCAGTGACAAGCAGCTCAGCACGCAGGGAGGCCCTGCCTGGCTCAGCACTTCCTGATCATTCCAAGCAGGTGAGGCCCCGCCTCCCCTGGTTCCCACGGCTCCCGGCACTCATCAGCCTTCAGCACTTGTCCATTTCCACTTTCACTGCCGGCTTACAAGTCTGTTCCCCAAGAGACAGTGGCTCTTTGAGGAAAGAGTGTCTTTTCATTTTGCACACCACCCCCCACCACCAAATTTCTGAGCCATGATAAAGCTGGTCAGCACACGTCGTTTAGACCAAAGTACCCTAAACATTTATTATCTTCAGCCGACAGAACACTTGGGGAAGCCCAGATACCTTAAATATCTGATCCACCTGCAATGTGGGAGACCTGGGTTCAATCCCTGGGTTGGGAAGATCTCCTGGAGAAGGGAATAGCTACCCACTCCGGTATTCCAGCCTGAAGAATGCCATGGACTGTACAGTCCATGGGGTCCCAAAGTGTTGGACATGACTGAGCGACTTGCACTAAATATCTGATACTAGTTAAAGGCGAGTCCAGGCACACAGCAAGATGCCTGACTGAGGTATTCCTACAACCCTGCTAACTCAAGTATGGTCCATGGACCAAAGCAGTAGCACCGGAAGCTTTCCAAACACCACATCACAGGTCCCACCAAAGACCCCCTGAATCAGAATCTGCCTGACAGCAAGACTCCGAGGTGACCTGGGCACAGTGAGGCTTGAGAAGCGTTAATATGACCAGTGTGTAGCCTGGAGACGCAACAGTGTGTGCGACGGCGGACAATACAGGCCATGGCCACGTGATTAATACAGAGGTCTGCGGGGAAAGTTTTAGAGTCTCTTAACGCTCACAGCTCACTTATACCAGCTCCCTGGGAACCCTTTCTAGATACTCCTTCACGCTCTTTCCTATTTAAAGGCACAGCTGCTCTTAATAATTGTCTTTTCTCCTTGGTGCAAAGAGAGTATTTATCGTCAGCATGCCAACATGTGCAGGGGCTTTGGCTTCCTCCCTGAACATGTGGATGATTGAGAGGATATTGGTGACACCTGAATAAGAAATCCGATGACTTCAAGCTATGTAAATTTAATTATTTCTTTTCATTTTTCTTTCAGGAATCTCTTTTTCTTTTCCTGAGCTTTGGGGAAGTCCCAGCACTTTTCATTTAAAAGAAACACAGGTCAGCAGTGGTTCACTGAACAGGCTGACATGCAGTTTCATACAGGGAGAGGCGCTGTGTCTTTAATCGAATTTGTGCTCCCAATTTCCAGCTAATGTATCAAGGGATCCTGGTGTATGCATTTACAAGGAGACATCCGTAAGGCAGAGTCCAGCTCTCTGCAATTCTCTGAAACATGGCTTAAAAAAAAAAAAAAAATTAGTCTGGCTTCTTGCAGCTGCCGCCTAACACACACACAAAAATCACTGTGTACTCACAGATGTAGAAGTATTCCCGGCCTGGTCTGAATTCGAATCCTAGAGAAAAGGGTGTGAAGAGCTGGAACTTTTCAGAGAACTTGAGCGGTCCATTTGGAGAGTGAGGCCGGTTACACTCCCACCTCTTGAACCCTTTGGACGTGTGGTCGCACGCACTGTAGCCGTCAAAGTTCACCATGTAGAGGACGTAGCGCTCCGTCTTGTCTTCCGGGACAGAGTCCTCGTAGTGAGGACAGAAGACGTCCAGGTAGTCGTTGATGCAGACGTCGATGTGGTAGTCACCCCTCTGGAACCTGTGGGAAGAAGAAGGCGATGCGGTTATTCAGGGAGGAAAGGCTTCCTGCTTGGAATTGGCGGTTGAAGGCTCCACTCATGCTCAGGCTAAAAAGATTTATTACAGCAAGTGTTTATTTGGGGCCGTATGATTTGAGGAAGAATTAATGCTTTTTAACTGTGGTGGTGGAGAAGACGCTTGAGAGTCCCTTGGACTGCAAGGAGATCCAACCAGTCCATCCTAAAGGAAATCAATCCTGAATGTTCATTGGAAGGACTGATGCTGAAGCTGGTCACCTGATGGGAAGAACTGACTCACTGGAAAAGACCCTGATGCTGGGAAAGATTGAAGGCAGGAGGAGAAGGGGATGACAGAGGATGAGATGGTTGGATGGCATCACCGACTCAATGGACATGAGTTTGGGTAAACTCCGGGAGTTGGTGATGGACAGAGAGGCCTGGCGTGCTGCAGTCCATGGGGTCACAAAGAGTCAGACACAACTGAGTGACTGAACTGAACTGAACTGATGATTTGAGGCATAGTTTGACATGTTGCTGTTCCAAATCTTAAGTAACAGCAAGCCATTCTTCAGAGGAATTGTACTGTATTTATTCCAAATACCTTGCCAATGGAGCACCTCACTTTCACTTTAAGTATTAAAGGTACTGATGGACTGTTTTTCTTTCTTTGTTAAAATCACATATATATTGAAGAAAACTTTTCATATTTCTAAAGCAGTGTTTCATTTAATAAATGTTTTTGAATAATTTAAAGAATAAATGGTATTTGTTATAATTGAGAGCCTTCTTCATTTCCTATGCAAAATGTGGAAAATGAGAGGGATAAAATTGAGAGAATTAGAATCATAAGTTTAAAAGTTGAAAATTAAATTCCTAGAACACTTCCACTTCAGAGGCAAATTAAACCCAAAGGCATAATGATGAAGCAATGAGCCACTGAACTAGACCCAGAATGGAGACTCTGGATCCAAGTCAGGTGTCTCTCTTGGAAAATCTGCTTTGTCACAAACTTGTTTTAGCCACTCTCTGTTTTGATGTCCTGCCCCTTTCCCTATTAAATTGAAGCCATGTAAGTCAAATGACTTTTCCCCTTATTTCTTTCAGCTTCACAGGCTGTGTTCCAAAAGGGCCGGGCGGAGAAGCAGGGAAAGAAACAAGTCAAATGCAAAGAGCAAAACCACAGCACCCCATCCTGAAAGAGTTAAAAGGTAGGCTAACACACACATCACTGCACACACCCCTGTGTCTGCTTCAATTCTTATCTTAGAAAAGTTTTGCTTATTCGTTTTAACTAAGGTGCCTTTCTCCATCAACTGAACAGCTTTTCCCAGGACCCACTGGTGTGTTACACAGGAATTGTTATGTACACAACTTTCTAAAATCAGGGTGGAAAAGGCCACAAAACCCCTTTGTTTCTAGCTGGTGAGGAAATTCTTCTCTGAGCCCTTGGAGGGTCATGATAAAACTACATTACCACTGAAATACAGCGCCCATAGAGTCATACAGTCTTCACGTCAGTCTCAGGGAGAACACTTCCCAGCGACGGTGAGCTAGTCTCTTCCATTTTCGGACATCACTAGATGTTAGCAAGTTTCTCCTTATATTGAGCATAAATCTCCCTCTGTGTGATTTCCATCCAGTGGTCCCACTGCTGCTGCCTGATATTGCAGAGAGCAAATCTCATTCCTCTTTCGTCAGGTAGTCCATAAACCACTTGGAGACATCAGCTGTGTCTCTGGACCCTGCTTTCTCCAGACTTGAAAATCCTTTGTTCATTTCTGATAGAGTTTCCAGACTCCTCCTCATTCTAGCATTTTGACCCTCTTTACGGCTTTTAGTTTGCCACTGTTTTCCTTAAAATGTGGCACCCAAACATATCGGGGACCTCTGACAGGTTGTGGTGAATGCTGGTACCTTTGCTCTGGATGCTAAATATTCATTGACAAAGTCGAGATTCCTTCTGAACACCACTGTGCTAACAGCGCTACAGCTACTTGTTTTGAGTGAGTAGAACAGGATTTAAGGACTTGATCCGCTGCTGACTGAGCAGGAGCGTCGTAAGCCATCCTGAGCCTCAGTTTCCTCACGTGTTACGTAGAATAATAACGAGAATCCACCTTGCTGACCTCACACGCCTGCTTCAGACCTTGGACGAGGAAAGGTATGAAAAGTACATGTGCATAAAAGGCATCATTACTATTAACAGGATAGATTAAAAAGCAATAGTTTGTTATCTACCCATTTTAAACAGTGGCAGTTAGCGCATAAAGCAGAAATAAAAAGAATCCCCAGGTTTCCCTTTTTAAAAATCCCGGAAGAAAGGATGTCATGTAAAAATCCTAAATTCTGTCCTCAAATATCAAATGTCCTCAGAAACTCCACTTTCTCGATGCTTTTGAAAAGCAGCATGCAGATGTATGCAAGAGAAATAAGGGAAGGTGGCCAGATCACTTTTCCGTAAGGGGGTCTCAAGGTACATAACCATTTGTAAAAACTAAGAACCCCTCGGAAGGACTTATTTCCTTATATTTACAGTGATCACGAAGCCACGTTTACTTTTTTCCTCATTACCGGCAGACAACGATTTGTCAAGATGCAAGGAAAGCCTGCGTTGCTTTTAAAAGGTTTTTGAACATCAAGGTAACATCACTGCCAAAGTACAAAGAAAAGACACTGCAACGTTCAGATAAAAGGGTGCCGCGCCGTGAATCACCTGCACTCAGAGCGGGCTGACAGATCTGGCTCAGAGCCAGACAAGCACCGCGGCAGAAGGCAGCGCCCAGATGCACTTTATATTATTATATTATTATTATAGATTTTAAAGACATTCAAGGGGGAAGTTGTTCCATTCCCCAAGACATGTCACTCATCTTAGCTTCTACCAGCCCTCGACCCGGCTTAGGGGTGAAAAGGAAAAACACTGCCATGGCCCCCACCCATTGTGTGACTGCTTTATTCTACAAATTGGCAGGTTTTCTTGTGTCTCAAATTTAGCTACCCTTTTCTAACTTTTATCCTTGTTAATTCTTCTATAATTTTGATAAACAAACCATGAGACCGAATACCCACTGTACACTGGGTTGGCCAGTTATCCTTTTCTGGAGACAATTTACTTTGTGTGGGGTGTCAAGTGAATCATTCTGGAACTAGTTTTATTTTTTCTTACCTATTTTTTCAAGATATTTCTTTTTTTCCCCCTGTTTTATTATTATTTTTTTTTTTTTGAAATTTAAGTATTTTAGTTTTATGGCCACATAGCATATGGGATCTTAGTTCTCCCACAAGCAATCGAATCTGCTCCCATCATTGGAAGTGCACAATCTTAACCACTGGACCATCAGGGAAGTCCCTGGAGCTGGTTTTTAAATATGAGATTATATCAGCAGTTAGTACGGATACCCTTCTGTGCGTATGACAAAGAAATGATTATGATTTACCAAAGAATCAACCTACACTTCTGTTTCACATATTCAATTTGCATAAATTAGTTTACTAATGTAAATTTCAAAGAATGGACATTGTGAACATAAAAATAATGACAAACTGGAACTCATAAAAGGCATCAGTATGGTGTAGGTAAGTACAAAACAAAGAAAGGTTTAGAGTTGGTCTAATACTTTCCCAATTATACTCTTCAACTACAAAGTGGCACTGAATCCTTCTTTTCTGGCCTTACTGTGAAGAAGCACACGTGTATGGCTAATATTATTGAGTGGTTATTATATTACACTCATTGTCTCCATGTAATCTCCATCACAATCGCACAGAACAGACACAGCCAGCGCACTGAGCCACAGCTGAGGAGACCGAGACTAAGGAGTCAAGCAGCCTAACGTCACAGGAACAAACAGGGCGGAGGCAGCATTCAAACCCAAGCCATCTGACCTCAGAACTGAGATTTGATTGCTAAAGTCAAGTTGTCAGGTCTTCTCTGAATGTTGCCAGAGGAATGATTCCCGCTCTTCACGGGGTTTCAGTTCTCTCCTTCATTCACTGATACAACAAACATTTGTCATGTCCAGAATCTGCCAGACTATGGCTTTACATATGTTGTCCCGTGAAATCCTTATTAGGTAGTTACAATTAGTTTCATTACACCAACGAGAAAATGACATTCAGAGAAGCTGTTATCCACTTTGTTGTTCAGTCGCTCAGTCGTGTCTGACTCTTTGTGACCCCATGGACTGCAGCAGGCCAGGCCTCCCTGTCCATCACCAAGTCTCAGAGCTTGCTCAAACTCATGTCCATTAACTCGGTGATGCCATCCAACCATCTCACCCTCTGTCGTCCCCTTCTCCACCTGCCCTCAATCTTTTCCAGCTTCAGGGTCTTTTCCAATGAGTCAGTTCTTCGCATCAGGCGGCCAACGTATTGGAGTTTCAGCTTCAGCATCAGTCCTTCCAATGAACACTCAGGTCTGATCTCCTTTAGGATGGACTGGTTGGATCTCCTTGCAGTCCAAGGGACTCTCAAGAGTCTTCTCCAACACCACAGTTCAAAAGCATCAATTCTTAAGCTCTCATTCTTCTTTATTCAAATTCCGCCCCCCACCGCCCCCAGGAAACAAGCAGCAGAGTTAGAATTTCACCCCTAGCCTGAAGGGCCCTGAAGCAGGTAACTTCTGTCCTAACCATAATGGCCTGAATTACTGGCTATAATTCCCCTTGTCCTGTTTACACTGATCTTCTAGGAGGGGCTGCTACAAGGGGCCAAAGCCCTGCTCTCTTTCTCACTAGGTTGATCCCAGACTCCTGCAGGGAAAGCTGAAGGGTGCATCAGTGTCTGAATAAGTCCCAGATCACAAGGTTAGCTCTGGACTTCCGCGCATCCTCCCAGTCTTTCACAGGGATGAAGTGTTGTTAGGCTCTGTAGCCATTCACATAAACAGAACTTTTTTCCATCAGGAAACTCCTTTCAGGAGCTTTAGTTCATGTTAAGTGAGCAGAGTCACCTCTAGGAAGAATGATTACACATGCCAATATTTACAAATTTCATGGGAAGCCCGCCACTGCTTGAACACATTTGTAAGTTTCTGGGACATTTTCTTATAAATGTCTCCTCTTTAACTCCTAGTCTTTAATTTCATCCCTTGGACTTGTGGTTCTCTACCTCTCTGAAACCACTGCATGTTATGAATTGTTAAGACTTCCTGGCTGCATACAACAGGCCAACAATAATTACAATACGATCCGTCCTAAATTACCACGGTGGTTTACAATGTGAAAGGATGCATGGTTGCCACCCTCAGAAAAGTGATTGTGTTTGAGTGAAATGATTACCGCTCTGGCTCTGCTCTGAGGACACAAGTCCCAGGTGCCGGGAGGCATCTCGTGGGCGTCGAGTAACGGCCCCTGTCCTCCACCGGGCTGCGTGGCTACTGAGGTCAGTGTTCCGTGTAATACACAGCAGTGTGTATATTTTGTTAGGACAAGAACACACTGTATACATTTGTCAAAATTTGGCAGTAGACTGGTTGAGAACGTCATCTATATTGTGAAAGGATCATTTTAGTTAATGAAGAAGAATAAAATTCAGCGTGGCAACTAATTCTTTGTAATCAATTCACCTACTAAAACAAATTATGCAATTCATGATTGTTTTGATGACCTAGAGGCTGCCTGGAGGGTTGGGTTAAAAAAAAAATACAGCTTTGGGGCTACTGACAGCAAAAATAACAATGAAAGGTGGGCTTCGAGCTACAAAGTCTCTGTGCAGACAACCGTGTTTGTCTTATTTTTCCCTCAGTGTTCACCTGATGGCATTTCACAGTTAAACACAGTTTTTGTGATACATTTAAACTACTGAAAATATCTATCTCCTTATTTAACCTGTCTGGAGAAAGGGAATTGCAGCTTGAGTCTTGGAATTCAGATGAAATCAGGACCACAGAGGTGAAGTTAAGAGTTGACAGGCTGTCTTTTCTCTTAGTTATCAACAATGTACCACCAGGTTTCTGCTGAGAAAAGGACCCAAACACTGTTTGATGACCACAGGTAACCTGATCGGTGGGGTTCTGCTCCCAACTAAATAATTTCAAACGTGGGTCACTCCGCGGGGGACACCTGGTACCTGCCCACTCCAGGCCTTGACCTCGAGCGGACGTTCTCAGCTTACACTGACCTTGGTTCCTCTTGGCTCCGCCAAGGAGCCCTCACCTAGCTTCCTGTTTCAGTGGGTGGTTTTGCACATCCTTGCCCTTCCTTCCACCTCTCCCACCATCTGTGCTCGTGGGGCGGACATGAGAGCCGGGAGGCTGCGTCCACAGGACGCACAGGGGGTGCTCTGGGCTCAGGCTGCAGAGAAGCGGCAGCGTCGCAGCCTCCGAGGTCATCTCCGAGAGCCACGTGCCTGCAGTGTTCCTCCTCTCATGCCATCCTCCTTTGCTAAAGCCCAAACACACTTCATTTTCAGTAGCTGGAAAAGAAAAGGTATGGGGTACATTTAAAATGTTCTAAATTGGCCTTTAGCATATGTTGCTGGCGCAGCAGAGAGCCTGCTTCCAGGGAAATATGTACCAAGGTATTTTATCAAGCAGTTCCTGAGTGAAGTTTCTTCACTCCAGAAATAGAGAAACAGCGTTACTGAAAGGAGACAGGGTGGCTGTTAAAGGTTAGGAAGCTGTGAGGCACTTTCATCCCCATCTCGTGGAATGTTCTAACGGACTCAGTGATGAAAATGTTATTTTTCATGAGCTGGATAGTTGATTATTACATTTTAAATGTATTTTAATCTGTCAAGGCAGTGATTGTTTTAATATTCCTATTTGAACCGGACTACAGTGTCACTTCTTTAATTACGGGGCAACTTAACATATTACATTCTGAAATTGAAATGTAAAAGAAGGATATGATTTATGGTCAAAGATTAGGCAAATTTATCAGCTCAGGGTTCCTCCCAAATTTTAAACTAAATCTAGAGTGACTATGTCTTGACAGCACAGCCTTTCAATTCTATTATGGATTTAATTTGAGAATAAGATGTCTCTTTTTAACCAGAAGAATTTCTCATCTGTTCTGAAGGGCCTAATGGGCTCAGCAACAGACATGGGGTTTGGTTATAAATATGTTTTGGGAGGAGATGGGCAGGACGCGTTCTCTGTTGCATAACATGCCTCTTCCTGTCTCCTTCTGTTACTCCTTTCAGCACAGAATGCCAGCCTTATGGCTTTCAGATCCTAAAGCTGAAGACGTTCTTTTTTTGTTTTCCCGCAGAGGTTAAAGTGAGAAATATAAACAGCAAATCAGACTTGGGGTGGATAAATCATGTTCACATCACTAGGAGCTAAAGAAATTTGCTTTGCTGATTTTAAATGTTTCTTCTCTCACACAGGCTGAAACATGCCAGTCTTTCAAATGTATTGGTCACTGACCTTCCTTTTTAGTTCTGAGATATCAGAGTCATAAACAGTTGTACCGATACCAGGCCAGTTATAAGGCTGAATGAGATACAGTACACGATGACCGAAATCCATCATTCCAGGCAGCCTAATCCTGCTCTTTCAGGCTCTAGAACATACCAAGAATAACTAAAATCCTCACAAAACTGAAGATTTACAAGTTAAAAGAAGACCTACTCAAGGATGAATTTCAGATATGTCTTCCACATATTCTTGTGCAGTTGAAAGGCTGTAGGCCACAGCACACACTCTCACTCAACGAAGCATACAATTCTGACAAAATATTTAGAACCCAGAGCCAACTCCTAGCTCTGCTTATCTATTAATGAAAATTCCAATGACGTTCTTACACATGCAAGCTGGAAGAAAAAAAAAAAAGTTTCAGTAATCACGAATTCTGCAGCGTGAGAGCTTTGTCTTCAGTTCAGTAGCTGTTGGTGATAAGAATAAGATGTAATTTTCTTGGCCAGATATTTAGAATTTATTAGTGGCTTAGTATACTAACCTGTCCCTTTCCTTCTCTGTGTGTGTGCTTTAAAAGCCAGTCATTTAAAAATCACTCAGTTAACGCTAATTACTCATCTCAAATAGATGGACCGAAATCTCAAATGCCTTGTGCTTGTTGCTTTTCTAGTACAAGTCACTTCGGGCTGAATGACTTTTTAAAATTGGAATCTCCCAGATGGAGTACCTGTTTCAAATACAAGGCCCACAAATGTTCTGTCCTCCAGTGTTTTAACTTGTTCGGAGTTTGTTTTATTAGCTTGACTGAGGAGCTCCAAAGGAAACAAAGCATTAAATTGGCAGAGCCTAAACAAGACTTTCTTTCGGGAAGGGACCCAGAGCTTTGGGTGACAGTCTAATTGCTTCTAAGCCCCCAAAGAGGCCTCAGGCTTGAAGTAAGAATGTGTCGACATCAACAGGCTAAATCAGCCAAAGAATTAAGCAGGCAGAGTCCCAGACCTGACACATCGCAGACCACTGCAAATGGTTTTCTAAAAGGGATTAAAATAAAATAAATTACAGTCTGGCAATCGGTGTGTGACCTCACAGAGGTCACTTCTACCACGCAAAACGGGCTCCTTCTTGACTCCTACTGGTCAGGAGCTTCCAGACCAAGCTGCCCTTCACGTCCAAAGTTATCCAGAGTCTACGGGGTGTCCAGCACATGGAGCGAAGCGGCTGCCACATACACCCAGATCCGAAAACAGATGCAGGAAGTCTGTTAGCAGGTTGTCCAGCCAGCATCCTGGGAGAACAAGGACCCAACAAACGGACTCTGTTCAGGGCATAAGGGGGCAGCGAGTCAGCCACACCATTAAGCTGCCTGCCAGACGGCTCACACACACGTGGCCCTTTTTGTATCTTACAAGGATGGACTTACCCAGCCCAATTTCAGGTCCTTCCTAGTTTCAAAATTAAGAACAATAACCAAAGAGCCATAGTTAATGTCCTTCCTACTAACCAGCTCAAATAATGATTTCATGGTCCTTACCTATTGCTGAACAAGCAGTAAAGAAATATTTATATTATTCCTTACCTACTGCTGTATAAGCAGAAAAATAAATATTTGTATTACAGCTTGATGATAACCTGTTGGAACCATTACCATCTAACTCTGAAATATGGCCTGACTTTTCAAAAAAACTGGGGTGGGGTGTCCAAGATCTACATGGCGTGGAGCTAATCTCTATTAGTTTATTAGTAAATGAACAAACACAAGCTGGAAGAAAGAGAATAAATGTTCTATGGCTTTTTTTTTTTATGTTTGATCATCACTGGACCAGGGTAAGCAAGAACCTTGCAAAGCCAGGGCACAATAGTGATACTAGAGCTTTATACAAAGCTTTAGGATGCAAAGCATAAATTATTGCTGTTTCCATGCAAATCGGCACATGAGAAAGTAGTTATTGTCACTTGGTGTGGACCTTGTGGGCAGTTGGATACAAATCTGGAGAGACGGAGGTGATCTGGAGTGGTTAGGAAGTAGGTGGTAAGTAGTCATAGAAAATACTGAACTCATCCAAGGTAAACGCATAGATGTGGGAAAACAAGAACAACAACAATGCTAACATAGCACTGGGGGAACCACCCACTCGATGGACCTGAGTCTGAGTAAACTGCGGGAGATGGTGATGGACAAGGAGGCCTGGCGTGCTGCGGTCCGTGGGGTCGCCAAGAGTCGGACACGACTGAGTGGCTGAACTGAACCGAGCACTGAGAGCAGATCACCAGAACTACTATGACTCTAGTTATTCTTACGGGGCTTCCATTCTTTACATAGAGTGTTCCTTGAAGGTGATTCTGGAGTTTACTCGTCTTTGTATCCCCAACGCTCATCACGGTGTCTGCACATAGAGGTGACTTGAGGGACGTCCCAGACAGGAAATCATAGCTGATGGACATTAGAAGCAACACTTAAAAGCAGACAAAACTTTGCGAAGTGCCCAAGAACCTCCTTCTGTGTTCTGGACCCCAGTATCAAATGTTGATAAGAGCCAAATAATATGACAGACAACGGTCAAGACCAGGAGACAAAATAACAGCCAAAGGCAGAAAGGAAAATGATAATCAGGCCTGTTGTTCAAGCAACGCTAGAGAGTCACGCCTAGCCGGGTAGACAACTTAAGCACCTAAGGCAGAATGGAAGTTTCTCTCGTCATTAAGTCCTCTATTCAATTACCATTTATCGGGGTAATTAAACACTGGAAAGTGATGCCAGGCTAATTGTTAGATTATGATAATTACATGTCTTTGCTATGCTACAGCTGATCAAAATAAGATGTGGTCCCGTGCTCTTAGCTGGAGCTGCTCTGCGATCGTCAGACTTGCAGGGAGCACAAGGCCATTTATTACTAATTCATTACAAATCAGGCGGAGAAGCTTATTATTTGTAATGCTTCTTTCTCTCCCCCACACACAGTCTCCTGGAACAGGACTCCCCAAAGGTTAAGAATAAACTGCCGCCTCTCATTGGCCCATTTCCATCCCAATTACACAGCTGAGCAGCATTGGGTGCCTGTATTTGACAGGGTTCATCAGCCGGCTTCACAAAATCCTACAAGCGCCTATCACATTGGCAGGAACGTCCAAGGCTCCCTTTCAGCCGCTGCCAACCCCTGTGCTGCTCTGAGCTGTGTCCCAGCAACCACAAGCTGGCGATCCTGAAAATCTTTTGGTTCCAAGGCTCCCTTCTGCTCAGGTCAGGCCTGGACCAGGCTGGGGTATGCCCAGGGTCTGCCCCAGTTCACAGGAGTCACAGGGACCAGAATGTGCCTCTGCTGTCAGGACACCCAGCCTTTGTTCCCCAGGCCAGGGCCATGGAAGGAAAGCAACTTTCTCATCACCTCAAAGCTGCCAAAGCATAGCTCAAATCTTTGTAGAAAATCACTAGAACCAATCCCTTGTCCTTGAGCATTCCTGGGTGTTAGAAATCTCCCCTCCCATCCCTCCTCTCTTGGAAGAAGGGAAGGAAAACTGGCACTTGGCTATTTCCTGGGACTTCTCAACTTTCCCCTGCGACCATCATCAGAATGTGCTCACATGGACCACTGGTGGGTGGCAGAAGCATCAAGTGTCAGGTCAAAAGTTGACTACAAAATTCTCATGTCAGGATGTGGTTCTCTTAGTTTTTTTTCCCTCCTTTTACTTGGGCAGTATTACAGACTGAATGTTTGGGTCACCCTCCAATTTATACGTTGAAGCCTCAACCAGCCTGTGATTGTGTCTGTAGATAAACATGGAGGCAATTAAGGTTAAATGAGGTCATAGGGGTGGGGCCCTAACCCAACAGGATTAGTGTTCTTCAAGAAGAAACCCCAAAAAATGCCCCCCACCCCTTACCCATCTCCACTCTTCTTTCTTGTGCCTCTGCAGGCCAGGAAGAGCACTCTTCTCAGAAACTGACTCTGCTGGACCTTCATCCAGAACTTCTATCCTCCAGAATGATGAGAAAGTAAACTTCTACCCTGTAAGCCAACAAGTCCGTGGTATTTTGTCATGGAAGCCTGAGGAGGCTAACACAGGCCATTTGAAAGTTAATTAGTGGTAGAGTTGGGGCTGGGTGCTATTGAATTACATCACTGCCAGGGACTCCAGAGACTCAGAGAACTACCGAATAACAGCAAGAGAACAGTGGCCAGGAAGAGGGGGAATAAGGGAGGCCAGAGAGTGGCAGGAAGGCCTGACGCCAGCCCACCACTGCCCTGCACACCAGAGACACTGGACGTCCACCTGCTGTTCTGAGCAAGTGGCTGGTCTGAGGGGAGATGCCACATTACACTCCTGCGTGAGCATAGTTTCACCTCTGAAATTAACTCATGGCACCACGAAAATGACTGTATTATCACCCGGCAACTGTGTTATCTCACTGTTTCAGCAAGGCTTTCACCCAAAGATAGAATGAAGGGTGTTAGAGAAAAGTCACATACTCCATTTTACCCTTCCTCAACCCTGGAAATTAAAGCAGAATATGCCACCGCCTTTCAAAAAAAAATCATATTAAGTGCGTTGTGGGGACCAAACACACCGTGAGGTACTTTGTTAACACCAGAACACACGAAGCTGTCAATTTACACAGGCATTTACTGGGGGCCTGTGGCTCAAGGCTGGGGAGCTGGGGAACAAGGGTGTTTTGGTTCATCACATAAAATGGTTTTATACTACTTAGTATTATTATTTCCTCCCCACACTCATTAAAAGCATATTCATTCATACAGCTGGATCCTCTATTTACTTTTATAGCCTGGACCACAGAAAGATATATGCAAGAATAATGCAATCATAAAAAATAAGAAACTAATTGCTCTATCCCAAGAAAACATAAGGGGGAGAAAGAAATAAACAATTCACCATTTATGTCTCAGAAATAAATCTAAGCACTTTAGGGGATTCTCAAGTGCTATAATATCCCTGCCTCCTTAAATGCTTGTCTGTCTCAGTGACAGAGAATAGACTTGTGTTTTTCCCTGCCCCCTCCATTTCAGCAAGCTCCACTTTCAAAGTGTCTACCTCGGAAAAGAGCTGTAGTTCAAAGCAAATGCACATGACCCTCCTCTTGAACTTTCAGAATTTTTGGTCCTGCTACAAGCTCTGAACGAGCCACTTGGGGAGATTGTGGGATTTCAGAGGGATGGTTAATGCCAAGACACAGAGATGATGAAATAAGAGTGCGATAAGGGGCCTGCCAGGCTGGATGACAACTCAGCACCGAGGGCCTTGAGAGGACGGGTCACAACTGGCTTTCTTCAGCACTCGACAGTACAAGCCCAGACCTCAGAGTTTTTTCCACGAGCACGTTAACACTGTACTCCTGTTCAAGTTCAACGGAGAGAGAATGTGAACTACGACTGAGTCATTAACTCAATTCTGGTGCGCTGGGTCAAAAAATGACAAAGGCATGAACAAAACCTATGGGAGCTACGACATGGGCCTGGAACGGAGCACAAAATCTGTATCTAGGGTAGCGTCAAATGGGACTATATCACACTGTTTATTTATAAAACAGGGCACGTTCATTGATGTTTTAAGTCAACATCTGAGTACCTACTCTGTGTGTGACAATTATTTAAAATCACAAGGCATTTGGTGTTCTAAAGGGAACGTAGATTTTCCTCCATCCTAAACATAAAATATATTTAAGAGAAAAATATAAAATATACCTTTCCCCCCATCTCTGGGAAGTGAAAGGGTAACCAAACAGGGAATTCACTTTAGCGCCCTCTAAGATTCTCTGTGTCAGGTACCCTGGAGCTGGGAAAAGATTCACTGCAGCCAAAACCCACCCACGGATGTTTTCAGGAAGCCAGCCATTAACTGAAAAGCCTGAGTCTTGGTCACTAAAGGTGCTGCCAACTATGGTCGTGTGAACATGACTAGAGAAAGGACCACAGGGCACGTGCTGGCCAAGTGGGCAGCCTGGAAGCACAGGACACAGGGCTCTTGCAAAGGATGCCCACTGTTTGCGCTGTAGAGGCCGCCCTGCGTCAGGCATGCACACGGGGGGCAGGAAGAGAGACAGGTCCGGGCGGCAGAATCGCCTCTCCTTTGGCTCCTGCAGGCTGTGACGTAAGCTTCCGTGTGTCTGCCACACGCCTGGGACACGGGCTGGAGCATACATGCACCCCATCAGGGTTGTGAGTCCTAAGAGGCGACCAGCCATGCTAACCCACAGGAGGAAAGGAGCCGAAAGGTTGCAACTATGGGGTGGGGCTTCCGGCTTTTGTTTTGGTTTAAATACAAGTTTCTGGCCATGAAAGCTGATGGAAGCAGCTCACAGGTGCCCAGCAGCGCTTCCCAGCACAGTATGACGTTTAGTTTCGTTTATTAAAATCGGGGTGGTGGCTTCAAGCTATAATTAATATCTCCAAAGATGGCAGAGATGTGTGGAAGTCTCTGGAAACATGAAATACTGCTCTTTTCTGTTGAAGCATTAGGACATTTAAAAATTTGTATCACGTGTGGGGAGATTGCGTTGGTTCCAACGACTAGGAAAATGTACGCTGCTGCTCCTGCTTAGTCGCTTCAGTCGCGTCCGACTCTGCGACCCCATAGACGGCAGCCCACCAGGCTCCCCCGTCCCTGGGATTCTCCAGGCAAGAACACTGGAGTGGGTTGCCATTTCCTTCTCCAATGCATGAAAGTGAAAAGTGAAAGTGAAGCAGCTCAGTCCTGTCCGACCCTCAGCGACCCCATGGACTGCAGCCTTCCAGGCTCCTCCATCCATGGGATTTTCCAGGCAAGAGTACTGGAGTGGAAATGTATAGGGAGACTCAAAATTAGATGTATCACTCCTATTTTTTCCTAATGGTAAATTGCAACCCAGCCTCTCCAAGCACTCACTGAAGTAAAATATAATGGAATTCTCAGCATTACAGTTGCAGCCAAGCATTTGTGTGCACCGACTCTGTGCACTCCTCTCACATAAAACTTTCTACACAGTTGGTTTTGACTCTAGAACAACCACAGGGAAGTTACTGCCGTCGAGAGCAATAAAATCCTAACGCATCACTCCTTAAAAACACCCAACTTGCTTGCCTCTGCCGTCCTAGACATGACTCACGTTTACCGGTCTTAACCTACAGCAATTATGAATTCTTCAGTGTGCAAAGCATGCATAACATAGGCTTGTAAAGAGAGAGCCCCTGGTCTTCCCTTGGGACGTGATATTCAATAATAATTTCATAAGAACCCTACTTCTGCATCAAGACGAGAGAGACGCACACAAGAGGGAGGAACTTTGAGCACCGTCTCATCCAGCTGTTTCCTTTCAGGACTGTTAATTATCTAGTCGCTCAGAAAACAAGTCTCCAGGGAGAATTTGAGTCTTAAATAGGAGCTCTTCCCAGGACCTGTGGATGTCATTCAAAACCCAGGGCATACAGAAATTCTCTCTTCAGGGGCAACCAGCTTTCCAGTGCCGTTCAGAGCATTTCCCTCACTCCCGCCCGATGAGAAGGATTCGAGAGAAAAATAGGGGAAATTTCACTTGTGTTTTCCTAGGAAAGTCGAGCTGATTGTATTATCGACTGTCTGCTGCATTAGCAATTTCCAGCTGAATTACAAACTGTTTCCCTGCATTATATTGCTATTGTTCAATACCATTTTCATTGCCCTAATGAAACAAAGCTATATAATATAACACATAAAGTACTGATTACAGTTAAGAGCAATAATGGAAGAGGGCTAAGGAAAGACCTCTTTTAAAATATGCAAAGAAAAAGATATGAAATGCTGATACTTCTTAACAGACATGTAAAAAAACAAAAACCTCTTTCTGGCTGTCTGGATTGAGAGCAAAGCAACACTGACAAGTTAATTCTTCTTTCTCTTCCAACAATACAAAGGGTATTTCCCCTAAGAGAGAATTTCTAGATTTCCCCAAGAGCAAAAGTTCTCCAGGTGCTGTAGAACAATAATAAAAACAATGATAGCAGTGTGAATTTCACACATACCTTATCTTAAAAAGCACCTACTTCAAACCAGAGTATTCCCTAATATCATGAAAAAGGATATTGAAATTTTCCCTGGGGTGCAGGTTTCTCCGTGTCTATAATTGAGCTCTTTGGATAAATGCCATCAAGAAAGCACCAGGGTTCTTTCTTATTGGCCTGCATTAAATCAACCAGCAACGCAAGTGATCAGGTTGCTGGGCTGCACTGAAACCTGCCCAAGTGAGATGGCAAATCCACGGCTGAGATCACCTTTTAGCAAAGGCCCTGAAGGTTATTGTCAGCCTTTTTTAATACCCAGTTCCTTTCCCACAGACAGAAGCGATAAACAAAGAGGTGAAGAGCCCAGGATGAAGTGGTAGAGAACATTCTTGGGCGCTGCTAATTACATTGAGACGTGAAACTATAGTGCCAGACCCTTGCTACCCTCTGACATTCATGCTACTGTTGCTCCCGCAAGGCAGAGTGTAATTGGTATAACAGGGAACAGGACACGCTGCCATCATTCCCTCGGAATTCCCTGAGTTGGGCCAGGGGGAGTTAGTGAATAACCGTGTGCTGCTACGGTGGTAGATGATCCGTGACCACCCAGGTCCCAGACACCCGGACATTCTTCATCTGACAAATCCTGCCTGCCATTTCCGAAGTGGACGTGGTGTAAACACAGAGTTCACTGAAAAGACCCGAATGTCAGGATCAGAGACTCATTCCCCCAAGACAAACTCTGGTTTTGAAACAAGCCCTCCTCTGGAGATCTTGTTGAGGGTCGGTATTTCCGTGCACAACGCTGGACGGTGTCAGCCACGTGGACACAACATGCTCAGTTCCACATACTGGATCTGAAACATCGACCTGATTTCAGCGGTCCAGAACAGGCTCAGTTTACTTGCATTTTCTGATTTTTGCACCCCTGAAAAAAGATTTTTTTAAAAACTCAGGGTGGTATCTGTTAGGCCTCTTTCAATCATGTGTATGGCTTGAAAGATGAAAGGGAATGTGTATTTATCTTTTCCTATTAAGAGTGCTAATTTATGCAAGTTCATCTGCCTTTTGCATCTATTGATTGGATTCTTGTTTTCTCATCCCCTGCACTCCATTAGGATCCTCGCTGACTTAACAATAACGCCAAGCCAGATGAGATGTGTACTACGGATTTTAGATGCTCTCGCATCTACAGCCTATTTAAAAGTTTGCATAGGCAAGATGGTGGTGTAAGTGGAAATTACGGGCGACATGAAGAAGTATTTCACTTCATCACATCAGAGAGAAAATCTCAGAGAAGATGAGGAGACTTAATGGTTGAATTTCTCTTTTCAATTTGAAATAGTCATGTCTGAACATCTGATAAGAATCCTGTGCTTTAGGAATGCTGAAATTAAAATAGAAGCGCAATTTAGGATTACAGATTATAAAACCAGTAAGCACAGCTGCTATACACAGGGCAGGGATGGCTCTTCTTTTCCAAATCCATTTGTGTAAAAGTCACACATGGAAGTAAAATAACCTTTACTGTAAAAATTAGTAAAAGGGCTAGACCCCAGGAGAATAATTTTCAGACATAGTTTGCTATTTATCTGCTCCAAGTCTGAAATAACGCTTCTGTTTTGTGCTTCATTCTGCAGAAAAAAAAAATATATATATGTTTATCTCATCACATAGTTTTCAATATTAGTCTGAATGTTTTCTGTTTATAAGTTTAAGTAAACTAATTTTAGTCTCAGGACTAATGATAAAATACCTTATTTAAGTGTGTGTGTGTGTGTGTGTGTGTTAGTCACTCAGTCCTGTCCAACTCTCTGCAACCCCATAGACTGTAGCCCACCAGGCTCCTTTGTCCATGGGGATTCTCCAGGCAGGAACACTGGAGTGGGTTGCCATTCCCTCCTCCAGAGGATCTTCCCAACCCAGGGATCAAACCCGTGTCTCCTGCATTGGAGGGCAGATTCTTTACCATTGTGCCACCCAGGCAGCCTTTTATTTAAGTATGAAGTGATGCCAAAGCTGTCCATCACAGGACAAAAGAATACGAAATTGCCATTTTGAGACATGATTTTCAAGCCCCAAAGAGTATTCTAATCCACTCTGTACTGAGAACACACGTGCTTTACTCAAAGGTTTAAAGCGCTTTCTCCTTCTGCCCACTTCACTAATCCACCTGTGTCCATAAAGGCAGCGGGGAAATGTAAAACCCTGGGGAGAAATCCGCTGTCCTCGGCAGCGCAAATCTGACAATGGACAAAGCCTGAGTAGTGGAGCCCGTGGGTGGGGAGGCTCGTCAGCTCATCGAGCATTCTAGAGCTGCTCAGGCAGAGATGTTGGCGGGGCAGAGGGACCGCCCGCAAGTGTGGAGCTCAGCCACCCAGGGCTCCCCGAGGATGGCCGTGGATCGCACACGATGTCCTGGGATACAGACAGGCGTCTGCTGAGCCACTTGGGAGGCATCGCTCATAAAAAGTGGAAATCAGAGTGGAAAGAAAATTGCATTTCCAGTCCTCCTGGTGTCACCTGGCTTTTTCAGCACATATGGTTTGTAACGTTTGCTGATTGTCTGGTGGTTATCAAGGAAATCAGAGTTGATGAAAGATAGTCCAACTTTCCCCTTCATTTCCCAGACTCCGCGGACATCCAGCTGATAAACGGGCAGGGACGACTCTCTCATTGATCGTAGCAGGCAGCGCAGGGAAGAGCTCACGGGGAAGGGACAGAGAGCCGTCTGTTGAGCTTCGAATCTGGGCTCTAGGGCTGCGGACTCTGTACCCTCGGCAGGCTACTCTGCCTTCTCTGCCTTGGTTTCCTCGTCTGCAACACCGGAATAAGAATAACACTGCACCCCTAGGACGTCTGTAAGGATCAAAGGAACGAATGAAATGAGCAAATCGGGAACGACTGTGAAGTGCTTAGACAGTGCTTGACAAATAGTGACAGGTAAGAGAACCATGTACAATTCCATTATTTACATAACTAAAAAAGGTATTTTTTTCAGCTCCAAAGAGTTGTGCTGCTTTGAAAGATATCATGAGAGCCTCAAGGATCTTTGGAAGTAGAAGTTTTGATAGTCATCAGAACATCTCTTGAGCGGGCAGAGTGTAATTTATAATAGATTTTTGTTTGTGAAAGAAGGAAAAGTGGTTTCAAAAAGAAGTTTATAAATGAGGGGAGGAGAAGTGCCGACTCTCTGGAGGAACTGTGCGTACACAAGGCAGCTCAGCCTTGTGGAAGTGCGTTGGATATAAAGGTACACAGGAGTGCAGCCGGGGCTGGGGGAGGTTCAGGAACGAGAGGACAGATGTGTGCTCGCGGCTGGTTCACGGTGTTGTGCGGCCGAAACCAACACGACGCTGTAAAGCAACTGTCCTCCAGTGAAAATAAATCTAAAAAAAGATAAAAAATAAAAATACATGGAGGGAGGAAGGGCCGTTTTCCCATGCAGTGTGATTTCTGGGACACAAAAGCAATCTTTAAACAAAAATAACTTCCCAAGAGGGAATTTCACTTAACTGGGTGAGTGTTATTTCGCCTAGGAGAGAAATCATACTTGCCTGCTAATGCATTAACGTAGTTTCATTTCTCTGACTCATTAATACCTGTCACCTAGTAAAGACCCCTGAAAGACTATGGGATACAGTGGGTAACCTCAGAAAGAGCAAGTGGTCCTCAGGGCTGGTGGAAAAGGCCTCAGGAAAGGGACACTGGACAGAAAGACAGAGGTGCAGGCCCAGGGAGTAGAGAAACACTTGAGACTTCCCAATTCTGCTGAGGTCAGCTCTGTAGCCTGTCATCATATTTCATTAGAAGGAATCGCATTCTCTTCAAGAAGGCCTATTTTAACTTAAAATTTAATATTACAGTTTACTTGAACAATATGGTACTAGACTGACCTACTGAGCCGTGCTGGACTGAGTCGCTCAGTTGTGTCTGACTCTCTGTGACCCCATGGACTGTAGCCCGCCAGACCCCTCTGTCCGTGGGGATTCTCCAGGCAAGAATACTGGAGTGAGTTGCTGTGCCCTCCTCCAGGGTTTCTTCCCAACCCAGGGATAGAACCCAGGTCTCCCAGATTGCAGGCAATTCTTTAATGACTAAGCCACCACAGAAGCCCAGACTGACCTACTATCCTTTCTTAATTTGATTAACTTTTCACATGTTTATGACTTATCTTTGTTCATTCATTCACTCAAGTATATGTGGCTCAGGTATTACTCCTGTGGGCAAACAAAAAATGAACCAAGGCAGAGTCCTGCCCTAAAGAAACTGACAATCTAGTATGGGAGAGAGTCATACAAATAAATCTCTGTGATGAAATGTGATATACGTCATAGGAGAAAAAGACCTAGATTTAAATACTGTCTCTGTCTTAAATATAGTGTGAACTGGGCAAGTCATTTAATCTCTCTGTATCTCACCTTTAAAATAAAAAAAAAAAGAAAAACCAGATGACCCAAATGTTCTACAATGCTGTTTCAGTTTAGCATAGAGATCATGCAGAATCATCTGACTGAGTCATCTCAGAAACTAAATGGTAAGACATCACAGTGGAACACCAAGATTTTGCCAAATTCCATTCCTGGGTTTCCATTCGTTGCATCCATTTCAGTGCAGTGAGGAGCAGCTGTAACCAGACCCTCAAGGTGGCCAGTGTCCAGGGCCCAGGGACACAGGGGGTCGTGATGACTAGGTGTCCAGTGTCTGGTACATAAGGTTGGAAGGGCAGAATATGGCTACAATCACGGAAAGGATTCCACCCTTTCCCATGGAAAAACAACAAAACTAAGGACTATTTAGGTGGTGGCAACTGGCCGGAATGTCATCATTGATGAAAAGCTTCAAGAAAAGCTGTAGTCACAGTTTATCACATCATCAAACTCCCCCCTACATCTGCTCTCCACCCTACGGAGGGCTGACACTGCACAACAGGAAACGGCGAGCACGGATGACGAGAACCAGTGAGGTCATCACTCAGAAATGTCCCCCTCAAGTATCTTCCAAATTGTTTCATGGGGTCTCTTAACATCTAAAGCCCTTGAGGAGCCCTCTCAGTTCCAACTTCCCCATTATAGGGATATAAATGCATAATGTGCACTTAATCAGAATTGTTCTACACCTGTTCTCTCTGCCTAAAAAACAATGGGGAAAGAACCCCACATCTGTATTACCCTCACTGGACGGATAAAACTTCTTCTCATCCAAAGTCTTCTGGAAGGTAATTAGGTACCTTAAGTGCAGAGGTAATTTAAGATTTTTGTCTGTCTCCAAAACTGTTGACAACATGTTAAACAGATGGAGGTCATTTCTTTTATTTTTCCAACTTTCCCTTCTGGCTCTCTGATGAAGGATAGGCTGACATAAATGTTGTGTTGTTATGCATGGTAGATAGACCCGCAGGTCCCAAAGGGGAGGCAAATCATGTCCTTTCAAATGATCTGTTATTTTTGGCAATAAATTTGGGTTAACTATGACAGAAAGCCTTGAAATATTTTATATGCCTCAACTTTAGCATTAAGAGGAAGGAGGGGGGTTATAAGACAGGGAACAGGCTGTGCCAAACAAAAATGTGTTTTGGTCGTTTTGATTCACGAAACAGAATGGCTTTTTGAACACCCTGGGGCCTCTGTATGTTTGGGTTCAGGATCCCAGAGACAAAGTTCTTGGCTTCTCTGGTTGACAGCAAAATCTTCACTTCCTGGAAAGCTGGTGCTATCAGCCTGATTGTGACTTGCTTTAAATTAAGTCCCAGGCCTTGGAGTGTAGAATGCCTTCTGCCATTCTCTCTCTTCTAAACTAGTTTTGATGACTAAATATTTTCTCATCTTGATATCTTTAAGTATGTTCAAAGCTATAATTCATATATAACATTCATGAGAGCCCACTGCCTGGAACTATCCCTCTGCAACTCAAATGTTTTTTTTCTACTTTTGCTCCTTAAAATTTGCTCATAATTGATAAAAGCATGAAACACAAAGCAATTAGAGGGCGAAGGGTGAAAACCAGGGCACTGGATGTATGTGGTTCATCTACTAAATCCTCCAACAAAGTACTCATTATTTCATATGAACTGCACTCTGTTTTGTGAGACACTGGGGGTGTTTAGAATTCTAAAATTATATGGTATACTTGAGGTCAACCGGAGACCACTCAAACCCATGAGGATATGAGAGTTCTGCCTCTATGTCGCAACTCATAAGCAAGATTTTAAAAGTCACAATGCTTTATCATTTGTCACGTTTCTTAAGAGAACAAAGGTAATGCTTCTGGAGGCTTCTCGTTTTCTTTAGACAACCACAGGAAATCGAGAGCTGCCTGGCCTTGGCTTTTGATCCCTTGGGGTTAATCCCTTGGGAGGTCAGAGAGCTCTCTTCTCAATGTATCAAGGACAACCCTCCTCTACTGCATAGAGAAAGCTGTAGATCTCACCAAGATGGAAAACCTTATATATAGAAAACCTTAAAAATAGTTTACTAGACTGTTAAAAGTTTATGACATCACTTCTTTATTTTCTGGTATTCATCAATAAACCTCCATTGATCCCTTCAGGAATCTTAACATAGCCTCTTGTACAGTAATACCTATGTGCTCAAGCTTCAAAGACCCATTTACTTCACATGTGTAATTTGCTCACTTATTCCTGCTGCGATAATACTCCTGGTTTAATTGCCCATAGAGCAACTAGATAAATCAGCTACATTGCTTTGTATTAGCTATCTAGGCATATGTGTAAAAGCAAAAAAATAATGCAAGACTGTTCAAGCTATGAAGTGCAACATTAAGATAAAAATACAATTCTCATGAACAAACAGACCCAACAAATATTCCTAAATTTTGCAAAATAGAAAGGGCAAAAATCTTAAAAATAAATTCAGTACTTGGAGATTATCAACTAGCTCCCTGTTTAGGGAGGTGGAGAATAAATAGTCTCAATATATGTTTATATATGTAAATTTATTTATATAAAGAGAGACTAGATTTTGATGAATGAATTGGTGAATAAATGAATATAAGCTTGAGTGAGTGAATAAATAAATGCATAGAGAAATTATATAAATTATCCAAGCCCAGTCCCATTTAAGAAATGTCGACTTACGACATTTGCTTGGAAAAACTCAAATCTATTTTCATCAAATGATCAGAACTATGAAAGCAAAACTTCTTTATATAAAACAAATCATTATTTCTTATATATTAAACTCTTAAAGAATTATTTTCAAATTGATCTTCCCTGCTAAGAGTAATTAGCTAAATATAAGAATTATAGTGCATATACACAAGAAAACTTAGGGAATACCCCAATATGCACACACAAAGACCTAACTCAAAAACATAAAAGTAGTATTTCAGTAAAACACCTAAAGCCTTCAAGAAACAAAAAAGGAATGCTTATTTGGTTTTTCTTTTCTCCTTTAAAAAAAAATTTCTATGAATGTTGCATCCTTATATAAGAATAACAAGCCCCATACTCTTTTAAGTAGATCTCTCTTTATCCTTCTGGCATCATTCTAAAGATACTTTACTTTTAAATGGTAATATACAAGTGAAACTAGATATTCAAATAAACTATGTATTTTGACTAGAAAACCTTAAAACTGAATTACATTCTAGACTGAATTCTAAAACTGGCAGAATATTCAACTAGAAAGATGTGATACCTATTTAGACATAAAAGATATTAAAAGGGTTGATAAAAAGCCTTGCTTTTTTTATAGAATACTTTTAGTAGCTGGAAAATCAGCCAATCACCAGATTATTACAACAAAGCTAATATTCAGAACAAAATTTATTTAATTTTAAAACTATGAAAATGTATTGTTGTCAAATGGGTTTTATGTCAGATTTAAGTAAGGCTTAAAATATGCTAGGCGTATTATATGTGGGACTGTCTTAAGCAGTATATGTTGTATGCATTTTACATAGGAACTGAACTCTATAAATTGAATTTCATAAGTGCATAGTAAATACAGAAACAAAGAGAAACCTATTTATAGGTAATTGATTTCATGATTTTTAGAGCTATTGACCGGGTAATTTTCAAATGGCACCAGCCATAGAGGTTGCCAAGTTTCCATTTTAGAAACTTTCCGTACCTTGTGGTCTCAATTTAAATAAACAATTCACAAACTCAAGCAGTTCCAGAGAACGGCAGATCCCAACAGCAGCAGGTGGCGCAGAGGAGGTATTACTGGAACACGGGTTGATATGACTCAAGAGTGCGCAAGGCCATCTGATGCGAAGAGCCACACGCAAAATCAGCAGAGCCCTAACCTGACTGATCGTCGCCCCTGATGGTGACGATTTTGATTAGAAGAATAATCAGCTCTCAGCAGCCTGTAGGCAAGAATGCCAGTGTGTGTGTGTGTGTGTGTGTGTGTGTGCGTGCGTGTGTGTGTACGTGTGTGTGATGGATGCACAGCTGTATGAATGCAGATCATCATTAACCTGCTCTTCAAACATTAAAGGGATTCCAACATGAATAAAGCCAATAATTCCCTTCATCATCAGGGTGAACATTTTCCTTCTGTCACTCCGCAGTTAATGCTGATGCTCAGGCTTTCTAAAAGTAAACATGTATTCATATTTCGTCACCGAAATTCTGAGGATGGAAAACTGAAGTCATAAAATTCTATAACCCTCTTTTTAGAAGTTATTTTAAAATCATGTATGCTAAACTCAATGAGAAAACATTCTAAGATAAATGACTGTTTCTTTAACTGTTTCTACTTGTTTTTACCTAAATATTCATGAAAATAAATAAAAATATAGTTTAATTTTTTAAATAAAGGTTCGGAATAAACATATCATCTTTCCAAATGCTATAATAAAATGAGTTCATCATCTGAAGTCCTACTTTGGCATCTGCTCCTTTTTTAAATTTTAAATGACTTCAGTGGTCCATCAGCTTCACGCAGATCATCTTTTACTTAGAATGGTAACCTACTTCAACTAATATTCTTATGTTAGTGATTTTTAAACCTCAAGATTTAGAAACAGAAAACTTCCAGAAGTTAAGCTGTTGAAAGTGGAAATTTAGGGAAATTTTGTAATATGCAAATACTCACATTTTCAGTAGCCATGATAAATTTAAGGGCATTTTGTTAGTGTGAGAATGTAAAATGTTTATTAAGCTTTTACTTGCTCATAAATTTATCATGTTTAGTATATTTATGGAAGGGTAGGGACGATATAAGGCAGAAAACATTTCAGGAAAAAATCATTCTATTACTGTTTTGTAATATAACTTTTAGTTCTTAAACTTTCTTCCTGCCTTGGCTACAAAAGCAGAGAGAAGGTGAGATAGAGAGTGAGCGAGGTATTTAGATCTAAAGAGCTGAACCTAGGTTATTTTGAGCTCAATTCCATGTACTGAGGTGGGTTTAGCTTCAGGTAAGTGGTTAAAGGCATGTGATAACATTAAATGTGATTTCCATCTACCTGAAGGACTCGACTAAATCTCAGGCCCTCCACCGGTGCGCCTCCAAATGTAACTGTCAGTCAGCTGATGTCAAAACCTAATGTCCTTTCAGGGCCTTACACAGCTGGTCCCCGTCAGTGCCGACAGGCCTTGCTGGCTGGGGTGTCGTGGCAGGAAAGATGATTTATACACACGGACCCAAGGATCTCAGAGCTCGCTCGGAGGAGGCGTTTCATCCAAGTGGAACACTCGCCATCAACAAATGAGTGACTGAAATTAAACAAAACCTGATACGCTGAAATCTAAGCAGACTCTGCTCCTCCCTCACTCAGAACATTAATACATTCAGTTAGCCTGGGAATTCACAAAAGACCCATGTCAACAGTCTATTAGTGAGATAGAAAAAAAAATGCACGTTAAACACCTCCCTGCTTTAGCCTCTGACCTCCTTCAAGCTGGCACATTTTTAAAATTCTTTGTGGGATAAGGAATTACTGGCCAGCCACACTGGAAACCCGTGACTATGCGGTCTTCAAATCTGACCATCATTTTCCTTGAAAAGCTTTAACTGAGGGAAGACCTGACATACTATATATATATATATATATATATATATATCACAAGTGGGCACTGCTTTTATCGAATAAATTATTTAAAATGCTCTATCAGATTAGGATAGAAAGTTTCTCACTCTCTGCCTCTAATCTTATCTTGATTCCACCTCCCTAGGACAACATAGAGGCATGTAATATAAGACACCACCCAAAAACATCTTTCTTTTCTTTCTTTTTTTGCTGTTAAAGCTCATTGCTGCAATATCTGCTAAGGGATAATTCTCTCCATTTAACTCAGCGTTAATTATTCTCTTTCACAAGCATCGTAATGATCTGTAAAACTAACACTTTGGTCCGGTTAGCATTAGCATATGTTCAGAACAATGTTAATGCACAGTTGCCCTGATTGGGTGCAGCCAAACCTTCTGAATTTGAGCACTTCCTGCAGAGAAAAGCCATTCACTGAAATGTTCCATACCTTGCTGTGGCTTGATTAACACAGTTTTAGCTTCAGTAGACACAGGACAAGTTAGGGCTATTAACTGTCCCTTTAACTTAGAACTCTTAATTCAGGAAGAATTAGGAACCCAGTGGAAGGCTACAGGTCCATATTCCACATGCAGCGGGCTAATTAAGGGCTCGGGGGGAGAGGGTGAGTGTATGGTTCAGCTCCTAAAAGATGTCCATATATATCTATCCAAAGTTAATTTAACCTAAGCTAGCTAGGGTGTGGCATATATTTTTATCCCAGGGCTGTAGGCCATTTCCTACATCTCTCTTTTCTAACAGGCTGAAACTTGCTTAAGCACTGAAGGAAGACAAAAGTCAGTAATGACTGTTTAGGTAACGTCGCAGCTGTGAGTCAGCTCCTGGGGAAGCCAGCTGCTGGCCACTGTCGCCTGCCTAGGCAGGCCTGCTGGGGCGTGCGAAGCGGCGGGCTACGGCGCGTTCCATCCAGGCAAAGGGGTAACACGTGGCACGCGCAGAAGCCCAGCAAACAGAAGCAAAACCTTTTCAGTTCCGGTCCAGCCTCGAGGGAGCCGAAAAGCAGTTTGTTTTAGGAAGAGATGACCTGAAACCAAGTGGTTGCTGCTGCCACCAGGCCAGTGGTCGGGGTATTGGTCTGTGTTAGTTGAACAGACCACGTTTTTGATCCAGCAAATCAACCCGGCCCGGCTACGGCTTGGGACGGGGGCTGACCCATCATTACTTCTGTCTGCTGTCCAAGCGAGCCCCCTGGCTGTTGTCTCAGACAGCCCCGCAGGAACTTTCTTGGGGCTTTTAAAGTCCAATTCCTTTAAGGACAAATGCAGTTCACACAGGCAGAGAGCTTCCCCAGAACCTGCACGACCCTGAATGTCCATTCTGACTCTGTGCCTGGTGGCTCAGCTCTTGTCCGCTGCTCCCCTTCACGCTCACCCTGCTTTCCAGCTGGGCACCCCTTTTTGGCAGGTCAGACCCTGTGCATTGACTCTCCTTTGCCCAGGTGTCAGCTGGGTCCACAGACTCACAGACCCTTCAGTCAAGCCACCAGTGACCCAGTCAACTCTGCTTGAAAATTCCTGCCTTTTTTTTTTTTTTTAAACGAAGTGTTACTTGTTTTCAGTCGCTCAGTCAGGTCAGACTCTTCGCAACCCCACGGATTGCAGCACACCAGGCTTCCCTGTCCTCCACTATCTCCCAGAGTTTGCTCAGACCCACATGCATTGAGTCGGTGAAGCCATCCAACAGTGTGCGCATTCTAAATTCCAAATGCTATTGAAAGAAATGTAACTTACATGATTCTTCCTGCTTTAACTTCATCACTGACTTGTTAAATCTCAAGCTATCTTTTCAGAAAGAAAGTTCACTTGCCACTAATACTGCACACCACAGCAGTGCTAGAAAATGGCCAGGCAGTCTTGGCAGATAGAGGCACTGCTCTTGGTCTCTGACCCTCTCAATATGTTTACCGTGTGTGTGCGTGCTCAGTCACTTCAGCCGTGCCCACCTCTTTGCGACCCCATGGACTGCAGCCCACCAGGCTCCTCTGTCCATGGAATTTTCCAGGCAAGAATACTGGAGTGGGTTGCTATTTCCTCCTCCAGGGGATCTTCCCAACCCAGGGATCAAACTCAAGTCTTGATATAATTTAACAAGTTATCTAGTTAAAGGAAGGAAAAATAGCAATTAACTGTTTTGAAAAGTAAAGTCTACCAATTAAAACAAAAAACAACCCGTAGTAACCCTCTGAATTACCTCAGTCTTGAGCAGGAACTATATGCAATTCTCATATATTCATTCATTTATTCTTTAGAATAACTCTATAAAGTAGGTGTTCTTTCCAGTTTGCAGATGAAATAAATGAGATGAAGAAAGACCCTAGAACTTGCCCAAGGTCACTAGTGAATAATGAAGCCAAGATTCAAATCCCCATCCCCTTCCCCTTCCCTCCAAATCCTATGCTGCTCTTTCTACACCACATTGCTTTCTACTATATTTTGGTCAAATTATATGTATTGTTGGACTTGGCTGCCAGACAGCTTAGGGCTCAATCAGAGTAAGACATTACCTTTGATAAATTTGTTTTCCCTCACAACTTTACATTTTCACTATTATTATAATTATTACTATTTGAACGATCTCATGTGATATGTCTTCAGTCTGTCATTCAAAAGCCTTCACCTCAGTGAGAGCCCTACCTAAATGACGGCTATCAGGTCGGACTTGACTACTAGGATAACTAAGACACAATTCCTGCTCACAGAATTCAGCCCAGAGAGGGGGACAGACGCATAAATTTGCAATTATATTCTGAGATGGGATTCTGAACATACTCTGGGAGATAAAAGGCTTCCTAGAGTCAGAATGTGAACAGGAGTTATCTCAAGGTGACCCCATGGACTGCAGCATGCCAGGCCTCCCTGTCCATCAACCAATTCCCAGAGCTTGCTCAAACTCATGTCGATGGAGTCGGTGATGCCATCCAACCATCTCGTCCTCTGTTGTCCCCTTCTCCTCCTGCCTTCAATCTTTCCCAGCATCAGGGTCTTTTCCAATGGGGTCACAAAGAGTCGGACACGACTGAGCAACTGGACTGGACTATTTCAAGTCAGCAAGGCCATCCAGGAAGGACAGACAGCAGGGGGTTGACAGAGGGTGCTGAGGACAAAGCAGGATGCGCGGAACACTGGCTGCTTAAGCCTTTTTGGAAGAACTGAGACAATAAACCAGGGTTATTAATAAATACTTTGCTGTAGCAATTCTGTGATGCAGAAACAGAGTGCTGGAAAATCTCAGTGTAGGTCAGCATCATGAATTATTTGCTGAAATCATAAGAGAAACTCAGCTCCAAACTCCCCTCTACCTCACAACCTATTTAAAAGATTTAAGCTTCTGTTTGGGAGAGTGAGCTTTTTAGGAAGTATTGTTTATTACTTCTCTGTTATGTGCAACAGAAACTCAGAAATTTTATCAGTCATGGAACATCAGGGGGAAAAATAATTGTGTGTGTGTGTTTTTTTTTTAATTTCAGCATATTACTGATATTTTAATAGATGTAGTTTAGATCTTTGTTTTTAAGTTTGATTCTTTACAAAGGCTTTTTAGGATTAAGTCTTCATTTTTACCTTGACATCAAAATATACTTTTTTATTAATGCTTATCAGGCAATCTTTTGTTTTTTGACCTAAGGAACATTTTTTTCTTTCCTTTCCTTTAAATTTACTTTTTAAACTAACGCTGCTTTTTTTTTTTTTTAAGAACCTCAAATATCAACTTTTTTCTTAATGTCCACGACACACAAGAAATGAAATGCCCCAAGGAACAATAAAAGTCCAGAGCTACAGACAAATGGAGGGTCAGAGTTTAGAGGACCTTGGGGATCATTCATCCTATGTCCGTGTTTTACAGCTGAGTAACTGACACCCAGAGGGGTGGACTCACTTAGAAAAATAACCAAGTGTGTTAATGACAGAGCTCGGAGGACAATGCATTCCTGAGCTCCGGGACAAGGAGACAGAAACCATCTCCTGGAGTTCTGTGAGTACAGAAGAACTGAAGACACTGTAAGGTTGATGTTTTCTTCCTCGGGAATCGCTCGAATGTATAAGTGGAGGACAGGACTGGTCAGAATGGAGTTGTCAAGCAACGGCACAGGCAGAAGCAGTTCTGAGCTTTGAGGGTGACGGGTGGGTTTCCAGCCACGGGTTCACACCAGCATCTTGGTGCAGGGACATCAGTGACGATGGGCCCTGCATGCTGTTTCGTGGGGGTTGATGTATTAACAGCCGCAACTCTGCAGCTGCCGGCAGACACCAGAATCCGCCCGGCCCAGGCGCCTGCAGGTGGTCCACGGTCACTCCAGAGTCATCCCTCTTCTCTGTTGTGTGCCACGAAGTCCCTTGTCCTTAGGGACTGTTCCCCACTGCAGAGGGAACAATTTGGAGGGCACTTTTGGCTTTTCTGGTTTCTTGATGTTTTGGGAAAAAGGAAAGGCTACGGTGCCACATACATGACTCCTACACCCAGGAAGGAACCCACAGGCAGGAAAGGCCAGCTCTGTGTGTGTTCATCAGAGGGGACAGAGACCCTTTCATTTGACAATCGCTGAACATCCTTTATCAGAATAAAAGCAGGATGATCTGTAAATGCTTGGAAAGTATCCGCCTTTTTATTTTACTGATGCCATATTCATATAGATGAGAAAAGAATTTTTATTAACAAACAAAAAGAAAAGACCTAAAAATGAATTTTTTAAATGGGCCCAGCACCTTGGAGCAAGGGATTATGGGCCCCATCCATTTCTGCTCTGTGTCTTCCATTATTGCCTGCTGACTATTTCTGCTCATCAGGGACCGTGAACTATCCATGAGTGCAAAATGGATACAGCACAAATTGATTCAGTAACATCACACAGACATGTATGAATAATGAGGTTCGGTTGCAGTCTGTCACACAGCAAGCATATCAGTGTAACTGATTTATCGAAAATTTGACTGGGTAAAGTCTCCTTCTTAAGAGAAGGTATCAGCTTTTTTTTTTTTCTCACTTTTTTTGGCAAAAGAAACAAATTTGAGTAAACTCAGACTTTGTACTTTAAACTGTGGAAAAAGCTGGAACTGGCATATAGCTGACCAAGTTCCTCTCTTTACCAAAAAAAAAAAAAAAAGAAAAGAAAAAACGAGGAAGACGAGGAAGAGGAGGAAATGATACTAATATTACCATAAAGTTGAAGGCTCATCAGAGGTGCTAATCAATTTTGAATTCCCTAAGGAAAGCTGTGTCTTCCTAGGGTGTCTACGATTGGTAAGAGGAATATAGCTAAGTCATTAAAACAAGAAAAAGTGAGCTTCTCATTAACTCCTTCTTCAGAAACATCCTAAGATATTCTGTGAGGAGAAACAAAGGGCGCCCCACGCTGCCCCACGTTTGTCATGCAGATGTGGTGGGCAGAGGCATCAAATCCAAAACGGGGCAGCCGCCCCCTGGGCCCAACAGCCACTGTTTCTGAAACTCGCCCCGTTATTTCTTTGTGTTTTCTAAGTACAGAAGTTTCAAACTCTGACCACCTGTCCACTTATATGAAAGAGGTAGGAATCAGACTACATGACACTCAAGATTTCTTCCAATTCCCAGGTTCTGGGAGACCTTGAAATAAAAAAAAAAAAAAAAAAAGTAAAAGAACAAGGAAAGTTAATGTTTTTTTGAGAAGAGAGATTGCAAGTCAAAGCATGATTTAAAATACCCATAATTACGACATGTAGTCCTATGCAATTTTCTGATGAAGCGAGGACAAAGAACATACAAAGATGTAGAAATCAAACTTGGCTAGGAGTAGAAGGAAAGCTATTCCACGGAATTCTTTCAGGGTATAAAGGTACCACTTAGTAAGTCACAGAGTTCAAGCCCCAAATAGCATCTTTGTGAATCCAGTCGATACACCCCTAAAGAGAGGTCCTACATGCCAGATATTAAATACAGAGAAAAAGACCCTTTCCATGGGTTGCGATGTAGGCAAGAGACACGGAGGAAACGGGGAACCACCACTCAGCCAAACAAACAGCTTACAGAGATGCAGCATTGCTTCCATAGGTCAAAAGTGTTTAATTTTATATGACGATAACAAAGGATTCTCTTACTGTTTCTATAAACAAGGCATCATGTTAAAAAAAAAAAAGTGGGGGAAATTAAGCAAATCCAGCAATAACTTGATCAACCTATGTAGTTATGTAGGTTCATAAAAAAATCAATTATTTAATATAGGCACTAACTGAAAAAAAAAATTTTTTTTAAGCATCTGTAATGTATTCACTGGCCCTGGGGATATCTTTGGAATCAAAGACAGCTTAACTGAGTTCTGAAGTTCTCACCAAGTACTTGTACACGTGTTCAAAGGGCCACGACCGCAGCTGGGCTTTTCCTGCTCCAGGCTACACATTAACTAAACTCCGATGTGCCCCGCGCAGACCAACCTCTTGATCAATCATTTCCTGCAACTCTTTAGAATGTTCTTTCAGCGGGGTGTGCCGTTAGGCCCTGGGATCTCTGGCGAGATCCTGAAAGTGCCAGGACACACACGTTCACACCCCGAAAGGCACGGCCCTAACACGCACGCAGTTGGCATCTTCACGGCAAAGAGTGAGGAGAGAATTCAGAAGAGGTCAGGACAGTGTATGTGGGTGGGGATCTGAGACAGAGGGCATCAGAGAGGGAGAAGGGAGAGATGGGGAAAAAGAGACACAGAGAAGCAGCTTGGCTTTGCTGCTGCTTAGCCGCTTCAGTCGTGTCTAATTCTGTGCGACCCCATGGACTGCAGCCCGCCAGGCTCCTCTGTCCATGGGGATTTTCCAGGCAAGAATACTGGAGTGAGTTGCCACGCCCTCCTCCAGGGGATCTTCCGGATCCAGGGATCTGGTCTGCATTGCAAGCAGATTCTTTTACCACTGAGCCACCAGGGAAGCCCCATCTTTGGCGGATGTCAACAGCTTCCAGGTTGAACTCTTTCCATTGAAAAATCAAGCAAACAAATGGAACAAATGCTGTATTGAAAAATGGATATCACCCTTTCTTTTTTTTTTTTAAATTTTATTTTATTTTTAAACTTTACATAATTGTATTAGTTTTGCCAAATATCAAAATGAATCCGCCACAGGTATACATGTGTTCCCCATCACCCTTTCAAACAGCAGCAGTGCCCCACGATAAACACTCACAAGGCAGAAAGCGCATTGTAGATGGCCTCAAGTCCAGGCTGTGAGCAGGGACCTAAAGCTTCCCACACAGTTCATACATTCTCGAGTCCCAGAATTCACGCCATTCATTCAGCAGAAACCATCGCCACTTCTCTTTGCGATGATCAAAAACTAAGAGATTCAAGAACACCTGGCAAAGCCCAAGGCTATGTCCCACGCCGTGAGGGGCAGTCACCCAGGAGGACCGCACCCAGGCTGAGAAGCATCACCACCCGCCCAGGAAGCAACTCTGCAGCCGGGCTCTGCTGGGCTGGTCCTCTCTTCCTCTCTGTACTCCCAAGTCCCTAGGCTGGATGGTTCATGCCTTTTTTTGGTGCCAGGACTCATAGGATTCCAAAGGTCCATGAACCTGAAGCTCATTCATGTGAGGACAGAAATATACCATGCAAAGACTTACCCTGGTGAGAAAACCCGCTGGCGTGAGGAGGAGTCTGGGCTCCCGTCCCCATCCTGCCACTGACTCCAGTGACCGTGAGTCCGTCACACACTCTTGGGGGCCCGGCGTCCTTATCGATGAAGAGATGGCACGGAAAAGAGATTCGGGAAGGGACTCTAGTTCTGCGTGCCTTTTTTTTTCTTTTTTAAAGTTCTACATTTTTTAATCCTAAGGTGGCACTCGGGAGAAGGCAATGGCACCCCACTCCAGTACTCTTGCCTGGAAAATCCCATGGATGGAGGAGCCTGGTGTGCTGCAGTCCATGGGGTCGCTAGGAGTCAGACACGACAGAGCGACTTTACTTTCACTTTTCACTTTCATGCATTGGAGAAGGAAACGGCAACCCACTCCAGTGTTCTTGCCTGGAGAATCCCAGGGACGGGGGAGCCTTGTGGGCTGCCATCTATGGGGTCGAACAGAGTCGGACACGACTGATGCGACTTAGCAGCAGCAGCAAGGTGGCACTCTTTTTATTTTGCTCCAAAATATAACCACAAACATCTGCCAAAGGCTTTGAGAAAGTTCAGTTTGGTCAGTTCTCTAGTAAAATAAATATCACATCACTAAATGAAAAAGCAGATCATAATATAAAAAATAATCTTTATCATGTTAAAACACCCATGAAAATATCTATCTTAAACTACATATAAAATCAATACTCTGAATAGTAGTATTATGAAAAAAGTATATTATCAGTGCACTGTACAAATATGCATTTCTAATTTTTTCAATGATAAACTATTTCTTTCAAAATCAGAAAAAAATAATACTGGAATGAAAAAGCTAAGCTACTATGTGCCTAGCTATTTTCAGGACTAACTTCTAAGATTTCTCCAACACACATCTGTAACATACATACACATGCGTATGTGGGTGTGTATACAATTTATAAAGTACTGAGATTCAGTGAGAGAAACTGTGGTATTTAGCAAAAACAACTGACCTAAACATTTTAGAAAACAAAAAATTAAAGTCTATTAGGGGGGCTTAGAAGAACACTGATCATCAATAAAGTGATAGACTCAGGATACAAAAAATAAATAAATAAATAAACCTATTGCTTGAAGTAATTTGGGGACACTCTGTTGTCCCTAACTAAGACATTTCTAAGAATTTTCTAAGAAATTACTAAGAATTTTCTTGTAACCCAGTAAAAATTTTTTTAGGCTTGAGCTTTCCACTATTCATTCATATGCTTCCACATGCCTTCCTTCCCTAACATCTACCCACACGGCTTCCTGGTGGGAAAGATCTGAAGTCACTAACGTGGACGTCAGGGGCGTCAGGTCGCGCCTCCCCTGCTGTATCTACGCACCTGATGTGGGAGCGTCCCAGTCAGCCCCTCACGGGTGTCAGGTCGCAGCTCCCCCGCTGTATCTACGCAGCTGATTGTGGGAGCATCCCAGTCAGCTCCTCACATTAGACTAAAGTTTACTCCATGTGAGAGCAGTAAGAGAAGTGGTTGAAAGCATTAAGAAAACACTTTCAAAACTTAGGAGCATTTTTAGGGAGTTGTAATATTCAATCTCTGTAAAAAGCAGAGACATTACTTTGCCAACAAAGGTCCATCTAGTCAAAGCCATGGTTTTTCCAGTGGTCATGTATGGATGTGAGCACTGGACACAGAAGAAAGCTGAGCACAGAAGAACTGATGCTTTTGAACTGTGGTGTTGGAGAAGGCTCTTGAGAGTCCCTTGGACTGCAAGGAGATCCAACCAGTCCATCCTAAAGGAGATCAGGCCTGGGTGTTCATTGGAAGGACTGATGTTGAAGCTGAAACTCCAATACTTCGGCCACCTGATGCAAAGAGCTGACTCATTGGAAAAGACCCTGATGCTGGGAAAGATTGAAGGCGGGAGAATAAGGGGATGGCATAGGATGGAATGGTTGGATGGCATCACTGACTCAATGGACATGAGTTTGAGTAAACTCCGAGAGTTGGTGATAGACAGGGAGGCCTGGCGTGCTGCAGTCCATGGGGTCGCAAAGAGTCGGACACGACGGAGAGACTTAACTGAACTGAATACTCTATCACTGACCAGAAGCAATGAGTACAGAAACGGGACAATAGTTACTTTATGAGGCTGAAATAGCAGGCAGGGAAATAAGTCGGGCACCAAACTTGCCCTCACGCCTAACAGCGGAGGCTGGCTGGCTTTCATCCAGCCTCGGGACCAGCACATCAGCAGTTTGTAGAGCCAAGAAGGAATTCGGTCCACTCTACTGTCCTCCAGGGCCTCATGTCTCAGCCTATCTGTAAGCCTTCATCACCCTTGTCACAACTCAGGGACCAGGAGGCCTTCTAATCAGATGATGATGTCTGAGTCTCCCCTGCCCAGGACAGACTCCAGCAAGGCTGTGCTCTAGCAAAAGTGGGGCGGGGGAGGGGTGGGCAAAAGATGGTAATGATGCTGCTTCCAAGGGCTCCGCAGGTGGTTCCGTGGTCAAGAATCTGCCTGCCAATACAGGAGACGCAGGTTCAACTCCTGAGTCGAGGAGATCCCTTGGTGAAGCAAGTGGCAACCCACTCCAGTATTCCTGCCCAGGAAATCCCAGGGACAGAGAAGCCTGGAGGGTTACAGTCCACGGGGTCACAGAGAGTCAGACACAACTGAGCACGCTCACTGCTTCAAAGTCTGCCGTCTGTCTGTCCTCAGGGGACAAGAGCAGAAGCTCCGCACATCATTTTCCAGAGAAACAAAGCATCACGGAGGACTCCAGGCCCAGACATCCCCCTCCCCGCCACAAGTCCTTTCTCGGGGGTGGTGAACGGTTTCATTTCCGCCTGAGCTTTCTACCAGGAACTCTAATAACTCAGCCCTGCACCATCCTGACAGTTTAGTTAAACCCACAGAGCAAAACGTTACAAATAGAATCCCAGGCAAGAGGGGAGTTGCCCATGGGCTCAAATTAACTACCAGTCCCCAAGTAGCGAACCTTCACGTATCACACAGAAAGAACTCAAGCAAAAGCAAAGCCGGGAGCGAATTCATCACGCCAGGACAGAGGGGAGGGGAAATAAACAGCTCAGGTCCACGGCTACTGTTTGCAACTCTCCCTCTTGACGCCAGGTCCTGCCTGAGACTCTGTTCACAGCCGTCCCTCCGCCTGGAGAGGTAAGTCTGTTTTTAATGCAAAGCTTCTTTTTTTTCCCTCTCTCTCTTTTTTGTCCTTGAGACCAGCACTCAGCTCACTGAGGAAGCAGGGCCTAAGGGTTTACACCTGTGTCCCAAACTTTCCATTCTCTGTGAGATTTTTTTTTTTTAAAGAAAAACAATTCAAGGGAAGTTTCTGAACCACTGCTTTTCCTGAGGCCAATGATTACCAGCAGCGACAGAAAAGCTCTTTATTTTCAAATTATGGCTTATCCCAGACTTCACCTTCACTTCTTTCCAAGTCCCTCCCAAGGCCATCTTTTCTTCTGTACTTGGAGAGAGGGAGCATCAATATGCAAGCCTCTGCTCGACAGTTAGCTAAGATGACAACCCAACGAGCATCTCTCTGTTTCCTCGATCTTGTTCTATCACGGGTTATGTGGGCCACTAGAGGAAGTAACCTGGACAGTGAAAGTGAAGTCGCTCAGTCGTGTCCGACTCTTTGCAACCCCATGGCCTTCAGCCCACCAGGCTCCTTCATCCATGGGGTTTTCCAGGCAAGAGTACCAGACTGGGCTGCCATTTCCTTCTCCGGGGGACCTTCCCAACCCAGGGATCGAACCCAGGTCTCCTGCCTTGCAGGCAGACGCTTTACCCTCTGGGCCACCAGGGAAGCTTACATGGCCAGGTGACTCCTAAAAACGAGGCTGCTCTTATGGGGCAGAGCGTTAAGGGTCTATCGCCTTCCTCCAAGGATGCCACGTGACGCGCGGCTTTGCCTAATCGAGTGTGAGCCGGTGTGGCAGCGATGTTCGTGAATGTCACTGCAGTTAGCGGGCAAGGACTCGAGTCCCGCACAACTGAAAGCCAAATAAATATGTCGCTAAGTAAGTTCCAGGGGCTTTATTCCCAAGCAGACCCATCAGAGCAGCAGAAGCCGCGCAATGAACACTAACGGTGACATTTCTCCCCGACTCCAATTGCAGTTTGCTCGCAGAGATGTTCCCTCACCTTAAATATACTGTCATCATGTCTTAGTACATTGGAAAAAAAAACAAAAATATATGGGGGGTTGCATTCCTGGAGATATGCACAATCAAAGCAAGAAGGGGCCTGCGATCCTCGCTGGAAACCAAGGCAACGGGGAACAAAGCCATTTGCACGGCTCCTGGTGTCGCTTGCTCCACACCTCCCTGCCTGCCCCAGCACACCCAGCAAGGAAGGCTCCTGGTCTCATCATCGCCAGCTCACATGAGAACATCTGGGGTGCTAGGAGGCTGACCCCTTCACTTCCGGTCAGCCCGCTTTCTAAGTGCAGGGCTGGGATGCGATCCCAGCTGTTTCTGATCCCCAAGCAAGCTTCCTGATGCCATGATCCCAAAGGCGACGCCCGAGTTATTCCGACCTGCGCCCTTTTGCTAAAACAATCTGTCCTTATGCTCTTAGCGCTTTGCCATGATCCCAAAGCCCCGCGGTGGATTTAGAGATGGTGGACAGCTCATAAATTGTGTTAAGCCAGAGTCTGTGTCAAAGGTGCAGGTATTAAATGCTGAGTCACTGCTACGCTTTGCAGAGGTAATACTTCATCCTCCCCGTCCGCCTACTCCAGCCAGTCAGCTAGGCTTGGAGAAAGGTGACTCAGGCAGAGCTGGCACCAGAGCTGAAACACCCGAAACGGTTTCTCGGTCCCCAACTCCCTTCCCTTCTCCCACACCTTAGTGTCTGCCTGGTTTAATGATCTGGACGCAGGAAACATGGCTGACGACACAGGACCAAGCCTGGGTGAATGGAACGCTGTGCTGTGAGCGGCATCCTTGCGAAATCAGCCTAGAGAAGCCTGCTTGGCACACTCGTTTCTCCTACATCCTCTTGGTCACTGAAGTCAGATCTCCGGCTGATACACCGCTCGCCTGGTGTGGACTAGAGGGGCAGAGACGAGCTCACGCTGGCTGTGGGGTAAGTCAGCGTGCGGAGCTCTGTAAGCCAGACGCGCAGAGCCTCCACCATCTGGTGGGCCATCGGGGGAGGCAAAGAGATGGAGGCATCCAAGCCCCGTCTGCAGACAGTGTGACCAGCCAGAGTCTGGGGAACAGGGGAGACGGAAACGCCTAAGAGGAAACTACCCCCCCAAGTTCACTGCAAAGAGCGTCTGTTGGCCTGAGTGCGTCTCTCATTCTTTCACTGCCAGCATCTCTAGCCTGTGTCCCTCTTCAGCGGAACCTTCGTCTCAATGAGGAAAACCAATCTTTAGAAGACTACTAAGAGGTTACAGAGTAATTTACATTTAAATTGGTAATTACTGAACAAAATCGAAACGCAAATCTAAAGGAACAGTTGTTAACGGTGGTGGAATCGCAGACAACGGGACAAGCGAGGGGCCCAGTTAGCGTCTCTCCGATCTCAGCACCAAAGGCGGTATTTTCAGAGCAAGTGATCCAGACCCCTAGCGGTATCCTAAGACCCACAGGTGACATGCAGGTTTCACATTAACAATGAATCACAGGATGGGAAAACTAGTCCTTTATGAACCCTCTTTCAAGGAGTCAAGGGGAAAATCTCAGTGTGATGTTCGGAGGTCTACCACCTCCCTAACACCAGCTAATCTCTACTTTTAATAGCGGGTTTCAAGAACAGGGCCTTATTTGCTTACTTGTGGCAAGTCATTATTCAGGGCAAATGGATATTTAGTACAAGGATATGAAGTTTCCTTGGAAGAAACGTTATGACCAACCTAGACAGCATATTAAAAAACAGAGACATTACTTTGCCAACAAAGGTCTGTCTAGTCAAGGCTATGGTTTTTCCAGTGGTCATGTATAGATGTGAGAGTTGGACTATAAGAAAGCTGAGCGCCGAACAATTGATGCTTTTGAATTGTGGTGTTGGAGAAGACTCTTGAGAGTCCCTTGGACTGCAAGGAGATCCAACCAGTCCATCCTAAAGGAAATCAATTCTGAATGTTCATTGGAAGGACAGATGCTGAAGCTGAAACTCCAATGCTTTGGCCACCTCATGCAAAGAGCTGACTCACTTGAAAAGACCCTGATGCTGGGAAAGATTGAATGTGGGAGGAGCAGGGGAAGACAGAGGGTGAGATGGTTGGATGACATCACTGACTCAATGGACGTGAGTTTGAGTGATGGACAACCATCACCTGGCGTGCTGCGATTCATGGGGTCGCAAAGAGTCAGACACAACCGAGCGACCGAACTGAATTGAACTGATGAAGTTTCCATGAAAAATTATTAGGGATATTAATAAAAATACAAAAAGGATAAAAGCAAATAAACGGATAAAAAATAAAAATACGAAAAGGATAAAAATACTTCCATGAAAAATATTACGATCTTTTAAAAAATATATTTACTGAGCTCTGACACAGGTGACAAGCACATAGCAAAAATTTTGAAAGTGGCACTTAGGTGATCAAACTTCTAGAAACCCTGTCTCCTAGCCTGTCCGTAAGGCGGCTTCACCTTTTGGCTTTACTGACCCAGAAGTGAAATCAGAGTGAACTTTGGCAGGGAGGCCAGCTCAGAGCGCTAAGGAGGCAACACAGCCGGAGGCAGGGCTCGGAAACACCGCCGTGCTGACTTTCCCAGGAAAGAGAGCAGCGACCCAGGGCCGAGGTCCGCTCCTGTGCACAGCAGATCACAAATAGTCAGGAAGGGTAACAAAAGTATGTGTGCATGCATGCTGACATCAAAACCAAGCTTCAGGGTTCTTCTTTTTTTTTTTTTTTTACAGTCAATTCAGAATCATGTTATATTAGAGGAATGAGGACTTGAAAAATCTCAATTTTCCAATGCAACACAGCATTTTGTTCTCTTTTCATGACCTATTTATGCTTCATTTGATGCTCACAACCACTGACATCCTTGTAGAACTGATAACACACAAAGCCATATAACTTTCGTTTTTAAGAGCAGAGTTATGTAAAATGTGCTTTAAAACGTGTATGCCAAGTCACAATTTTTTTTTCAAAAAGGGAAGCAATCTTGGCTGTCCTCTGTTTTGTCAGAAAGAAAGTTTTATCACCCAATAAAAAGGAAATTATACTTACAGCTTTAAATGGGCAAGACTCACATTGTCAAAATGCACATATTTTGTTGAAAATAGTCTCCCTTGGGCAGGAAAAACAAAAGTGCTTTTAATGACAGAACGTTTTAGATTGTATTTGGGAGGGAAGCGTGTTTATGAGAAATAAAACTAATGAGTCACAGAGCAAAATACAATGAATGAAGCTGTTCCTCACTTGTCAGTACAGAACTTGATAAGAAACCAAACCCTGGCAGTAGGAACCATTAAACGTCCATTCTGCACTGACCCAGTGCCAAGGGACCTTCCTTAGAAGGCGCCTTTGAAAGCTTCCAGGTCTAAACAATCACACCCTTAGAAATTCAGGAATGTGCCCCAGGGTATGTGGGTGTTAAAACCTCACCATTTTTGATAGTTCACCAGCTTTAACAACTTTTTTGGTTGAAATAAGACAATAAATTTATGAAACTAAGCTCATTAGTTACTTCAAATTTCAGCACGAATCCACAGCCTACATTGGATGTAGAAACTCCACTTGAAAAGTAAAAAGAGAGAGAGAAAAAAAAGGTCAAACAGGTTATTTGGCATCCTGTAAACATCAAGGAAATACAACTGCTTGACTTAATGACATTTTTTAAAAAGGAACAAGCCTGCAATGTTGTCAAACCAGTTTGGGTGTTGATAAAGAGTGCAGAATTGAATTACTCATGGGTGGTTGAAGAGAGCCTGGCTTCTAGCATGCTTGGTGAAATTTAAACCGCAGTCTGCCCCAACCACCACGGAATGCTTAGGAGAACCAACGTGTCATTTGCAGGGACCAGTGCAAAATGAAAATGTGGGAACCCTTGTTCAAACATGACTAAAAGCTGCCTGAGAGCAGCAATATAACGTTCTATCAAGGTTCAGGTCCTGCGTGAATGAATGCCCAAGTGGAACATCCAAGGAGTCCGTCACTCCTCTTTCTGGCCCTTAAGAAAGCTCCTAGAAGGGGTGTCACAGAGACGCCCATCCGACGTTCAAATGAACATCTTTGGTGCAGACTGTGTGGGGCATTTGAGGATCTATGCCCCAAACAATATTCCCCCTAACAGACTCAAAGGTTGATAAACTTCTGGTATTTCCTCTCTCTTTTTCTTTTCTTGCAAGCCTGAATAAAGACTACTCAAAATATTTCAGTTTCCTGCTGCAGGGCGAAGCCGAGGAGTTGCTGGGTGGTGAACAGGCGGTGCAGTGTATTGTAAGGAAGAAGCGCGCCATCATCCGAGAGGCAAGGCCTGCAGCCCGCCGCCGCCCAGCTGACCTTGCCACACTGGCGTCTTTCTTTTCTAGTTAATGTGTCTTTCAACATTCAAGCAGGATGTCAGCCCTGAACGAAAGTTTCTGCCCTTTTCCTACTATGAACCCCAGAGCCATTTCCACGCCTCGCAGGAATCCCTGTTCCTTTCCAGCGATCATCTGTCTGTACATTGTGGCTTCACCTCAAGATACAGCAACGCTACAGGACCTTGAAAGGAAACAAACACACACACACACCAGAAAGGGCCGTCATCCCACACACTCTGCCCCTCAACTCCAGCATCTTTTCTCTGTTCTCCATTTGGAAGCTTCCAATGGTCCTTGTTGAGTTTAACAACTCTTTTCTGGCAATGAAATATGAAGGGGTGATGATTTCCTCCAAATTTAGGAGGACATTAACAATTAAGTGTTAATGCGAACACCGTTAACAGTAATGCAATTATAACTGTATTCCACAAAGGGCAATAGGAAATAATTACTCTGATTCTCAAGTGATAGTTCCAGAAGAATGAGATTCTCAGTCTCAAATTCATTAGGAGGGGCTCGAAAACTCTGAAGCACACCTACAGCTGGAGAGGCCTCTCCCCATCCCCCGGAAGATAACCCGGTCGGTGCCAACACAGGCACTCTCTGGCCGTCTGCTTTTGCTCCTGAAAAATGGCCCCAGTCGGGGTCCTGGGACCAGTAACTTGTGGCTGCTGGGGCTGCCATCCAGTCCTGAACAAGGCTTATCTGAAGAGCCAGAGATGCTCCTGTAAGCCCGCAAGCTGGACCAAAAGCAAATGAGACCCAGTCATCATGGGACGGTTTCTAAGGATGATGAACTACATCCCTGGAAATGACTAATCTCCAATCACCATATGCATGTCAGCACACAGACTGCACCAGAGAGAGGGGTGTAAGAGCAGATCGACCATTAATGCCTGTCTCGGTCTTACTTGATTAAAATTGGAGGACTAAACAGAGAAGCTGATAGAGTCGATCAGTGGCCAATGCTTTCTCCTAATGATGTATATATGGAAGTTTAAAATGTGTCTCTAAATTCCACGACAACCTTCAAAGTGAGCATTCCTTCAATAATCCATAAGTCCTTATTCCCTTTCATTCATCAAAGCGTCACATTACTAGCCATGAATAACGTGAGCATTTTGAAATTTCACTCCTCTATTCCCTACTTGCTGATAGACACAGACACAAGAATGACGGAATGAAATTGGGAGAAAGCTCTTTTCTTTTTGGTCTCTTCTACGCAAGCTCCTCTGTTAGATTCTGATGACTTCTTTCGCCACGGTCCTGCTCAGAGCTCTCATGGGAGACCCTTACCGTCACCCGAGAGGGTCAGCATCATCACCTCCTCACTGATTCATTCCTTTCCATCCTCCTTGCCCAGTTTATCAGGCCATCCCTGGTGAAGAAGCCGGAAGCCTCCCTGGTCTTCAAGCGCAACTCTGACCCACATTTGTCCCTTCACGTCCTCCTTGCTTTGGCACCGTAGAACCTTTCCAGCTTCCCAGGACCCTCTGCCAACCTGGCCTTCTCGCCTGCCAACTGAGGCCCCACCATGGGCCCCGGCTCATTCTCCCTTTGCCTCCAATTCCCTCACCCTTCTCCTGGGCTTTTGCAGTGCTTGAGCTCCTCTATAAATCTCTCACCACCTTCACAGCCCACAGAACCCTTCCCTTTTGGAAACCCAACAGAGCTGAGAACACACGGGAAGCATCTGTTTATAGAGATGATCTTTTCTAAATCTGGTGCACGGTCCCAACTGCATTCTATATTCTCTGGACTTGATAAGGACCACGTCACCATCTTCCCTTTATCCTTCATTTTGGAGTATGTGGTCTGCAAAGTCACGCTGGTCAGGTGAGGATAGAAATAGCAATCCTCCAGTTAAATAATGCAGCTTGGATGTCTGATACTAAACTACTCTGACGGACTCAGGTGAGCCCACTGGCAGGTCATGGAGAAGGCAAGGCCGCTTAGTGATGCTAAACCATGAACTGTGGTGATAAACGCCAGTCCCCCTAAAATCAAGGTCCTCTGCCGAGTTTATGATTAACTTCTCCACCCAAAACTTTATCCCCTTTCTTGTCCTGCCCCTGGTCCTCTGGGGATTGACAAGTATCAAAGAAAAGTGGGCAATGAAACCAAGCAGGACCCTGCGGGGCCCTCGTGGGTACAAGCCCCTAAATGTCCCCTGATTCTTGCTCAGCCTTCCCTGAGTTCTAAAGAGCAGACACAAGCTGTTAATGACTAGCACAACAGAATCGTAGGGCTGCTAGTTCCTGCTGAGGGGACGCATGTAACAATCTGACACAGTATCTCTGAGTTGTTTGAGAAACCAAGACGCTCCCACACCACCACCTCCCATTACCTGCTGACCGCAAGCACATAGACCCCAGACTGGTTAGAACCAGAAGGCCAAGGACTGAGATTCCTGAAACATCACCGTGTTATCTCACCACCAACCGCTCAGAAAAATGTTCATGCCAGTAGCTGATCACTGACCCTGCCACCCAGACCCCTAATGTTGCCTTCAAAGATTCTCGCCTGAAAGTCACTGGGGAGTTCACGTCTTTTAAATGTGTGCTAAGTCGCTTCCATCATGGCTGACTCTATATAACCCCATGGACTGTAGCCCACCAGGGTCCTCTGTCTATGCCATTCTCCAGGCAAGAACACTGCAGTGGGTTGCCATGCCCTCTTCCAGGGGATCTTCCTGACCCAGGGATCAAACCTCCACCTTTTACGTCTCCTGCACTGGCTCTTTACCAGTAACACCACTTGGGAAGCCCATCTTTTAGATGCCGGTTGCCTGGCCTTGCTTGGTGCTCTGCAATAAAATGCTGTATTTTCTGTCACCACAAGCTCGTGTCAATACAGATTGGCTTTACTGCACGTTGGGGGAACAGACTCAGGTTCAATAACAGTAATACCCCAAAGTGCACCTTATACCAACAGATGCCAAAGGGATGTATTTGATGGTCAGTTGGGGTGTAAATGGTAACTGAGGACCTACACGCGTGTACTTTGTATGGCAGAAACCAACACAACATTGTAAAGCAATTATCCACCAATTAAAAAAAAAAAAAAAAACAAAGAATTCACGATCTCCCTTCACAACTTGGCATTACATTTATAAGGAATAATGAAGTCATTAATATTACATATGCAGTCGTTCCTATACAGAGTTGAAGATGTCTATCATTTCAGCATTTAGTAAGTGATGTCAGTGTCAGAATATTTCAGAAATAACTGTTGTAAGATATTCTTGCAGAAAGTCAGAATAAATAGCCCTAAGTCTGAAATGATACACGAAATCCTGGAAACTGTAGAAAAAGCTATAGCTCTTCATAGAACACACATGCACAAAACCACACATACGAAATATAAAATGCACCTGAATAATTTATTACACCAGAAAAGAGTGAGAATAAATGCAGAGGTTGAAGGAGTGAAAAAACAACACTAATCTTCACAGTGCTTGAGGCTGGTTTCACCTGTACTAACTGGCTATCGTGCAGATCTCAGAACTAGTCAAACCAGTCCTTCCCAACACTTGTTTTATTGCTGATTGCACAACAGAGTCATGTAAGGGTCTATGCTTGCAATGAGCTGAGACCAGGTTTCTTTTACCTACGACACACAATGATGTTGGCAGTACCAGTAATGAGAAAAATTGTAACATTTTGGAGGCTAACACACTAGAAGAAGTTAGTCAAGGTCCCTTGAGATTTTTTTTATCTCAGACCCTAAAGAATACACCTTCTGCTCATGAGCAACCATCACTCCACAGCTTTCATATTAAAAGCATGAGCACTCGAAGACTTGACTCCTCAGTAAGCGCTGCTCAAAAGACATTAGCCAGAAGCACACATCAGATGGCAGCATGGTCCCTCCCAGGACAGGGGACTTAGCCTGTGCAACAGGCCCCCAGGAACCTCTCGCAATCAAGTTAATTAGAGGCATCTGTGGCACAGGACGCACACCGGGCCAGCCCAGGCAGCTTATTTTGCACCAAAAAAAGGTACAACTCCTGTGGGAGGTAAAGGGGCTAGAATGGCAAACAGATAGCAATCAGTAATCCGAGCCTCTGTCATCTGATCACACTCTCCGCTGAAATAAAGCTGGGAGGACCAGGGGAGGCAAATGTCGAGCTGATGAAAAGGCTGGAGGATATTCGAATAAACCTTTGATATTCTTAGCCCCTACAGGAGTCTCAACACCATAAATGCGGGTTTCCCCCCACCGCCCCCAGCACCTGCTTGAACTCTTCATTCACCTATGCCATGCCTTCCGGGGGATTGCTCCCACTCATTCCAGGGACCCTACCCGCTGTTTATCTGCAAACAGCCCTGCCCTCTTCCAAGATGTGCTTTTGATTGGAGATCTGCTCAGAGATACACTGTGTCTGAAGTTGTCGCCTTTGTACAGCCAACGCTTTGAAACTCCACTTCTGGAACTTCCCCGCCATAGGAGTCAACTCTTGGCCTGAGGAAGCCAGCTCTTGCCCCAGCTCTGCGCTCCAGGCCTTGAGTTTTGCAATCTGGCTCTGCTGCAGTCAGTGCAGTGAGTCTTGCAAGTCTTTCTTTTACTCATCTTTGCTTTTATTCTTCTTGTGAAAGTTTGTGGGAAAAAAAAAAACACAACAAATTTTATTCTTCTTAAATTCCCCTAAATGAGAGCAGCAAGCTTGTCACAGTTCCCCTGACTGTGCTTTGTATACGTATGCTGAGAAGAGCTGTGTCTTCACCAATGACAAACAGGCTGTTTTCTCTAGATTTCTGCTAGGAATACGGTCTTGTGTTGACGTAGGCTACACCTCACTGAAGAGGCTGCTAGAACTCTGCGCCAGGTCAAGAATTGTGGCTACGATAGACCCAATGGCAGAAAGGCAAGAGGGACTAAAGAGGCTCTTGATGAAGGTGAAAGAGGAGAGTGAAAAAGCTGGCTTAAGATTCAACATTCAAAAACCCGGATTCATGGCATCTGGTTCCACCACTTCGTGGCAAATAGATGTTAAAAAAAAAATGAAACAGTGACAGGCTTTATTTTCTTGGGCTCCAAAATCACTGGGGACAGTGACTGCAGCCATGAAATTAAAAGACGCTTGCTCCTTGGAAGGAAAGTTATGACAAACCTAGACAGCATATTAAAAAGCAGAGAGATCACAGTGCCAACAAAGGTCCATACAGTCAAAGCTACGGTTTTTCCAGTAGTCATGCATGGATGTGAGAGTTGGACCATAAAGAAGGATGAGCGCCAAAGAACTGATGCTTTCAAACTGTGGGGTCAGAGAAGACCCTCAAGAGTCCCTTGGACTGTGAGAAGATCAAACCAGTCAATCCTAAAGGAAATCAACCCTGAATATTCATTGGAAGGACAGATGCTGAAGCTGAAACTCCAATAACTTTGGCCACCTGATGCAAAGAGCTGATTCATTGGAAAAGACCCTGATGCTGGGAAAGATTGAGGGCAGAAGGAGAAGGGAATGACAGAGGATGAGATGGTTAGATGGCATCATCGACTCAATTGCCATGAGTTTTGAGTAAACTCCGAGAGATAGAGAAGGACAGGGAGGTCTGGCGGGCTGCAGTCCATGGGGTCTCAAAGAGTCAGATATGACTGAGCAATTGAACAACAAATAGATCCAATTCTCAAAGCTCAATGAATGTGAAAACACAATTAGCTTAGGAGTAGTAATGTTAGTCGCTCAGTCGTGTCCATCTCTTTGCAACCCCACAGACTGTAGCCCCCCAGGCTCCTCTGTCCATGGGATTCTCCAGGCAGGAATACTGGAGTGGATTGCTATTCCCTTCTCCAGAAGATCTTCCTGACCCAGGGATTGAACCCTGGTCTCCTGTACTGCAGGCAGATTCTTCACCATTTGAGATACAGTTTAGCCACCTATAATTTGATGTAGGGTGGCGATCATACCGCAACACACTCTTCCAGCTCCAGAACATGTTTTGACTCAGCGTTCTAATTTATTAATAATTATATTTTCCTTTGACTTTAACATATGTAATGCGCCACTTTCATGATTTAGACATAAATACCACAGAAGCCAGACTGTAAGGTGGTAGACTGTGAACCTATTTCAGTGCCGTATGTATAAGTGTTGGCCAATCCAGTGTTTCAGACTGATCTGAACCAATGTTTAGAAATCCAGATATGGATTAAATTTCATATCAAGTACAGATTTCTGCCTTCTGGTGAAAAATTTGAAGATCTGGCCTCATTGGTTCCACATTCTTCTTCCAGAGAAATATTCTGCTAGAACAGGTGACCAGCTGTTCCTTTCCACAAGGTCCTTACTCCCCGAGTTTGTACATCTGCCTGATTTTCTCACTGAGGTGTCTGCCTGGTTGCAGAAGCCACAAAAGTCCGCATTCCCTGCCAAAGAACCTCTGTCTCTGTCACTTCTCCGAGTTTGCCATGTAATCAATAATATTTTACAGATTGTCTTCTACTTTACAAAATATTCATCAGCAGAGAACAGCCAGAATAGAGTTTTCAAGGATATCAGACAGTCTGAATTCCAGTTTTGAATGTAAAATTTCCCAGAGGATCAGAAACCCTCGTTGAGTTTTCTCCAAGCATGACTAACACAATACAAGGAGGGGCAGCAGGCAAGCACGCATCTTTGAGACAGCAACGAGGGATGGCTCAAATGCGATCCTCTACCCAAACTGCCCTGGGATGGCTTTAAGAGGCTGGAGAGCCCATCTCTAGATCCACAGCTTTGTCATGTGGTGCAAGGCCTGCCGGGGTCAAATACTGACTACATAGGAACACCATTTCCATCTGTCACCTCTGTTTGGGGATGAAAGTTACTGATACCAGGCCACCATGTTTCAGCCAAGAGTCACTCATTCTAGAGGCAGAGGGAAAACCAGCAACTGTTCTACAATGGATGCTGGCTAACGTGCCAGCAGGAGGGAGCAGTCAAAGACGATGTCAAAGACGATGCAGAAGGGACGTGTGCTTCCCCAGGGCCATTATAAGTGAAGCGACAAACTGCAGGAACTCACAACTGAACAGGCCGCGACCACTCAACGCACTTACACTTCCAGCAACATCACTCCCTGTTAGAAGAACTCTGCCCCACTGCGAAGACGGCAACCGTGCAATTCGCGGTTACGTCCTGCCTCGACTAGGGCTGCCCCTTCCTAGAGAAGCTTCTGGGCTAAGACGTTTACTGGACTGAGACCTGACTGTGCAAGGACACAGCCTCAAGTCACTACCGGTGGCGTTTGTAATGTGTTCCCTGTTGGGCAAAGGCGTGCCGGCGGCACAGTGAGCAATCTCTCTTTCCCCCTCCCTGTAAGGTATACAGTACTCAGTGCTAATAATTAATTTGGCGTTGTGAATGCACACACACTCTCTTTCCAAACGGGTCCCGCTGCCACCCCGCCCCACTCCTGCAAGGTGGCTCACCATTTCACACACTTCACACCCACCTGGCTATCAGTATCGCTGACCTCAGGTAGCCGAGTGTGAAACGGCAGATGGCTTGCCAAGTTCAGTCATGTCCCTATGAAAATTCAGCACAGCTAACTGCAAGGGTTTGGGTGAAGGATGGTACTTTATGCAAACTTCCCAAGGAACTCGAGAGAAACCAAATGCCACTCCTGTCGACGTCAAAGCATTTGCTGAGGCTTTTGGGAGAAAACTGTCAAGGGATTTTAAGACTTTCAGTAGTACAGTACTTTCAAAGTGCCTCAGAAGTTATTTTAACCTGCTGCATTGCTTAAAAGGGGAACTGAGCCTGAAAAGGCAGTGTAATTTGAGGGCTGCTCGAGGACCCTGTTAGCACTGTTACCTTGCCCAGGACTCATACATTAGAAGGCAGATTTTTCTAGGATATCCCCAACCTGGATACCCGTTCCTCCTGAGGTCATCCCACCTGTACCATCCCTTAGTGAGAAAGACCCTTGGATTGTTGTCCCGAAGATTAAACTACTCCAGTGAATCAAGATACCCATGCTGAACTGTTTCTGGGGCAATGGGATGTTGTTAATTGATACCAACACTTATCAGATCCTTTTCAAATCTCTAAGTATTTTACGAGGGTGAATTCCAAAGTGTGTTCATGTTTTTCACAGCATGGCACCCGTATAAAATGGTAAAGTTCGAAAATCGGTATAACAGGAGATGGAAGTTATCAGGGCGGCCTGAGTTTTATAAGAACTACACTCTCAAGAGCAAAGCAGAGTACATAATACTTTGAACAGAAATACGTAAACCTTTCCAAGTTTATATTTTCATGTCTCCCTCATGAAGCAGGGATCTGCGGCTGTTTTACTGGTAAACATAGCCATCAACCGACTTGTTCGGAGTTTCAAAACAGACCCTGCTATTCCTGCTGTTTCTCCCCTCTGGTTCAATCAACTATAAAATCAATGAAAATGACCAGTTCTATGAGAATATCTGAGTAGAATTTGGGGAGGAATACTTCACTACCCTTCCACCAAGTCCAATAACTAAAATTTTATGTGTCAGGGTTTTCTAACTCCTTAAAGAAATACTTTATTCTCAGTCCATTTAGCTGCCTTTAAAACGTGTATTTCCTCTCTCTCTGAGAGAGAGACCCACACACACAGAGTACCAACCAAACCATGTTGTCATCACCCACAACGGTGCACATTCCTTTCCTACTTATTATCATACCCTGACTCCTCCGTGAAATAATTTAATGGGGTTCACAAGGAAGAATCAGAAGTAATGACACTACATAGATCTTAGATAGCTTAAAAACAAACAAAAAAAGCCAAATATAGAGAGAATGGGAGGTCCACTTAAACGTAAAAACTTCAAGCCATACATCTGCTGATTGAGTATATTTCCTGAGCATGTCCTGATATGAGTAAGCACTGCTAGTGAGCATGGGGCAGTGAACAGGAGCTGCTGTGTGGCAGATGAATACAAAACCTAGCTGAGCTTCCTGGTGGCCAAAACAAAAAGGAAACAACGCGTCATACAGTTTCAAAGGCAGAGGTTACTGGTTAAGAATCGGAGCAGGAATTTAATGGACAGGTCAGCATATGCAAAGGAAATATTAAACAGAACAGTAAGAGAACTAAAAGAGTTATCTGTATATTGTACCTAACTTAGGGCTTCTTCTAAAACAGATTAAATAATCTGCACTCTTTCAAAGTAAAAAAGAAACCAATAGAGTAACATGTGGGGGAACCCATTTCTTTCTGGTCCATTTACAGACGTAAATCTAGACCTAGAATTGCCTATGAAAAGGCAGAAAACGCATGCCGAAAAAGGACTTTATGCGAAGTAACTGCTACTCTAGAACAAAAGGTCTCTGTATTGCATTTGTAAAGAACCTCTGGCAATTATGTTGATTACATTTCTTGGTTTTTCTGGGGTCTTTTGGTGATGCACATTGTACGTACTTTTGGGGGGACCTGATAATAGTAACTAAGCCACCAGGTGAAAGGTTCTCTACTGGGTTCTCGTGATTCAATTCCAGCTGTACTGGTTCCTTTTTATAGGATGGTTCTTTTGTGGCTAATCCAGGCTGCAATATAGGATTTTTTTTTAAGTCAGTTAAGAGTAAATGTCTGTAGATCTTTAATTATATAGTACTTTATTTGCTTAATTATGCAAATCAATACCCCCTAAATCAAATACCTACTCTAAAGAGAGTTTCCCTTGGTTCTGAAACTCACTTTAACAAGCTATCAATCAGAGGCTGATATTTAGAGGTAGCATAACTCATGGGTAGTATGGGATTTCTGGCCATTTTCAGGGATAACTACTGCAATATAGGAGCATGTTTTCAAACCATAGGAAGGGAAAAGCCTGGAAAAAAAAAACCACTAATGGATATATAACGCCATGATAGAAATACTACTTGTCATGCCATACCTAATAATCCACCAGTACCTTATCATCCAGATGTTTGTTCACACCGGGATGCCAAAGAAAGCGACTCCTTTCTCTTCCTCATGCACAGATTAACATGCACATCAAGCAAGTGGCCAGACATCTATGGAGAAATTGGGGCAGGTAGGGGATCCACAGGCATAAACACCTCGGCCAGTAACACTCCCAGCATTATTCAGGAATATTTAGTTGCTGGCTCAAATTCATCATTAACAAAGGGCCTATTTCCCACAGGTTTGCTCTGTGTAATTAGCAGCAACAAACACTGCCCCAGCTCAGGTCAACCTATGGGATTAGTTACAAAGGTTTTGTAAATTTCAGAAGCTATCTACACAGATGTCTGAGAAACACACACACACACACACACACACACACACACACACAGCAGCATAATGGATGCAGCCACAGACATTAAGTAGTTTAGGATTTGTGAGACTCAGACAACCAATACATTTTATGGGGGAAGTCATAAAAGTCAGACAGGAAAAATATACAGCCTGAAAGTTGCAAACTTCTAGACAGCATGTAAAAAAGTTCCGAAAAGTAGCGGAGGCAAAGGAATAAACACACCAACTGGAGCTGATCGGTCTCAATAAATAGGACGGGGTTCACCTGAGTTTACTTCTGGACCAATGGACGTCCCTGCGTACTTATTTTTGTGAAAGGACTGAATCCTTTTCATACTCTCATTTACTGTTGTCATTAGATTTGCTCAGATTTCATTAGCCAGTTTTCTAAAACGAAACCCTCATTTTATTTATGGAACTTGTTATACTTCTCTCACGCTGCCCCCAAACATATAACAAAGCAATGCTAACCTTTCAGTCAGGAAGGTATACTACACTAAAAGAGATGCAAATACATGCTGACAATTCATATCAATTAAAAGGCCTCAAATGAACTCATCACGTGGTACACTCCAAATATCTTACGATTTTATTAGTCAGTTATACTTCAGAAAAGCTGAAAAAAAAAGTGACCTCAAATTCAAAACATAATTTTAATTTGGATTAAAAAAAATCTGTTAGTGATGGGGTCTGGAAGAGTGTGAATAAAAATGGAGGCTGACCTCATGTGAATTAATAAAGAGATCTGTTCCTGTTTAGTAAATAGCGCTGCTCATTTTTTATGATGGTTGTTGCTGTTTTAACAGGTTGGCAACTTTCAATTCAGAAGTCAAAACTATTGTCCTGGTTGCCAACAAAAATAATTAATAAAACATCTCTAACCCCAGGGTAAATATGTAAGCAAGTGCAAGGTAATGGATAATAAAAATAGCACTTCCTTCTACATCTGGGGCTAATTAAACCTGATCGGAGTCATAATTGAGCAGTGCCCAGGCTGCCCTTCATTTTCCTTGTCAGGTTTCGATTGTTCGACACAAATGCACTGACCTCAATAAATGAAAACATATTTTTCTAAAAAGCTAAATTATAGCCACCCTTTTCCAGGAGAAAAGAGCGATTTACCAGTGCCACAGGGCCTTAAGGCTGCAGGAGACACAGGTCTTCTGGGGAGTCACTCACGGCCGCTGCTGTTCATGAATTAGAGAGCACCAGGGAGTCCCTGAGACTTTTCTTCCCAGTTTCCCCCAACAAACACACAACCCCCTCCCTACACAAATCACAGTTACAATAACAGAATGATATTACCTAACCATGTACTGAGTGAGCATGTGCCAAGTACTCTTAAGAGTTTAAAGGTACGGTCTCCAATCTTCACCATGTTCTCATGAAGGAGAATCACTAGCCCCGTCTTACAGAAAAGAAAACCGAGTCTCTGAGCTTCTGACTCCAGACCCCTGATGCTTAATTTGCTATACTATCTGAAAGCAATTAAAAGAAAAAAAAATAGAGCTTATCAGTGAATTTTTAAAAAAAGTAAATGAAATAGGGTTTCCAGAGTATACTGTACTCTGAAAATACCTCTTTTATTAAAAAAAAAAAGGGTAAAATATGAAAATTCAGTTGAACAGTTCAGTTCAGTCGCTCAGTCATGTCCGACTCTTTGCGACCCCATGAATCGCAGCACACCAGACCTCCCTGTCCATCACCAACTCCCAGAGTTCACTCAGACTCATGTCCATCGAGTCAGTGATGCCATCCAGCCATCTCATCCTCTGTCGTCCCCTTCTCCTCCTGCCCCCAATCCCTCACACTACTGATTTTTTTTTTAATTTTATTTTATTTTTAAACTTTACATAACTGTATTAGTTTTGCCAAATATCAAAATGAATCCGCCACAGGTATACATGTGTTCCCCATCCTGAACCCTCCTCCCTCCTCCCTCCCCACACTACTGATTTAATTCTTACAAGGTGATATCTAAAGCCTGCAAGTGCCTGCTTGTATCAATTTTTAAAAAGTCATTAGAAACACACAAAATAATACATATCTCTATGTCCAAAGTGCCCTGCAGACATGCTTCACATACACAGGCTTTGTGGAGACTGGAAAAGCCAACATGTTACTACTTTTGATATGATTCCTTAATGAAATATACACTAATGCTCAAATGGAAGAATTTGTTTTTCCGTAAATGAACATATTGTAGCACTGTCTGCATTTTTATCCAGTCAACACTCACTCTTTTTATTTAAAGTTAAATTCAACCACATTCTGTATATACCTACTTCTTGCCCTTCTTGACTTACCAAAGGATCCAAAGACACAACAAAGATGGTCTCTGCTTCACAGGAGATTAGTGTCAGGAACCAGGAAAAGCCAAGGATCCAACATCAGCTATAATACATGGTAGAGCATAATAAAGCCTAGAATTCATTTTTTTTTTTTTTAATGTAACGTGTCAGGCTACATGTTAAGCACTGTCCTAGGTACTAGATGGATATCAAGGCCAATGACACAGACCTCCCACGAACACTTTCTGTTGGGAGGGGGCGGTGTTCAATAACAACAGACTGGTCCAAATGGGAAAAGGAGTACGTCAAGGCTGTATATTGTCACCCTGCTTATTTTAACTTATATGCAGAGTACATCATGAGAAATTCTGGGCTGGAGGAAGCACAAGCTGGAATAAAGACTGCAGGCGGAAACATCAATAACCTCAGATATGCAGATGACACCGCCCTTATAGCAGAAAGTGAAGAAGAACTAAAGAGCCTCTTGGTGAAAGTGAAAGAGGAAAGTGAAAAAGTCAGCTTAAAACTCAACATTCAGAAAACTAAGATCATGGAATCCAGTCCCATCGTTTCATGGCAAATAGATGGGGAAACAGTGGAAACAGTGACAGACGTTATGTTTTGGGCTCAAAAATCACTGCAGATGGTGATTGCAGCCATGAAATTAAAAGATGCCTGCTCCTTGGAAGAAAAGCTATGACCAACCTACACAGCATATTAAAAAGCAGAGATATTACTGTTGCAACCAACAAAGGTCTATCTAGTCAAAGCTATGGTTTTTCCAGTAGTCATGTGTAGATTTGAGAGTTGGACTATAAAGAAAGCAGAGTGCTGAAGAACTGATGCTTTTCAACTGTAGTGTTGGAGAAGACTCTTGAGAGTCCCTTGGACTGCAAGGAGATCCAACCAGTCCATCCTAAAGGAAATCGGTCCTGGGTGTTCATTGGAAGGACTGATGCTGAAGCTGAAGCTCCAAGGCTTTGGCCACCTGATGCAGAGAGCTGACTCATTTGAAAAGACCCTGAGGCTGGGAAAGATTGAAGGCGGGAAGAGAAGGGGATGACAGAGGATGAGATGGTTGGATGGCATCACCAACTGGATGGACATGAGTTTGAGCAAGCTCCGGGAGTTGGTGACAGACAGGGAGACCTGGCTTGCTGCAGTCCATGGGGTCGCAATGAATCAGACATGACTGAGTGACTGAACTGAACTGGTGTTCACTAAACCAGTTATTCGAACACCTAGTTGCATTTGGCAAGTTCATAAAAGGCAAACAACCTTAAAGAAGGGCTTCACAGGGGCCTTCTCAGAAGAAGCCACAATTGAAACAAAACCAAGTTGCTGCTTCCTTGGTGGCCCAGTGGTAAAGAACCTGCCTGCCAATGCTGGCTTCAATCTGTGGGCCAGGAAGATCCTTTAGAAAAGGAAATGGCAACCCACTCCGGTATTTCTGCCTGGGAAATCCCATGGACAGAGGAGCCTGGTGGGCTACAGTCCATGGGGTACACAGAGTCAGACATGGCTTAGAGACTCAACAACAACAGAAGCTGCTGAGATGTGGGGAGGCTGGGCATGAGTGGGAGGACACAGAAACAGTGGAGAGTGAAGTGAGACAAAAATGCCCAACGGAAAGGAGTTTTGGATGCTGTTTATCCAGGGGCTTCCCTGGTAGCTCAGGCAGTAAAGCGTCTGCCTACAATGCGGGAGACTCGGGTTTTATCCCTGGGTTGAGAAGATCCGCTGGAGAAGGAAATGGCAACCCACTCCAGTATTCATGCCTGGAAAATCCCATGGACTGAGGAGCCTTGTAGGCTACAGTCCATGGGGTTGCAAAGAGTTGGACACGACTAAGCGACTTCACTTCACTATCCTGAATCATCTTGACTGTTACAAGGAACGATCTTACATTTTCCAGTATGTTCAGCAGTGTGATGGGCAAAGTCATCCTGACAGTGGAGAGCAAGGGACGGCGAACAGGTCTTGGGGAAGGCAGGTCCAAGCGTCCTGTGAGCTGCCCAGGGAGCACTAGGGCCGCCTTGCACAAGGGCCTGGTAAGGGGAGTGAGGATGAGCGGGAGGACTGAGAGACGGGGGAGAAACTCACCCCACAGGATGGGCGACTGCTTAGCTTTGAGCAGAGAGGAGAACTTAATAATAATAAGGACTGAAGTCTGAATCCACAGAAGGAGGAGAGCTAGCCCTTAAATGGTGAACAAATAAGAAGTAGGCTTCGCAGGGGCTCCCCTAGTAGCTCAGCTGGTAAAGAATCTGCCTGCAATGCAGCAGACCCTGGTTCGATTCCTGGGTCTGGAAGTTCCCCTGGAGAAGGGATAGATTACCCATTTCAGTATTCTTGGGCTTCCCTGGTGGCTCAGATGGTAAAGAATCTGCCTGCAACGCGGGAGACCTGGGTTCGATCCCTGGGTCAGGAAGATCCGCTGGAGGAGGGCAGGGCAACCCACTCCACTATCCTTTCCTGGAGAATCCCTATGGACAGAGGAGCCCGGTAGGCTACAGTCCATGGGGTCTGAAAGAGTCAGACAGAACTGAGTGACTAAGCACAGCACAGCACAGGCCCAGCAGACAAGAGAAATAGGTGTGGCACAGACTTCCTGGCTTTGAGGAGCTGACAGACATCCTAGGGAGAATCTTGTGTTTAATCCATTCAGCATGTATTTATTGAGCTCCTACCACGCGGCAGGCCCTGTTCTAGAATCTGGGGATACAGCAGTGAACAAAATAGACATCAGACATGCAGCAGTCAACACGTGCTGAGAGTCTCCTGCAGAGGCAAGAGCCAGAAGGAAAGCCTGGGAAGTGAGGGAACTCCAAGGCTCTCCCGGATTTGGGGGGGTTCAGAAAGGAGGCTGGGCCACCGTGCTCTGTGATGGGGTTGGTGGGCACAACCGAGCTCCACAGATCTGATGAGAAGGAGGTCAGCTCGTGACGCTGAGACAGCAGTCTCCCAGGCTGGGCCAGGGGCCACAGAGGCAGCCACAGGAGCAGGGCACCTGTAAGAAGTCTGCTGGGCAAACAGAACGGAAGAGGATGGGCTTCTTATGCACACTTTCATCCCTAGTTCTCTAAGAATGCTAAGGGCTTCCCTGGTGGCTCAGAGGTAAAGCCTCTGCCTGCAACGCAGGAGACCCGGGTTCGATCCCTGGGTCAGGAAGATCCCCTGGAGAAGGAAATGGCAAGCTGGACACAACTGAGCAACTTCCCTTTCACTTTCCCTTTCTCTAAGAATACAGAGACGGTAGTGATCTGTTTTGAGTGGGAGACCTGGGGAAGCCTACGGGAGGAAGCAAGGATGTCTCCTGCTTTTGTACAACACACGCTGGAAGAGAAGCAGAGAAGAGGTGATGGAGAGGCAGGGTGACCACAGGGTTCATTGCCAGTCCTAGTAACTCACCTCTGAGAGGGATTTCTGAACCAGAAAATGTGCTACATTAAAAAAAAAAAAAAAAAAAAGCTCACTCTTCTAGGTCTAATTAAGTAAATACACTTATGTGTTGAAATAAAAATCATAGCCTTGGCTGGGTCCTCCACCTGGAAACGATGCGATTTTAGAACAGAGAAAGAAAGCTGGTTTGGTTGAACCAGGCCACAACACGTGGAGGGGGCAGGCCCCCCCCACCCCGCCCCGCCTGCTCCGAGGGAAGACCCATCTCTGGGAGACAGGGATGCAGCCTCTGAATCTAACCTTGCTGTGCTGGGAGCCGCCAGAGCCCTCTGAGAACCGCAGGGATTCCTCTGGGCCTTGTTGTGACGTTGTGTGCCCAACGCGGCCTGAGACAGCACGAAATGACGCTGGTATTTACACAGGGCATAGGAAGGGTACCCACCCGCGCCAGACTGGAGATGGCAACGTGTCAGCTTCCGTCATCTGCCAGGCTTCGGTCTCCCTCCCTAACCCCTTTCTTTCTGGCTGCTCTTTTTTTATATACATATGACACTAACAGAAAAATAAATTGAAAAGAGCACTGAGGCAGAGTGTATTTCACGCACTGGTGCCAATGTTTCATATCTCATGAACCTCGGGAAAACAATTCGTAGAACTAATTAGTTTACAGTGTTTAAGCAGCTTGTTCCTCGTCTTTAATCTTCTTTATGTAATACTGCGAACAAAGCCATATTATCTTCTGATTTTTTTTTTCCTCCAGTTTAACAAATATAATCTCTTTTCTTTCTAGAGATTACTTCATTTAGACATCAAGCTATGGAGGTGGTGGAGGTGGTGGTGGTGTTTCCCACTGCCCCGGGGGAGAAGGGGTATAAATAAATTGCCATCTACTCGCAGAGGTCTCAATGGTCTACCAGATCCACCCAGGCCCTAATCCTCTTTGTTGTCATGGAATCCACCTGGCTTAATTATATTTACAGTTTGCAGATACACCTCATGGCAGGCAGGTTTTTTCCCCCGAAACTCTGCACATCTTCCCGAGCCCTGGCTAGAAGTCCCATCTAGGCTGCTGTCTCTTTCTTAGATTCTGGCTGATGACAAGGTCACCTTGCCTTGCCTCATGTTCTTAAAGAATATGCCTGCTAAGTCACTTCAGTCGTGTCCGACTCTTTGTGATCCTATGGACTGCAGCCCACCAGGCTCCTCTGCCCATGGGATTCTCTAGGCAAAAACACCAGAGTGGGTTGCCATGCCCTCCTCCAGGGAATCTTCTCAACCCAGGGATCAAACCCAGGTCTCCCGCATTGCAGGTGGATTCTTTACCATGTGAGTCACCAGGGAAGCCCCCTTAAAGAATAGAACCCTAATAAATCTCTCCTTGGGATTTTGTTGTTGTTTAGTTGCTAAGTCGTGTCTGACTTTGTGACCCCATGCACTGTAGCCCACCAGGCTCCTCCGTCATTAGGATTTCCCAGGCAAGAATCCTGGAGCGGGTTGCCATTTCCTTCTCCAGGGGATCTTCCTGACCCAGGGATCAAACCTGCATCTCCTGCACTGGCAGGTGGGTTCTTTACCACTGAGCTGCCAGGGAAGCCTCTTGGTCAACCTCACAGCCCACTGAAAGAACACAATTTAAGGGCCCTCGTGACCTTTTTTTTGGAGCTAACTCTGGGAGACAGTGAAGAGCAGGGAAACCTGGTGTGTTGCAGTCCATGAGGTCGCAAAGAATCAGACACGACTTACCTGAGTAAACGACAACAAAATGACCTAGCGACCTCACGAGCAAAGTGAATGGAGACAGAAACGTGGATGCGCAAATTAGACGGAGGGAAATAAGCAAGGAAGAATCAAAATTTTAAGCTGGCAAAGTTTCATCTGTGAAATGTGACTCATCAAGTACTATTTTTAAGAGAAGTGGGACGTTTTTGTGCCTTCCTGTTGTAGCTTTGCTATTTAATCACTAGGCTGTTCCATCTGTGATGTATTAGTCCAAAACCAGGCAACCGACATCCCAGGACTGGTTAAGGCTGGTGTTGAAACATCTGGTAGGCGGTGTGGCACACACATAACTACTTGCCCTGCTGAGGCTCTCAAGCTGCCGTATTCCCTGAGAGAAACCCCTTCCAAGTGGCAGGAAACACACTTCAGACTTATTTATACGTTCAAATCCACATTATTAAAGAAATTTTATAGTCTCGGTAAAACACGCTACTTGGTGCAAATTTTCATCATGCTTGCCTGAGACCTGTTTACTGTCCCATGGTACCCATCTGCCTTAAAGTTCACTCTGTCCTTAATTGTCAAGCAGATTCATGGTAACTCCTAATTAGTGCAAAGCAGGTAACACAGCTGCGCCTTCGCGAGCGCCGAACACCTTTAGCATCTCTATCAAGCTGAGCTCAGAAACTCTCTGCTTCCCTGCCAAGGTGAATGGTTCCCAGTCTTTGGAGAGTTATGAAGGAGGTACCAGAGTGCAAGGCAACGCCTGGTTCTCCCAACTGCTGCTTCCACCCCTGATGGAGCCGGCAGATGAGGCTGCCAGGTTCCGGCGACTGTAGCATGGGAGAAATGCCTCTCTCGCCACACAGCCTCCAAATCCCCCGGAGGATCTGATTTGGAACTAAGACAGAAGATGATCTTACTCGAAGGGCGACACTGAGAGTGAGACCCCTAGGAAACCCGGCCCTTCCCCTTTGCTGGTGGAGGACCTCGGGCAAGTGAATTCAATAAGACGGACGGTGAAGGATGGCAGAGAGCCGGTCTAGAGCCCAGGGCAGTGAGGCAGGACGAGGAGTTGCTGCTGTTGTGGCAGTCGGGATTCCTGGGCATTTCATCGCAATCTGAGACCGCAGAGTCTGCAAGCACCTGCCGTGAGGTGTGCGTGCAGGAGGACACCTACCTGAACAATAAATGTGCCCGGGAGAACCAGGAAGTAAGGAGGACGGAAGATGGGAGAGAAAGGCAACAGGGAATTTCCACAGAAACGGCATGACAACGCAACAAAAGGAGCAGAAGGAACGAAACCTCTAAAGGCAGGACTTGAATTCCTAATCCTGGTCTTTTTTTCCTTGAACATCCATGCAAACCCCTTTGCTGCCTCCCAACTCCGCCTACACGATCCGGCCCCAGAGTGAGCCCAGCGTCCACCTGCAGCGGTCCCGAGGTAGCCTTGACGAGAGAAAAGAAAGTTCCCTCTTAAGCGATGAAGAATGAAAAACGTTAAAATGCAAATTCAGTGTTAAAAAAAAAAAAGAAAGAAAGCAGGACTCCACACAGGCTTCAGAGCAGCAAATTCTCAGGCAGCAATGGGAGCTGGAAAGTAACCCCCTGAGGTGTGGACTAGAATGTCAGTGTTTCAAGTTTGTCCATGACAGATAAACAGCTCGCCCTGTTACTACTGAATGAATCTCTCTCCTTTTTTTTTTTTTCCAGGGCAGAGAATGTTTGTGGTAGAATTGGTCCTTGAAAAAGAGTGAATTGATGTGTTAGTTTTTTGTGTTGGGCCAAAAATAATTACAGCCATATCTACTTCCTATGGATTATGTTCAAAAGCTACACATACTCACTTATTCTGTATTTGTTCCATGGGGAACTGATCGGAACCGGGGTTTGCTTCACCGACTCTCAGGCTTGGGAGGGAAGAAAAAGTCAAAGAGATTGACCAAGGAAGGATGAAATGTGCAGTGTGGGTAAGCAAACACTGCTTCAGATAAAGTGCTCCATGGGTCTCGACCTCACCTTCTCTAGCTAGGAATTCATTTCTCAATATTCCTTTTCCGAGCGAGATCTTTGTGTACTTATTTTCAACCGGGGATGACAATTGATTTATTTTCTATTGAACCTTGCCAACTGGATGCTGAAGAGAGGATGGCATATTTAGATGCCCTTAAACTTTCAGATTCACCTTCGTGCCAAGGCGAAGTCATGTTCAGGGTAAATGTGCAATTTTTTGCTAGGCTGGGACAAGGAAGGAGGGTCTACACCGGCAAAGTGACATTAAAGGCTTTACAGGAAAACAGGGTCAACCTCCATTGATTCGTTTTGGTTCCAATCAAATTCCAATCATCTGATGGCTGTGAAATCCCCAACAAAAGAAAAACAAATCAGATGATTCCTGACTGTAAAATAACAGTCTAGGTCCAAACAGGAAAAAAAAAGCCAAACCTGACCGGTTCAGTCCAACGTGCTTTGCTAGGAACCCACTTCACTTACTGGCTTGTCCTGTGGCATCAGGATGTGTGGGGGGATATAAAAGTGAGAGGATGTAGAAAACACAAACCCACCCTTGAGGACGTATCAGTTTCAGGCAGTTCGAGAAGCAAGGCACACGAGATAATAAGATGAAAGTTCTAAAGAAATGCGTAACAAAATAGTAAAGAGTTGTGTCAGGTAATATACAGAAATCCCGAGGAAACAAACAAAGAAAAAAAAACGATTATGGAGTGGTAGGGGTTTCCAGGGTTCACACCGGTCTGCTTTCTCCTCCTTTGGAGAATGGGACAGTATTATACCCTTCCCACCATTTCGGAGTTAAACAGCTATAAGCAGAAGGATGTTTAATCACTCAGGGGTTGAAGTAAGACCCTCTGTGTTCCCTTCTGTAGAAGCTTGTGCTGAAATGACAGAGCCATGGCACAAAAGCCGCCTCTCAGAGGCTATGTTGAGTCACTGCCTGGAGAATAGTTACCTGTGGTAAGAAATAAAACTTCGTTATGTTCCTGAGATCCTGGGGCCATTTGTTACTGCAGCGCCAACTAGCCTGTCATAAAAGTTATATGTATACCAAGGCAAAGAGGACCAAGGGGCTGCAGCTCTGAAAATGATGTCAGCATCTGCTCGTTGACTTTTTCCCCCGATGCTCGGGACTATTCAGACCCTCCGGCCTGCCTGCCGCCAGCATCTCTCACTCGAACAGCCACATCTGTTCGCATCCGCCTTTGCAGCTCCGGGTGGATCTTCCTAGCGCAGAAGGCCGAGAACAAACTCCCTGGCCTAGGAGGCAAAGCCCTGATCGCCCTGGCTCCCAGAGCTGGCCGCTGTTCTTTTCGCCTGCTCCGTCCCGCGCTGCGTTCCTGCTGCCAGCATCCTGATCAAGCCACGCCCGGCTCTGCTCCTGGCCTGGGATGCTCTCCCTCTGTCTTCCTGGGAAGCACATGGACTGCTGAGAAGATTCCCTTCCTCTGTGACGCCTGCACGTCCCGTGTCCTTCCTCAGTACTCCACGTGCTCCAACACTGCTCCTTAGGAACCTTGTCTTCCTGGTCTTTCTCTTCCCACTAGACGGTGAGTCGCTCAAGGCAGGGACTGGTTCATTTTTGTTTTCCCCAAAGTCCTGAGCACAGTATTGGACAAGCAGTGGCATTTGCAGAAACAGCAAATAAGCAAAGGAAGGAAGGAACGTGTGGCTGGATGGATTTAGGACAGTGTTAGACAGAAGTCACAGAGAAAACCCTGAAAGTGAAAAGTGAAGTCGCTCAGTCATGTCTGACTCTTTGCGACCCCATGGACTGTAGCCCGCCAGGCTCTTCTGTCCATGGGATTCTCCAGGCAAGAGTACTGGAGCGGGGTGCCATTTCTAGTAAAACATAAATGTAAGCAGCTAGGATGGGTATCAAATGATGCAGCCTGGGAATTTTTCACGTGATTCAAAAGGTGGCAGGGAGTCATTCTAACTTCCCGAGCAGGGAAATGATGAGAACTTGGTTCAGCCTCATACCAGCTTGTGCCTTGAATGACAGCTGTGTTTATACCACTCTTGTTTGCCCTTTGACTGTAAAAGCTCCCTGAAAACAGGAGCTGGATCTTAATCATATTTGTATCCCCTATAGCGACAAGCACAGTGTTTGTATAACAGGTGCCAACAAATATTTGCTGAATTTAGTTCTAGAAAAATTACTCCCTATGCTGCAAGGTTGGAGATCCAAGTTAGCTGGCTCTTGCAATGTATATAGCAGTGGATGGGAAATGAATTTATGTGGGTGGTTATGCCTCTGGAAATATGGAAGTAGATATCCATGAGTCTAACAGTCCAGTCTCTAGGTTTCAGGGTCTTTAAGGTAAATTAGTGTTTTGAGCCCAGGGTCCTACAAAAATGGTGGTGTATTTAAAATACAAACCTTGGGAGGAAGACTTGTTTTTCCCATGGGGGAGATGAGTTCTGTGCTGAAGCTGTAGCTTCTAGAATGGCAATGGGGCAAACAAAAGGAAATACACTGAAGCCACGAGCAGCGAGAATTACTAACTGTTGTATGCCAACGTGATCCCCTATCTTGGGACGTGGTTAAACTTTTATTGATTTCACTAACTCACTCACTTACTTGCTCATACCTTCATTTAATATTTACAAATCATTCACATTAGGCAAGGCAGTGTTCCCTCCAAAAAGTCTGCTTGGATTTATCGCGTGCGTCACTTTGACCTTTTTCACTGCCTCCCCAGAGGCAAAGATGATGCCTTGGGTAGAGGAATGGTGTGCCTATTTCTCCTGCTGTGTTTGGTCTCCAAATATCCCCTGTCATTCACTCTCAGGAAGGGCTTGCGGGGGCCTCTTCTTCTTGAAGCACTGTTTTGAAAGCCAGAGCTCTCAATGTGCGGCCCTACAGGCATCTAATTATTTTCTGAATTCCACGTCAAAAGCAGAACTCCATCCAGAAGCCATACCTAGTTTTATTTCGAGCCTCTTCTTCTTAAGAAGACCTCTCCTCTCTCTCTCTCTCCCTCTCTTTTCCTTCTCTCTCTCACACACACAGACACACAATGATCTAATGAAATTACATCCTTAGAGAAACATTAAGAGTGAAAACAGAATGTCTCTCTGAAGAGATAACCTAATCCTCAAACCCAAGGAACTCGGCCTTAAATCTTCCAAGACAGATTATGGATTTGAAACAGAACTCAAGGTATACATGTTCTCAATAACTTAAACATTCTCATTGCTAATAACACATTCAATAGGTCATTTAATCTATAGCAAACTCTTGTACTGAGCTAAATGAAATTTAAAGAAAAGTTCAGATTTAAATTTGCCTTGGGTTAACTTTAAAATAATACCTAAAAAAATAAAGAATATCTGAGAAAGCGTCACTCCAGGGTAAACTAAGAAGGTATCCAGAACGTTACTTCATTGACCCTGAAGCTTCTGACATTTCTCGGTTGACCTGACTCGCACCTACAACCCACAAGGTCAAACACCAACGTTTCATTCCTACCAGTGGACTTGAGCAGTTTTTCAAATCATTTATCCGTTACGAATGGAGGAAAAGCACACTCCCGTGGCGAGGACTGTGTCTTTCCAGTATGCTCACATTTAACCCACCCGCTTTGTACTTAGGCCTCCCTGATGGCTCAGTCAGTAAAGAGTCTACCTGCAATGCGGATGACCTGGGTTTGATCCCTGAGTTGGGAAGCTCTGCTGGAGAAGGAAATGGCAACCCACTCCAGTATTCCTGTCTGGAGAACCCCCATGGACAGAGGAGCCTGGTGGGCTACACAGTTCATGGGGTCACAAAGTGTCGGATGAGACTCACGGACTAACTTGCACTTTTCACTTTCTTCATACTTTGAATTAAGTAATTATTCTTTCTCTAGGAATTGCTTTACACTTGCCAAAACAAAAAAAAAAAAAGCCAATCAGCAAATCAGTCATTTCAGAGGAAGTTCATTTCAGAGGAAGGCACTTCTCGCTGCCTCAGCTGCAGCACTGAGATACCCGTGAGGAGGTGCAAGCTTCACCTCACTTACGGGGGCCAGCCACCGCCTACACTCCAAAGTGCAACTAGACAAGGAAGCTCCCGGGGAGCCACGAACTGTTGACTTGTGTCCGTCACTGCTCAGAGGACAGCGTCTGATGCAGGTACAGAAGGCCACACGTGCACGCACCTGGGCAACACATCACAGGAGATGCTTCAGGTCACCGCTATGTGCTGGGCCACTGCGACTGCGGACAAGGAACTTCGTATCAATCCCAGGTAAACAACCGCCAACTTGACACTCTTAACCATTCCCAGAGTATGAGTACCTTTCAGAGACGCTACTCATCAGACATTTGGAAATAGGATGGCATGTCATTAACCCTTTCACTCAACGGTCTTTAAAACCCACCTCCAAGACAGCAAACTGGGCTTCACGCCTGCCCCAGACTTAAGAACACATTTTACATGTATCCTCAGTCAAGCCACATCTTGACATGATTATGAATTAGGGAGCACGACTGCTATCAGAATTCAGTTTTAAAATGTTCAGGGCCCCCTCGGCTTTGTCACCATCGGGAACAGGACACGCGCTGGGGTTTTCCACGGCCCAGAAAACCTGCCTCCAGCCAGTGTGTAGAGGACAAGGCTCCTCCTCTGGGCATATTAAAAATTATGAGATGAGATGTGCTCCAAGTGGCGGGACCCTAATTGTAACATTTTCTCTGTGGCGACACAGAAGGCTTCCACTGTGTGTTTCTTCCCTCCCTGCCTTGGGGACTGTAATAAGGGGAGTCTGCAATTTTTATGGTTTTCTTTGTGCACCCACAAAACCTGGGAACAAATGTTTTCCACTTGATGGGGGAAACTGGACAACAGAGGGCAGAAGTGGGAAGAGACACTTTTCACTGCACAAGCCTTTCCTAGGGCTTCCCGCATGGCTGAGAGGGAAAGAACCTGCCCTGCAATGCATGAGACATGGGTTCAATCCCTGGGTCAGGAAGATCCCCTGAAGAAGGAAATGGCAATCCACTCCAGTACTCTTGCCTGGGAAACCCCATGGACAGAGGAGCCTGGTGGGCTACCGTCCATGGGGTCACAAAAGACTTGACACAACCTAGCAACTAAACAACCACAACAAATCTTTGCTAGCTTTTGAATTTTTTTGTGCCATGCACATGGGTTCCACACTCAAAATTTTAAAAAACTTAATTTTTGAAGAGAATAAAAGCCAAAAAAAAATTTTTTTTTCAAAATTTCCTAAACTATGCTTAAAGGGAAGCAACCATTCTTATAAAGTTACCAAAACTTAAAAAGACTTAGTAAAATGCAAGCCAATATTCACAACCAATTTTATGAAAATGCTTCAAAGACTTTGTATCTAAAACACTGCACTTAGGCAGACACTGTTAAGAATCATATGGCATCCTTTTATTATGATTACTATTCAGCCAGAAAGATCATTACCTACTTCAATATTATAAAGTTTAGAGATTTTTAAAAGTAGATGACGTGTTTTTAAAGCAAAGCATGTTATTTTTCCCGCTAACATATTATTGACAAATATTCAGCACTTCCAGCAAATCCATGTTATTTTCTTTACTTATGGTGAGCATCTGATCCTCTTCAACATGACCCACATCATTCATTCTCACAGACTGGAATCCCATTAGAGAAAGAAGCTATCTGTTGACCGTCCTCATAGAAGAAAATTACGCTGAGACTAAGTCTGGTCCCTCAATTTCACCCGGGGAGGAAAATTAGCCTTAAGGCCTACTCTTGTGTTTGATTTTCAAATGGAGAACCGAAAAGTGCTAAAAAATAATGAAGTCGCGATTTGAAGCCACCAGCTAGGGAAAAGTAAGTATATTCTATTCGTTACTAATGCCCCTCTGCAATAATTATTTTATTTGTTCACTTTCTGGAGCAGACACAATAGTTTTGTCTTTATCTTTTACAACCAAACACCTTTTAGTAAGCAGGAGATAAAAGACCAATAAAATCTTTGTACTTGCTCCCTGTAGCCTCCCCCTAAGGCCTATTTTATCTCCAGAGTTGTTATCTGAAGTGAATTGCTGATAAGAAAAATTAAAGGGCTCAGAAGCTGAAGGTAAGGTAATTTGCAAAGTGGTTCACACACCTTGTCTCTGTTCAGCCAGGCCCCACCAAGAGTCCTCCCATTACCACCAGCCAGCTTTGCAGGCCTTGAAAGCAAGCTGCCTGAGTAGAATGGTTTCCCAGCCCCAAACTCCTTTTCCAAAAAGAAAAAAACAAGTAAATAACGAGACTCTGAAAAGTCAAAGAGGTACATTTACACTGTTCTTATTTATATTTGCAAACTGCGAAGTGGCAGGAGAGTATTAACTTTACTTGTAAAGGATCTTCATGTGCAAAGAGATTAACTTTAATACCCACCTGCACGTACTTGATGACAAAGCTATCACTTCTATTTTGTGACTCCCTTGGTCGTAACTGGTGCACTCTGCCTTCCATGTAGTATTGATAGTATTTATTGGACATAGGCACACTTCTCAGCACTTTACGAGCATCAGGTCATTTATTATTCAGTTCATACAATTATCACCCTCATCTCATAGAAGAGGAAAACGGAGGGACAGTTATCATTTTGATTACGTCACGGACTCTGCACGCATCCATGGATTCCTGATCTATCGATACGATGCATTCTTAGTAAACAACCCCCGTAATGTGCAAAGTCCGGTATCAGATACTGGAGAGGAATGTGAGCAGGAATGACTAATACAGGCTCTCAAGCAATCGGAAAGTTCCTGACCCTTCCTCTCCCTCAAAGAGAAAAAAAATAAAAAAATTTTAAAAAGCAACATTTCCAAACATCCCTGGAAGCCAGGCTCATCTGATACCCACAGCCTTTGGTATAAAATGGCTCCTGCCTGGCGTTGACTGGTCGCTGGGTCCAGGGTGGGTGGAAGTCAGTTCTGGGACAGGCGTCAGGGCACAGTCAGTCTGTTCAGTCGCTCAGTTGCATCCGACTCTTTGCGACCCCATGGGCTGCAGCACGCCAGGCCTTCCTGTCCATCACCATCTCCCAGAGTTTACTCAAACTCATCTCCATTGAGTCGGTGATGCCATCCAACCGTCTCATCCTCTGTCGTCCCCTTCTCCTCCCGCCTTCAATCTTCCCCAGCATCAGGGTCTCATTATCTGCCAGGGCACAGGTGGTCTCTGCAGTCAAAGGCAGGAGGAAAGCCTTGGGCGCGCCCAGTACCCGCCTCACGGGAGACCAAGAAGTTGCCCTCCTGACAGCCTGTCCACGCTTTTGGTCTCTCCTTTCCATCAGCTTCCCTACAATCCCCTCGATATTAACTTTAACAACGAAACAGGAAAACTCCCGTCTGCAGCTCTCCGCCACAGACCAGATGTGGGGCTCTGGTCGCCGTCAAGTTTCTGGGGTGATGTCCTGGTGAGTTACTAAGCTGCGTACATCTCAACACTGGATGATCATTTGGCCTAAGCGTGGAGGGGTGGCCTGTGAAGTCCTCATGACGACCCTCTCCCACATGGGGTTCCTCCCACCCTCCGGCCCCCACAGAGGAGAGATCTGTCACGGAAGAAGTAAATTTGACTCTCTCCTGGGGAAATGCTGCCAAACCCTGATCAAGACGACAACCGAGACAGCGCGTCTGGGGCTTGCTAAGCAATCCAGTGTGCATGCGTTAAGGATAACTGCATCTTGCTTAAGTGCCTGGCCGATTCCCAGGCAGGAATACGATGGCAAAGAGATCTGGGTCAGCAAACCTAGGACACAAGCCAGACCAAGGTAGGGCTTCTGGCTTTCCCTTCTCACCCTGGGCCATAATCTCTCCTGCTGAGATACAGTGGTTTGGGGACAGAATCAAGAGGACACTAGGCGGGGATGGCCCCTAGGAGCCAGTCATCCTTGGCTTTCTGCTAGCCTCTGAGGAACGAGGTCCCCGGGGCCCCTCGGCCTGGCTCACTGCTTGCCTCCCCCTGACCTGCTCTTCCGCTGGCGGCAAGGAGAGATCTGTGGCTTTATAATCAGCTCCTGAGACTGCCTCCACGGAGTAACAGTTTGGACCCAGAAGTCGGTTAGTAAGTCAGCTTGGGTGAGAGTGGTCCGTGGGTTTCTATAAATCATAAGCCAGTATTAGCCGGATCCTATCTGCGGTAGCAGGCACACGTTTATCAGAACGGTTGATGTTCACGAAGGCAAATAGACCAACACACTGATATCCCCTAACTCATTTGCAGGAACAAGAATACATTCTGCTGAAAAAAGAAAAGGTGGGAAAGAGTAAAGAAGCAGAGGCTGGGCAGGTGGGGAGTATTTTATAATATGGCTACGCTGGTACAGAATTCTTTCCGCTAACCACATCTAGAAGGTAAAAGGACCCTCACACATCACTGGAGAAGATCACAGTCTTGAACAGATAGGTTGCCTAGACAGAAAATCTGCCAAAGTTTTCCTCTGAAGAGGTAGAAACTTTGAAATGTGCTGGTTAAATGAGAACCTTTGCCTCAGAAAGGCTCTAACGGCGGCACAGGTGTGTATCTGTCTCGTGTCTACGTCTCACGGGCTACCTGGGGAGCATCTGACCTTAGCATCCTCTTCAGTCAGACCCAGTTCATCTGAGACTACAGACCACTGAGTCGGGCCCAATCCATAATTTCCAGAGCATGGTATGAAATGCAGGGCCTCTTGTTCAAAAAGCAGGGAACAGAGTGCCATTAAAGTGCACTAAAATATACAGCTTTTTCCTTTCTTCCATGGTCTCTCCCAATTTCTCATGATGTCCTTTATTTGCTATTTTATGTTGTTCCACACAGAGAAAAACTACAGTATTTAATCATTAGCATGAATTTTACCATTTATCTTGATGTGGTTCAATGATAGCTTTCAATGCAAATAGAATGGCATTTAATTTGTACGTGGACTCACCAAACAATACCACTTGCACAGTGCAGTTCATGCATGTGTATTTGGTTCTTACTAGGAGAGGGGAAACACTTCCATGAGGCTAATGCAACTGAAACTATTTCAATTTTTAAAATCTTACTTCTTGATACATGCATATTCTACCACCACCCTATGGAAATGGGTAGCTGCCCTACCGTGCCAACCTTGTATCCACCTGGACTCCCTGAGGCCCCGCAGTTCACAGTCTGGGCTCACTGGACCTTGTGGACACTTTCTGCAAACTGTGCCCCGACAGGAAAACCCACGTCTTATATGCCATTTCTGCTGATGCACGTGCTCTACTTAAAAAACACAGGTCAAAGAGAAGACTGAGAATTCTGAGCCAGTGACAGCAGAGCCTTAAACAGAGCACAGGGCCCTTCTTCGAGGGGATCCCTGGCCATGGGGGTGAGAAGGATTCCTGATCACCCACAGCAGAGCTCTCCAAGGGCGGAGGTCTGATGCAGCGGAACGCACGGTGTTAAGGCTGAGCACGCTGACTGCATCCGGTGATCACCCTGTAAATTATCGGTTCACACACTTCCTCAGGGGGGTGTGCCCGGGCCTAGGGTTCTATGGGGCTGTCCTCCCACAGGAGCTCTCGGTGTGGCCTAGCTACGAGCCCAGGAAACCACCCAGCTTATTACTTATAGCAGCCAAAAGGGTTGTGTGACTTCTCTTCCTCTGAGTGCTGCTTTGATGCTGAAACCAAACACATATTTTACTCCCTTCTCTTGGTTTTCAGCATGCCATCACCCACCGGCAAGCACACAGATTTTTGGTTAGTCATTCTAAGTCAGGAAGGACACAAAAAATATGCAGGGAGCTGTCAAAATAACAGAAGGGAAAGAAAGTTAAGTAACAGAAGAGATCAGGAGAAATTAAAACATGACCTAGATACGAGATGTAAATCCCCCACAACTGACAACAAGAAAGCCACGCCTGATGTGGGCATTGTCCCGGCACACTTCCCTCCCCCCAGGTCTCGGAACAGCAGCGGGTTTCAACCAGTTTGAATTAGGGAGCCAGGCTGCATCTGCAGCCAACAGCTGGAATTCAGCAACTGTTGTTAATCCACCTTAATTGCTTATTATTCTATCAGTTCTTGCTTGTGCTTTTGTTATTCAAAGTAATTTTTCCTACACACACAACCAAGCGTGGTTTTTGCAAGCTGCGGCCAAAGAATTCTTGCTTCCATCCTAGGGTTGTTATTGTTTTGTTGTGAAATGAAAACACACTGACACTAGATTAAAAAAAATAAAAATAATAAAGTTAGCAGCCTTGCCCACAGATGGACTCACACCGGCCCTATATGTACACAGAGATGCAGACATTAGCCACCTCCAAATGAGAACAAGGCTTCTTTGGCGGTTTTAATTAGAGTGGCAGTTAGCATGGCTGCTGTTTTCTCTAAACAGTTCTTCCCCTCCTTACTTTAAGGCAGGGTTTCCACTCCAGCACTTTTATGGCACTAGTGAATAAATGAGATCCCAGGGTTCCAGGGAGACAAAAAAAAAAAAAAAAAAAAAAAAGACCAATATAAATGCATCAGGTGCAAATTACCAAGGTAAACAGGCCCATGGAGACTGTAATGCTCGCCACGCCAACTGGAATATCTGAAGGGGGGGCAGCAAGAGAGAAAGCCCACGGGTCACGGTCCCAGTTTTGCGGTGCACGGGTCAAGGTGAGCCCAAACCATCTTTCCTGCAGGAAGGGCAGCCGCAACGCAAGGCAGTTATGACTGGGGGTTAATGATGTTCATACTGGAGCTTTCAGTTGTGGTTTTTCTCTCTCCCACTCTCTCTAATTCCCCCAAAATGTCACTGACAGGCAGCCTCTATCCAAGCAGATTCCCCATCCAGGGGGAACACTGCAATATAATTTCCCTCTATAAATGGATTCCCCGGTAGTAATCTGTTTGCAAGGTTTTGCTTATAATTTACAAGAAGGCAAAACTAGTGCAAATTTATAATTAGTAAGTGTAATCCATAGGGTGTGAAGACTTATCTTCCATCGCTTCTCTACAAGGTGTGTATGTATGTGTGTATACATAAATGTGTATGTATATGTATATATATATATATATAATACATATAAATATATATCCCCTAAGGAATGTATTTGCAGATTTTCATGGCGCTTCCCTCATAGCTCAGTTGGTAAAGAATCTGCCTGCAGTGAGGAGACCCAGGTTCGATTCCTGGGTCGGGAATATCCCCTGGAGAAGGAAATGGCAAGCCACTCCAGTGATCTTGCCTGGAGAATCTCATGGACAGAGGAGCCTGACAGGCTACAGTCTATGAGGTTGCAAGAGTCGGACATGACTGAGTGTCTAATCCACACAGTCTTCTCACCGTAACATTTACTGCAAGGTCTTTCTTATTCCCTGCTGATTTGACCGGCAGAAGCCTAGGCCCCTGTAAGCTGGGTACAACGCAGAGCCCCATCATATACTTGTCTCTTCCGCATGCCTCACTATTTACTGAGCTGAATTCAATTACCTCTAGATGAGAAGTGACAAGGTTCTGCAGTAGCCTGGCCTGATGTCCACCCTGCACCGTCCTCATTAAATCGGGCTATCTTCCTTCTTCCTGTTTTCCAGGTCTATCCTGAAGGCATACTTGTTAGTCTTACTTATTTCCCTCTTCATGTCATTGGATCAAGTCCCTTGGAGATTACCCTGCTCTGCCATGACTGGGACCTGAGACACTGCAGGCCGCTGAGCATATGTGCAAACATAAGCTGTATTATGATGAAGGTCTTTAAGGGATGTTTGCCTTGCTCTTAAATCACTCTGATTCTGTTTCTTCTCAGAAAGAGCTGATTTTTTTTTTTTTTTTTTTTAGTGTTTCCTGGGAATGTTTCAGCCAGGATCATTCATCCTGGAGCCTGCAGGAAGAAACCTGTGAACCAGTGGGGAGAATTCACGATGGAGGAGATTTTCTTTTGAACTCTTACTATTTATTCATACCTGGTGTGGTCTTAGTTTTAAACCTCCTGTTTTAGGGTATGCAAGTATTTTACTGAGTTAGGTAAGCAAGTATTGTACATATGATGTAAATTAGCATGAGGACAATTTCTGCAAGGCTTCTTTGGGAGCTTCCATCAAATGTCATTTCCTAAAGACCACAGACCTTTGTTTGAACCGTTTACTCGTTTGGGTGAAGCCTCATTCACAGAAAGTGAATCAATTATATAATTTTAAAATATAATTTTAAAAATATTCCTTTGCTCATTCAGGATATTTCTCACTGTCCTCATTCGACCAACTATATAATCAGCAAACATAGCCTTTATCTGTAAATTAAGCCTCTTATTCAATTTGTATAACAATTGCTATGTGGTTTGATGATGATCTGCAGTAGTTTTAAATACATTATATCCTGTTTTATTAGAGATGACATGTAACTGCAAATATTATAGCTTATTAAATCAGCCTCGCATTCATCAGTTCAGTAGCAATGAATCAAATTGCCCTGATTAGCAAAGAAACTCCCAGAAACTATTTTTTCTCCTTCAAGATTGTTGATTTTGACTTTAATTCTTTAAAAAAAAAAATAGTTCAGTACTTTATTGAGCACAGTCATTCATTATTTAAATTTTTTAACTGTAATAACATTATAATACAGCCATTATTAACTGAAAATTTAAGATAGATACCATAGACTACATTTCTGCTACATTTCACTGAACCTGAGATGATCTTCATAACCAAAATTAAAGAATGTTGAGTTTGTACGTGAAAGATAGGATTGGAAGAAACCGACCTCACTTTAATTCACGGCATCAAAATTAAGAAAAGAACACAGCACCCAAATGAGAGGTGACCACTAGGTGAACAAAAGAGCAATTGTAGAATCCTGTGAGATTTTTTTTTTTTCATCTAATTTAAACTGCTTCCTGTTTTAAAGACTAGACCTGCAGCGGGGATACAATTCTACACTCCCACCCCTCCCCACCCCAATCCCTAGAACCGGAGCTCAAGGAGGAATCGCCCATCTGATGGGTTTCTAAGATGATCCTGGGCTCTTCCTACGGAAGCCAGTCTCGGCCTAGCCATGAGCTTAGGGTACCATCGTCGTTCAGAAAGAACCCTCATCAGAGCGCTGTGGGCATCAGAACTGTTCCTCCATCTGCCAGATGCATCCAGCACACGGTCCTTGTCTGATGCAAACGAACCCGCAATGATTTTAGAGGAGGAAGCGCGCCTGACCCCGAGGAGGCTGCCGTGGTCCATCGCAGAGCACAGCTGCACCCCGATGTCGCATCTGGGTGGGCTTCGGACGGCGCAGTCCCAGAGCTGCTGGAAAGCATGCATGCCGGGTTGATCTGCATATCCAGGCACACAGGCTCATGGCGCCTGGAGAGGCGGACGCACTGAGAGTGTATCAGACTCGGACCTCCAAATCCCTTTCCGTCCAACGCCAGTACCAGCACTCCATCAGGGGCCCCTGGGAGGGCGCTTCTCATGGCCTCGGGATGGAGTGACTCCATCAGTGCAGAGACCGGCGCGCAGACGGAGCTGGGAAGGACCACCCCGGACCCCGTGCGTCTGCTAAGGAAGAGCAGCCCTCAGCCGGCTTCCCATTCATTGCCTGCAGAAACCACTCCTGGAGAGGAGCGCCGGCCAACAGATGGTCTCCTGCTAAGGCGTAATCACCAGCAGCTTGCTGCATTTACCCAGGACAAATAGAATTACAGGCGTTTGCCCGAGTCTGAAATTGAATCGAGAACTCGGGTGGTGGATAATGGAAACGAAAAAAATGGAAGAGCTCAAAACGGATCACATTGCCGTGGGGAGAGGGCCGGCGTGGGACGAAGTCTCTGCCGTGGACTTCACCATCACCACCCACCCGGGCAGCTATTTCCAATAATCCTGTCTACCACGCCCGATGGTGGCCTGCATTATCGAGGTTTCCAGAATGGGGACCATCATCACCAGCTAATGAAGACATATGCCTTGATCAGATGGCCAGTCAACAGAATACTACCTGGCATGTTAAATATGTTTTTGCCCCGTTACAACGCCTTCATTTGAGGATGACTGTAAACTGCCACCAGTTTTAACCAGTCTTGCCTTTAGGGGGTAAGGGTTATTAAGGGCTCTGAATAATCTTGATTTTTCTGAGGCCGGGTGTTCCTGAGTCTATCCCCAGAAATCCTCACTATTTTGAATCATGCATTGCTTAGAATAATAGTGACGTTAAGCCTTAGAAATTGCCTGGGGGAGAAAAAAAAAGCAGCATAAAATTAAGAGTACATCATTTACCCTATGCCTGGGTTACACTACCTACTAGGAAGAACAGGGCCATCCATGTAAATCACTGTATAAGGATGCCGTAAAACTAAATGAGGCAAAATATGCAAAGACACTAAGTTCTAAAGAGATAAGGTCTTAAAAGGTAAGGCCATTTTTAACCCAAACTATCAGCAGTCACCTTAAATTATCCTCATCATTAAATGATATTTATCACCAGCGAAATTTGTTTACCCATTAAAAAAAAAAACTAAAAATCTCAGTGACAGCATGCATGAAACTGCCTTTAAATGAATAATCAGACAATTCTCATTCTTCATGGTAAAAACACATTATGGAAAATTTTATTTTCATGTATCAGTCAGGCTAACATTTTCAAACATGAGTTACATGAGAAGTGTCTGAAAAGTCTTTCAGTTTCTTCAGGCAGTTCTGTTGTAAGGAAGTCTCTGCCATGCCGGAAAGCAATCCCAAAAGAAAGGTGCTTCTCGTGGCAGGATTAAGGTATTTGGGGAGAGAGGGTTTTGTTTTTGTTTTTTTTTTTACATTATCTAAATAAGAGCTTCATTCTTCAGGTTCACATTACAGACTGATAAGAGGTGAAGTATCTTTTAACATAATTGCTTTAAAAGGTGGCCAATTTGAAGTGAAAGGAAGTTTTTTGCTGAATTAGTGAATCTGACTAAATGTGCTCCTACTCTCAAGAAGGACACATTTTTTGAAACATGTTATAAAAAAGAATTAGATGCTAGACCCATCTTACTATAGTACCCCCTCTCTATAGGTAACTTTACCTGCTGTCCTTTCTTATTTTCTTACATAGAAATAGAAGATGAAATACAGAAATCAACTACACTGAATAAAACAAAAATATGAGTTACAGAAGCACACACAATTTGTAGGCTAACAGGCATAAACATTTTGAGCAGTGTGATCCAAGAAGAGCACAGATACAGACACTAATTACTACATGACATTGACATTGAAGTCGCTCAGTTGTGTCCGACTCTTTGCGACCCCATGGACTGTAGCCCACCAGGCTCCTCCGTCCATGGGATTCTCCAGGCAAGAGTACTGGAGTGGGTAGCCACTTCCTTCTCCAGGAGATCTTCCCGACCCAGGGATCAAACCCACGTCTCCTGCATTGTAGGCAGACGCTTTATTGTCTGAGCCCTAACCCTGGGCAAACTATTTAACTGCTCCGTGATTCAGTTTACCCATCCGTAAAATCAGTAGGATGGGCTCCCTCCCTATCCCCAAGGTGTTTGGTGAGAGCCCAGGAAAAGTGCTGATGAAGCCTCCTTAGACACCATGTCTGGCACACATTTGTGGAAATACAACTATAATGATTTTCATTACGCTATTAGTAGACTGAATTTTAATTATGAGGAAAAATTCTTGCTATTTTATTTTAAAATGCTTCAAAAATATAGCTACATAAAGGAAAAACCTAATTATTACTAAAAGTATGGCCCTACAATATCACAGTGATTCAGTTATTGCTTCAATAAGTTATTATATATATTTTAAAAGTGGCCCTTATTATCTGTATTTTTTAAATTCAATTTGTTCTGAAAAACTACTGACATTCATGAAAAAAAAAAAAGGCCAAGTCCTATAAAAAGAAAGCACTCAATAAAGACTTGGCTATCATCTCAGTGTTAGGCAAAAATGCTATGAATTTTAACATGAGGGACTTGTTACATACTAAGGAAATATTCATAGTTTATAATTTGTGAAGCAGGAGACGTTGTATAGCTATGAGAAAAAAAATATTGTTCATTATATAAAAGGCAATTTTCGATAATATCAAGTAAGTTACAGTGACTCAGGAGAGCTTCACAGCGACCCCATGTTATCAATTTCATATACATTTCACTAGAGGAGAAACCCTATCCCCCACAAAGGATGTGGAACTGCAACAGGGGCACCATGTACTGACCCTCCATGCAACAAATCCTCAAACACTGCCTATGGCATGCTGTATCAGAAATTTAGGCAGCTGGAAATCACAGCAGACAAGCGTTTCAGGTCATTGATCTTAGAATTGGAAAATTTCCCGTAGTGAGCCAAAATGAACCTAGTGCAGAGCACCAACATGCACCCACCCCCTCCCACCCCCTCAGACAAGTGGCAAATCACTGAGAAAGATCATTAGAAAATGCAGCCTTCTATAATAGGAAAGGCATGAATACATAAGTGATTGATTGCTGGCAACATTCAATCATTCAGTAAATGTTGATGGAACACATTCTATATGTGGTACCCTGAGAATCAATAGTAAGAGATACCAACATAACTAATTATTAAGCATTTTCCACTCTAAATTCTTGAACTCATCTAACCGCCCCCTTCCTGTCTCTCTTCCTCTCTTGCCCTGCCTTTCCTCACATAATCATCCCCATACCCCATTTGAGAAAACTGGAAGACAAAATGACTGAATACCTTTCCAAATTGATAAAGCTAGTAAGAGGCAGAGCCCAGATGTGAACCCAGGTCTTCGGATCCCGGTCTGCACACCCAGTCACTAGGCCATGCCGCTCTGAGGAAGAACCACGAAGGAGGCACAGGCAACACCCTCAGCTCTGTGGCGTCTGCACCTAACCATGCAGTTCCCATGGGCCGCGATGACTCGCTGCCCCGGGAGCCCTCCGCAGATTTCCCTCAGAAACAGACGTCCACTCCCCACTGTCTCTATCAAGGTGCCTTGTACATGTTCCAATGGTTGCACTTATCAGACCTATAGTTGTAACCACTTGCCTCATATTCGAGGCATACTCGCCTCACAGTTCGTGTGTGGGGCCTGACCTAGAATCCAGCGACCAAGGCGGGCAGTGATTAAAAGACGATCCTGTCTTTAGGACACTGCAGCTTAGTAGGAAAAACAGTCCCAAATCCATTGGTATAAATGCCTGCACTTGTTAAAGGTGGTCCGTAAAGAGGATGAACAAGAATAAAGGTTACCGAGGCACAGGTTGCTAAATTATGGATTGGGGTGAAGACAGGACTGGAAACCGGACCCTGTCTAGCCTTAAAGAACGGGAGTGATAATTGATAATATATATAATTACATATTGATAATTATAATTATATATAATATTATATATTATAATTATATAATTGATAACTGATAATTGGGGGAGAAGAGAGACAGCCTGGGGGGGCAGAGGAGATGGAGCAATGGCACAGAGAAAGGAATGCCTGGGGCAGGCTGAGAGGGGCAGGGAGACCCCCCTGCAAACAGAAAGGGTGTTTTCACTGCGGGGAAAGTGAGGAAGGCAGGCTGACGGCGGGGATGAGTGGCCAGCCCCTTAGTGCCAAGCGAAAAGCCTCAGATGTGTTCTTCGGGAGCACTAGAGAGTTTTGAGCTTGGGAGTAACATGACCAGACGAGCAAGATAGGAAAAACCCAGTTTGGGCTGTAGGAAAGAGAAAAGTGAATGAGAAGACAAAATATGAAAAATCTAATTTTACAGGGTGCAATCTATTCAGAATTTCTTCAGTAGAAAAAAGGCAGCTGTTACACTCACTACTTGCTGAAAAATCCCAACTTTCTCCACCAAGCAAACTACTCTAACCAGGAGTTTTTTGTTTGTTTTTATTTTCTTATTGGGGTATAGTTGATTTACAATGTTGTGTTGGTAACCAGTAGCTTTTTTTTTTAATGTAAGTAAAAATTCATCTAATACCCATTGCTGCCTTTTTATCCTATGTGCTAAGGATACAGAAATGATACCATCATCTTTAGTGATAAGAATCTCAAACAGAATATGGAATAAAGAAGAAATTCATAAAAATGATAACAGATTTGTTTGCAAAGGTCAACAAAGTAAAACTATTCTTCTTCTATAATACAAACTGTCAAAATAAAAATACATTTCTTCAACAAATTATACACTCAGAGAATAGGAAAGGACAGTAGAAGAAATTGAATTCCACGGCATTTTACAGATGATTAAATTGAGAGGACCAGAGAAGTTAAGCAGTCAGCCCCAGGTCACACAGAAGACTGCTGGTATTATATGGAATACAAATCTAGTCTCCAAACTCTGCTTTGCCCTGCTGTCTTTTACAGATATAAATGGAAGTATACTATAAATATAATTTATAATATATTTTGGTGCAAAACAATTTCTAAGTCTTTACTAATGATATTGGTGTGAACTTTAAAAGATTAAAACAACAGGGCTAATGAAAATGGAACACGCATTCATTCGTTCAGCAGGCTACATAAAAAACGACATAGGCAGGCAAGTGAGTGTGGAGGAAGGTTCAGATATAAATAAGGAAAGACACCAAGCCCTACTCTCTGGATGTCCACAGTCTCTATGATGTGTCATAAGCATAAAACCCACACCAGATTTTGAAGACCGTACAAAAAATGTAAAACATCTTATTAATATTTTATATTGGTTAGGTGGTGAAATAATTTTGGATATGCTGTCTTAAACATAAAAATAATTTTACCTCTCTCTTTTTTGTACTTTAAAAAAAGTTGCTATTAGAAAACTTAAAATCACATATGTAATTCACATTGTATTTCTACTAGACGATGTTGCTGTAGACAAAGAGCAAGGAGATTAGCCGATTGTGGGATCCAGCCTGGCCAGAAGTCCAGGAAAGAAGACTAACCATTAGAGAGATAAGGATCTTAAGAGAGAGAGGAAAAAAAGACTCGTCTTCAAGGCATTACCTTATCTCTCAAGAAAAAATTCGGGGAGTTACCCATGGGAAAGGAATATCTCTCATCATCTGTGGGACTTCATAACACAATGCCTTTGGGCAAATCAGATCTCCTCCCACTGAACTAAACTTGCAGTTTGTCTGTTTGTTCTCTGTGGAACCACGAGTCAAGCGAAATGCACATGAATGGCTTCCTAGAATCGGAAGCATGCCAGTCTTTATGTTAGGAAAGCATCCACCTTCAGGGACTGCAGTGATGATGGAAACATCCTAGGTCCTCATGAATGAGGTCACCAGATTACAGAAGCAGCTCTCTTGATAATTAAATAGTACACACACACACACACACACACAGGAATAGGAAATGGCAACCCACTCCAGTATTCTTGCCTGGAAAATTCCTTGGACAGAGGAGCCTGGAGGGCTACAGTCCATGGGGTCACAAAGAGTTGGACACGACCGAGCAACTGAGCACGCATGAACACAAACACACACATATCATCACAGGGGTGTTAGGTATTAAATCAAAAGAGACATAGGCCCCAAATGGAATTACTTACACTAAAAAAGCCCACCCCACCAAACCAAGACTGAATACCTCACCTAATCACAGTTTCCGCGTCCCCCAGAAATGCAACCTTACCTAGTCAGTCTGGAATGTCCTAGTCAGCACTAGTGAGGTCAGCTACCTAACAGACCCCTTTTGTCCCCTGAGGGAATGTAGGTAGCCTTGCCTGTAACAACCCACCCTTTCCTTGTCCCTCCCCAGTTTCTCCCTGTAAAAATCTTCCACAGCACCTCAGAGCATCTTTCTATTTGCTAGATGGGATGCCTCCCAATTTATAAATCGCTGAAGAAAGCCAATTAGGTCTCTAAATTTACTCAGCTGAATTTTTAACTGTATAAACAGACACTATTTCCATTTGTATCTTAAGCTGCAGTTTCTTCAACTTCATAACATGCCTTTTAAATGGAAATGCGGGCTTCACCTATAGTATGCCAGTCTTAAACACACAAACTGTAGACAGACTTTCAGAATGGCTTTATGTTGTCAAACTGGTAAGAGTTCAAATATCAAGGTCAAGTTTGGCATTTTCTAATCATCTTTGGTCACTAAGAAACAGTAATGACAACTAAGTAGATTCCCCTCAAAACTAAACATGAATAAATCAAGCCCGAACCAACATTATCCTCAACAGAAAACAGGAAACAAAAAGCTAGTGATACATGTATGAACAACACAGAATAAATCCAGTTTTCATGTTGAAAAAAGTTTTAGAAGTTAATTTCACTTTAAGGTGTTTCAATATTTAATTTCAATAATTTGTTTTCTCACACTCAGTATCATTAAGGACTTGGGCTTGTCTACTACTTGAAACATTTCATTTAATCATTCACACATTAATTTTTTTCAGTATTTCTGTATTGTATGCCATATTATTCTGATATCTCAATTAAATGAATATTTCAGGTATCATAGTCTAAATTATCTAGAAGCAAAATTCAATTTTTAAAATTGTATTTGAACAAAGTACTATCCTATAAATTTACTTATAGGATGGCTTTGCTCTGCAGGTGATCAGAATCTGTGTCATAGAACAGTGTTCATGAGCATGACATTTTAGCCTTTATTGCAATTTTGCCTGAAATTTTCTTATATTCCTTTAAAACATTAGACTTGATGTCTTTAGATAGCCTTCTCAGATTGTTTAATACAATGACTAGCTCTTTTCATCTAAAAGAACCAACACAAAAGAATAAACACTATGCCAACTTCTCACATTAATTAAAAACAAAATCATACTTGTCACAATGGTTTTCAAATGATTTTAGTATGTCTGAGGAACACTGGACCGTGTCTTCACCAGGGCAGAAATTGTTGCCTGTTATATACATTGCTATAACCCCTAGAAACCAGAAGAGCTCTCGATACAGAGTAGATGCTCAGTAAATATGTGTGTATTCAATGATATGTAATAGGCACTCAAAATATAAATGGTTAATGACTGAATAATTAATGGGAATGGTGAGGCCATTAGTTATTAACAATATGCTACATGATCACCATTTCATTGAACGTGAACATTTTAAATGGTAGCTGTCAGAAGTTATTAAATGTTAATGACAAGTGCTTAATAAGTTTCCTTGAATAAATGGATGGATAAATAAACTGCAAAGATTGAGTGAGGGTTTAGAAAAATGAGTCACTGAGACATCATGATTTCAAAACTACATGTATATTTTGAAAAGGTGCTGAAAAGCAGTAGAATTGCCCAATCTTTTCTTAAAAGCCTCCTGGAATGCAAGTTCTAACATGATGTCAAAAAAAAGTTGCCATCAGGGTCTGCAAAATCACATAGGAAGGCTAGGATGCCAACAAGCCATCCACTCAGGAATTTGTCAGGATCACAAACCTCTTCTTGATTTAGAATATTCTGAGATACCAAACTAAATGGTAAATTCAACCACGTGGGTCAGGTGGCCATCACAATGATTACATAATTAGTGCAACAGAATTGATGCCTGGACTTAATCTTCCCACACTGTTTAAAAAGATGATGTTGAGATCAAGGACATTGTGAACACTTCTTTTTTAAAAGTAGCTGGTAGTTCCACCTTTTAAAATACATTTGCTTTGGATGTATACTGTATTTTGCCGTAGTGATTTCCAATGCCTATCCATTCATAAAACACTATAGGCGATGTTGCAGGATGTCTGCCAATGCTGTATGCCAACCTCAGACAAAAAAGTACAATATGCCTTTAAATTTAAATCTGTAAATTAACTTAAGTAGTTTGACAGCACAGCTCGAAATCCATCCTGACTGCAACTTTCTATTTAAATAAAAACTGTCCCTTTAAAAAACCCACCAATACAGTTATTGTCCATCCATCCAAACACATTTACTTTTATCTTAAAAAAAAAAAAAAAAAAACGGACTAGTACTGTGGTTTATGAACATGTTATGTGCAGATGTGGTTTGTTCAAAGAGCAAAGAGGCAATTATAGTCCCGACCACTCACAATTCATTCCCCTAAGTTTTCATTAGCTTACATCATGGGGGAGGAGGCCTTACACCATTTTCATTTGAAAAGACCTACTTTCTTTAAGATCTTGAGCACAAAACACCCAAAAGGTGCATTTCAGGGGAACGAAGGGAACTGCCATGATGCTATCTATGGCTGCTGCAACACTTGTTTTACTTCCTTTTGTAATAAATAGAAAGTCAAAGGAGATTTCAAATGGTGGGCCGCGGTAAATGGCATCTGGCTGAAAAGACAGAAAGCGGCATTCAACAGGGAAGTCCCACCCCACTGAGTCTGCATAAGCGCTCACTCCGTCTCTGTTGTGGTGGAGACAGGGGCTGTCAGTCAGGCCACGCTCGGTGGGTAAAGACCCCCCGGCTCCTCGGTAGGGTGTAAACTGCTCGACAGTCAAGGTAGAAGCAACTGGTTTGCAAGTTGAGGTGGGGGGGAAAGACCGGTTTCTTCCTGGCATACCCTGAAGTCAACCCCCTGGCCTGTTTTCTGTCTTCTGCAGGAGCTCGAGGCTCTTCCGAGGCCATTCTGACAGACGCCCGAGAGCGAAACGTGGAGACGGCTCCTCAGGCTAAGACGCTGGGGCTCCTCGTCAGCGCCACTGAGGACAGCACTGAGGCAAAGCCTCATCAGAGCCGCCCCAACGCCGTGGTGTGCTCACCGGGGTACACCCAGGGCCCTGACTGGTTGTGGAGGCGGGCGGCTCCATCGCCAGGAACGCTGTTGGGAATTCAAAGGTAACGTTGCAAAGCGCTCTTTTCTGAGTAAATCACCTAACCTCGTTGGCGCCTCAGGTTTTTCGTTCTGAAAGACCTCCACGTGGGTTGCTTTCCAAGAAAAGGTAATAAAAATAACTGTGAAGCTCTCTGAAGACCTAAAATGGCTGGAAAAACACCACCACCCATGAATTTAAGTCTGTGCTCGTGGGTGAAGAAGTTGCCAAGGAAGTCTGATTACAGCTCTCCTTTTGAGGGGCTCTGACCCCTGGTTAAGGGGGTGTTTGTGTGCACGTTGCAGCCTGGAGCCCAACCAGGACCCCAAGCGAGGGCTGGAGCCAGGCTGGGGGCACCCTCCCGTCCTGAGGGACGAGTGCCCCCCACCCAGCCCTGCCTCGGACCCCGAGTCTGCAGTACCAGTGCCTCCACCGTGAGGGCCAGCTGATATGAGGAAGCCCCAACGTCGTCAGAAATTTTAGACTGGACGAAGGAGAGGCAGCCTCAGCATCATCCTGAGCCATGAGAAGAGAGAGTGTTAAGCTTGATGAAAGCAAAATGCCTGTTGAGATTTACACGGAAACAAGTACTAAGGAGCTGATGAATAATAAAATATGACGAGCACGCTGATCCTGTGAGTTTTATTTCCAGTATGCTTTCATATCATTTGCTAACCCACTCCCCTACAGAGTATTCCAGATACAAGATACTGTCCCATTGTAAAGATGGATAAATTTACCGAAGCATCTCTTGCCTAGCAAGTGGGAGCCAGATGTCAGAAGCCGTATGCTGGGCAGATGTTAAGAGTTTTAAAATGAACTACCTGAATGGCCCTGGATGAAAACATGGTATTCTAAAAATAGGACACGGACACCCCACTGAAATCAACTGTTCATTTATTTATTCCACATGAAGGGTACCGTGGGGTGCCAGCTTCTTGCAAAGCCTGCAAAACTGCACTCGTGGATTTATAAGATGCTTCTGAACAGAAACGCGGTGGTACCTGTCGATGAAAAACAGACGCACCCCTGAGATGAGGCTGGGCTCCATATTGTTTTTCCATTAAGTCCAAAAAGTCAGATGGCGGGACAGAAACGCTGGGCGGATCGCTATGGGTGGACGGGCAGAGGGGACAGGGCGTGTGTGTCACATGTAAGCGGATCTGTGAGCTACAGTAAGAGAGGAGGATGTTGCAAGGCAGGCCTGGGTCAGCGTCCACAGGTGCTGGCGCTGGAATGCGTTTCCTGAACATCTGTGCTGAACACAAAAGAGCCAGGACTGCAGGGGACAAATAACAAACCCACATGGCCTTAACAAAAACAACAAAATGAAGCATACCCTTTTTGTTTTTTCTTTTTGCTGTGTCTGTCATGCTAAACGACACCCTTGTCCCCAAACCTAGCTGTATGTCTTGCCACTTCATAAAACCTGATCAACCTCCCCTCCTCTCCCGGAACCAGGTTTTGCACACTCCTCATCTCCCCGAGCTAAAGAAAACAGCAGTGAGCCCCGGCTCCCCCATCAGGGGGAGGTTTTCCTCTTTGCTCAGAATTTGAGACTAAATACAGATTGGCGTATTCACCCAGGGAATTCAACAGAGATCCATCTTAAAGAAAGTTCCAAATACACAATCGGAAGGAAAGCATTTGTGGTGCTTTTCTGCCCCTCCAAGAATGTGGAGAGAAAGAAGAGGTGACTGTTTCCTATAAAGCCATTTCCCCCTTCGCATCAGCCCACCTGGAATGGGAGCCACTTGTGAGAGGCTGGTTTTTAATCCAGACTTCTCTCCAACCTGAAGACAGACCCAAAGAAGCAGACATAAAAAGGACGGGTTTATCTTTCCACAAGAAGGGAGCTGTCGATGCAGCGGCCAGGGGTAACCCTAAAAATAGGAAATGTGCCAACAGTTTTACTGTCGAGCTAAACAAAGCCCAAACCTTTATTCTTCAGAGGGGGGAGAACCTGCCTGTGGATTCCTGCCTGGCTCCCAGGAAGAGCCCAGGGCCCTCCAGTGGTCTTCCCAGGCCCCTCTTTCCTCCTCGGGAAATCTCCTACTTCTCCCCTGGTTGCCGAGCGTTCCCCTCCAGCCACATGGGAACCCACCGGGCCTGCCACCGTCTCCCCCAGGAACCAGGCTGGCCGACTTCCTCCCACACTCCCCAGGATGTCTCCTCGCATTTCAGCTCCGCAGAGGGGCCGTCCTGACTCTGACAACCTCCACAGCACTCACTCCCCTGCTCGCCCTGCTCTGCGGCACTTAAACTAGCCCCCTGGGTATCCCCCCACTACTGAGGACAGGGCCTGGCTCACCACAGATGTTCAGGAAGGAGTTCCTTCTGAATGGAAACTCACCATTCCTTAACAAGGGCATCTCCCCAAACGACATGTGACGTAAACCGTGATTCCACTTCCCACGTGAGAGCAAGGCACAGGCGGTGGGTCTCAAAGTGCTCTGATCACCACCAGGCCTGGACGCCACAGACCAAACGGACAAATTATAATACAGAACCTCGGGCTCTTCCTAATCTCATAACCTCGTCCCACTCATGCTCATGCCCCAGAGGAATCTATCTATGAGACATACTGCATACAGAGAACCGAGGTCCAGGCCACTGAAAATCACGGCAGAGCTGCTCGGAACAAAGCTGGTTTTACCACACAGCGTGCTCTGTCATCCATTTGTTGATTACCCCTTACGTGTCACTTAAACCTTACAATCAAATGACCTGCAGTCCTGATGCTCGAAGAGCTGACTCATTAGAAAAGACCCTGATGCTGGGCAAGATGGAAGGCGGGAGGAGAAGGGGACAACAGAGGATGAGATGGTTGGATGGCATCACCAACTCGAATGACAGGAGCTTCAGCAAGCTCTGGGAGTTGGTGATGGACAGGGAAGCCTGGTGTGCTGCAGTCCATGGGGTCGCAAACAGTCAGACACGACTGAGCAACTGAACAACAACATCCCCGAATACTGTAGCTTTGGGTTTTTTAAAGCGAAAGTCAGATAGAAAACCCTCTAGGAAGGGAATAATTCAGCCTATGTCTGCATTATGCCTCTCCCAAAACCTGTTGGTCTGCTAATCTGTTCATTAAAGAACTGTTTTAACTTTCAACATAAGAAATAGTCAGCTTAATTTCTTTCTATCACATTATTGACAGCTTTCGTTCCTCTTAAACTGCCTATCTGACCCAGGGCATCTTTGGTTGAGAAATAGATGCCTGGAACAGCAATGAAGCGCACATCTACAGCCTTCGTTAATTAGCCAGGACGGCCACGATGATGATGATGTCTGTCCTCAATGGTAAACGCTTCAGGCTCCAACAGGGCCACCTAAACCCGGTGGGACAGCTACAGACCACAGCACTGGGTCAGTAAAACACTCCTTCACTTTCGTGGAGGCGGGTTTAAAGGACATTTGAAAGAAGTCTGCAAATAATGAAAAACTTTTACATGGAAGTCCAGTATCCAGAACCACAAAATTATCACCCTCAGTGAAAGAAGTCAGCGTAAAAGAACACATTATATGGATCCACTAATATAAAATGTCCACAAAGGGCAACGTCTAGAGACAGAAAGTAGACGAGAGGTTGCCTGGGGTTGTGGTGGGAAAAGGGAGTGACTGTTAATAGACGACTCGTCCCTAGGATGATGGAAGTTATCATAGAATTAGATTGTGGTGATGAGACTCAAAATATACTAGAATTCATATTCAAACCCCTTGAATTTTATGGTATGCAAATCATGTCGCAATAAAGCTGATATAAGAAAAGAGTGAGAGAGGGGAAAAAAAAATGTCCAGTATCTATAAAAGTTTATGTTACGATGGTGGGGAGAGGATTAGGAGAAAACGATGCATTTTCAGTGTTCATCATGCAAATGATGGCTTCTGTGTTCTTCCCCGCCCCTGTGCATTTACGATGAGCCGTGAGAGGTTTGCCAGGGCGAGCACAGCGCAGGAGAAAACATGAACTAACTCCAGTTCAGGCTGCCTGGGTCCAATGGGGGAGACCACCCACTGGCTCTGTGATTTCACAGCAAGTTACTCGAAGGCTCTCCACGAGCTTCGGTTTCCCTCATCCGTAAACAGAAGGAGTGATAGTACCTACCTCATATGGTTGCTGTAAATACGACATTCAGTATGTGAGAAACATTTAAAGTTTCTGACTGTTTCTAAGTGTTTGCTATGATCGTTATTCCTTTAGCTTCTCCCTGTTTGCAGGATGAATATTCCAGTTTTCTGCAAAGGGCAGGATATAAGAAAACCTGGAGACCATGCCTTACACGTGAATCAAAACTGCATTCTGTCTGAATCGTTTTCTATAAGTCGCAGTATGAGTGGCCCTATTATATTATTAAAATCTATGAGATAATGTGTGTGGGGAAAAAAGATGAACTGGGCTACATAAGATTTTTTTTCCAAAGTAAGAAGTTGGAGGTCACTTAGAGACACATTCTTAAGGATCTACTGATTCATATTTTCATTATAATCTAGCACGTAAGAACACTATAAAAGTACTTTGTCTACTCAATCGTCAGGGTCAGAGTAGAAATGGGTGGAGTTTATTGGTGTGTCTTTCAAACATACTGTATTTTGTTCGTGCAACGAAGTGTTCCCAGCAGGGATCCCAACTATACACAGCGCCACAAAACACGACTAAGACCTTTTAAAGGAAGGCACTGTAAACAGCATTTTCCTTCTGCTTGAGAATATTTCAAATACAAAATTAACAAGCCCCAGAGACTGGAATTTCTGCTACAGGAGAGATGAAAGGTTAACTGCCTAAAAAGGAAAGAATATGTTTGACATATTCTATTTGGAAAATAAAAGAGGTTCCTAATAAAAGCAGAGCCCCACTTGATGTGCCTAATGCTTCTCCAGTGTTTGCGTACACAGCCGGCTAATTAGAAAGCCCCACTCCAAAAACAAAGTGAATAGAAGCTATCACAGACATAGGTCCCTTGCTTACCAGGCTTGCGAGACGCCCCCAGGTCACTGTGACTGACAGGGTTTTGGTGTTGGTAGGAGGGCTGATAATGCACACACATCTCTTGAGAGGCGAGTCCTGACCAAGCTTAATAGAAGGGCAGCTACTATGGAGGACAATGGAACAGGCAAACCAGGGGGGTACGGTGGGAGGAGGGATGTTCAAGGATTGCAAATGACATTCCCAGTCAATTAGTACCCACTGGGGAGCCAAGGTACACCATGCCAAAGAAAGAAGGCTAAAAATTCCCAGGGCAAGCATCTTCCTTTGCCAAAGGAAAGGCGCCCTATAGCCACTCCCATTAGGTACACTTCAGTAAGCCCAGATCCCAAAAGCATCATTCTGAGCTGCTGAAGCTCTAGTTATTTTGCAAAAGCCGCACTGGTTTTTGTAACGTATGGCAGTGTTCTTTCCATGAGGCATGTCTGGAAGGCAAAAGCTTGAGGTCACGAAGCCAACTTCACTCCATCTCTTTGTCATACTTGAACTCCTCGAAACTCAGTGAAAACTATTTTGTATATTTCCAGTCATAGAGAGGAACCATATTTATGACTTCCAAGGTTCTTATACTTGAAGATCCCTGTGACCCAAGTTTCACAAGAACATCCAGCCTGTTCCATTTGATATAATGTTGTTTGGGATATGGGGCTCCAGACAATAAATTTATTTCCATGATATGTTATTAAATTAGCTTAATGAACAGGACTTCGGCCAAGGAAGATGTCACTCTCTGCGGTACACAAAGACAGTTGCTGTAAGAACTTGGGTTTTCCTGTCACTGTGTTAGACCTCCACTTCTTAATGACACCACCTATCAGCTGCTGCCCACGCAAATTACTAGCCATCAGAAACCTCTCATTCTAAAAGTTAAAGCCTGGTGGGCAGAACCATGGCCCAATTGCTGATTCTGCTTCATAGAACATCAATTAAAATTACAGGAGCATATATGCTGAAACGGAGAATTTTACCAACTTAGAAATGCACCTTTTCATGACTCCTTTCACCCGAAATGCGACCCATTCTTGGAGGCACAGGAATAAAAATAATCTTGTCTTGACAAGGTCACACCAGGGTTTTCCTAGCTTAATCCTTTTGGAAAACTTCTTCTCACTTAATCCACTTCATCCTGTAGAAAGCCCTGTTCAGAGTTTCCTGTAATACTGAAACAATTAACAGACATGTTTGGTGTCAAAGCTCTAAGGGAAAATATATGGAGGTCTTTAAGAGAGTGTTTGGTCTTCCCAAAGTAAAAAATGAGTGTTCTTTGGGATAAGGAAAGGCACACTCCCCTTAAAAAACACACATGGCAGAAAAAAAACTATAAAACCAGACATCTAACCAAACACTATAAGTAAACCACAGAGCAGGTATTTAAAGACAACTCAGGTTAAAAAAAAGAAATGCAACGTGGCTTAAGTCAACATCTTTGAATATTTCTGCCTGAAAAATAAAGTCATTTTTTAAAAAAGAGGGTTGTTAAAGCATTTTCATTCTACAACCATCAAAACTGAAACTCGGCCTTTGAAGAACAGCTTCCATGCCCTTTTGAACCCTGAGCACTGTCCTGGCCGTGTGAGGTGTGACAGAGTGTGCAAAGCAGTGACAAAGCAAGCGACTCAATTCCCTCTCCTCTCCCAACTTCTCAGTCATGACTTGGTTTCCCTTCTTAGAAAGGGGAGGCGGGGAGGACCCTCCGTTCACTCGCCACAAGGTCCAGAGAACCACTGCAGGGCTTCTGGGGACAGAGTGTCACCAGGACAACTGAAATAAACACGAAAGACATATGTGAAGGCCGGAGTTCTTCAAAGGCAAGAGGGTCTGACACTCCATAAATCACCGTGTCAGTCTGGGACAACAAAAGCGGCTCTCATGTACTGTACTCAGGTTCCTCCTGCTCCACGTGCTGGCGGAGTCTGTTTGCATACCACATCTGGCTCGTTACTGAAAGCTTTATAAAGGCAACAAATCAAGGAGGGTGAGAAAAGGGCAAGGGCTTCGGTCTTGAAACAAGAAAGCCATCTTCCTGGAAAGTCCAAGGAAACAATTACTAAAAAAAAACCCCAAACCAAGAAAGAAATAAAAAATAAAAAACCCAAATCAAAACCCCAACATTGTCTCAGGCGTGACACTGAAATACTTTAAATGTGAACGTATGTGAAAAAGCATGTATACATGGTAAGCTTCATGGTTTCAGTTGTATGACCCTTGTATGGTACTCAAGACGATGGTCTTCTCAAGATGATAGATGTAAAATACCGAGCATCTATTGTTGTATGTGTGGGTGTGTGTGTGTGTGTGTAGTGGGGGGACACTCAGCTGTGTCCAGCTCTGCAATCCCATGGACTATAGCCTGCCAGGCTCCTCTGTCCATGGAATTTTCCAGGCAAGAATACTGGAGCCGCATGCCATTTTCTTCTCCAGGGGATCTTCCTGACTCAGGGACAGAACCCATGTCTCTTCTGTCTCCTGCACTGGTGGGCAGATTCCTGATCACTGTGCTACCTGGGAAGCCACGCACCTATTGTTACCTGTGTTCAAATCAACTACTCCTTCACCTGGTAAGCAGATCAAAACTCAATGTTTGTTACATGGAACTGAGTAATTCTACCATCTTAAAATTTTCCTTTAAACAGGTAGAGTATAAGAAGACCTAGCCTTCAAACTAGCATTAGCAAGTTTTCAGGAACATGTGAGATCATTTTTCTGTCTAGTAGCTCCCACACAGGTCTGCTTAACACAGAGTGAATCAATAGTAATGACTACAGATCAAGATGTTTTTGCTGTTTCTTTTAATATATTATCTTTACAGTGATAGTTCTGGGTAGTTCCTAATTATTCACTTCCTGGTCATTTAGTCATACATAATATTTAAATTAATCATATTGAATGAAACACCCTTTTTGTCTGCTACCCAAGCTTCCACCCTCTTATATTTAGTCCATAAATATTAATTATCAGATAAATGTAATATGATTTCAATCTAAGTGGAAAATGAATGCATGCTATTTTATCATGAGACCTATAGTTTTGCTCTCTTACTCTGACAGAAGAGTTCATGCAGCAGAAATGCAATTATCAATAATTATTATATAGCTATGGATCCCAGTATTTTCAAGAATGAAAACACTTAGATTAAAGTAGTTGTATTTTTTTTTGAACTCTAAAAAATGCAAAGTGACAAGAAATACTGAAGGGAAACCATATTTTTATATGAATTTATATTTTACTAATTTCTGTTCATAATTGGGAAAGGAGTACATCAAGGCTGCATATTGTCACTTTGTTTATTTAGCTTCTATGCAGAGTACATCATGCAAAATGCCAGGCTAGATGAATCACAAGCTGGAATCAAGATTGCTGAGAGAAATATCAATAACCTCAGATATGCAGATGACACCATCCTAATGGCACAAAGTGAAGAGGAACTAAAAAGGCTCTTGATGAAAGTGAAATAGGAGAGTGAAAAAGCTGGCTTAAAACTCAACATTCAAAAAACTAAGATCAAGGCAACCAGTCCCATCACTTCATGGCAAATGACAGGGAAAAAAGTGCAAACAGTGGTAGACTTTATTTTTTGGGCTCCAAAATCACTGCAGTGACTGCAGCCAGGAAATTAAAATACATTTGCTTCCTAGAAGAAAAGCAATGACAAACCTAGACAATGTGTTAAAAAGCAGAGACATCATTTTGCCAACAAAGGTCCATCTAGTCAAAGCTATGTTTTTTCCAGTAGTCATGTATGGATGTGAGAGTTGAACTAGAAGAAAAGCTGAGTGCCAAAGAATTGATACTTTTGAACTGTGGTGTTGGAGAAGACTCTTGAGAGTCCCTTGGACTGCAAGGAGATCCAACCAGTCCATCCTAAAGGAAATCAGTCCTGAATATTCATTGGAAGGACTGATGTTGAAGCTGAAACTTCATTACTTTGTCTACCTGATGTGAAGAATTGACTCATTTGAAAAGACCCTGTTGCTGGGAAAGATTGAAGGAGGGAGGAAAAGGGGACGACAGAGGATGAGATGGTTGGATGAATCATCAACTCAGTGGACATGAGTTTGAGCAAAACTCAGGGAGACTGAAAGACAGGGAAGCCTGGTGTGCTGCAGTCCATGGGGTCGCACAGAGTCAGATATGACTGAGCAGCTGAACAACAGCAATACTTGTTTGAAAAAGAAAGGCATGTATAGTCCTAGACACATGTGCACACTTCATGGTCCACCATCAAACACAAGGGGATGTGAAGACCCCTTTGAAAGATCTCCCAGGACCCTGTGCCCCTGAAGTCACTGAAACCTGGGTGCCCTGGCTCTCTCTTGTTCTTCTGGTCTCAGTTCAAGTCTCACCACCTCAGAGCCATCATCTCCAGTGACCGCTCAAGCACGTTAGCAGCTTTCCTCCATCTCTTCTCTATCACGTCGGTTGTTTTCATTCATTTTTATTCACAATCATGATCTCTAGTTCTCTTGCTTATTCATTTGAGGGTCACCTGTTTCCCCCACTCAGAATGAAGCAGGGACCCTGACTTGCTAACAAACCGAAGGCTATTCCCAAAACTTGACTAAAACTCACCCCATTTAAAGACCATTTAATTTCTACTGATCCAGAATCCACAAGACAAATGAAGAAAAGAGACAAAATGGCTTAATTTACCAAGTTAATGTTACTAAGCTCCATTACTACTGTTTAAAAGAAAATCAACAATGGCAAGTCTTTATAAAGCCTGTAAATTATGGCCCTCTTTTTGGTTTGTTCTTACCTTTCTTCTTTAAATATTTTATATATGCTAGACCCCTTTGGAAGGACAGCTATCTTAGCTTTACCTAGAGTTGGGAAATGACCATGCTATCAATCAGCTATGAAAACTGGAAATGTGTGCTTTATTTTTAGAAATAAAAGGAAGACATTAAATTTCCCTTCCATTTTGTTTAAATAGAAAACAATGTAAGAGGTGTACAGGGCAGGCCCACTGCTCTGCAGCAGGCATACCTCTCACAAACACGCCCGGTCTTTGTGGCAATACCAAAAAGGCTACATCACTCAAAAGCTCTGGTCCCCAGGGGGGTCAGCAGGTGGCAAGGAGCAAAAGAATCAGCCATGAGTTTGTGCTTCCTGTCTGCTAAAGAAGCAACAAAGTGCCAAAAAGACAATTATGTTTCCAGGTACATCAGTCTGACCAAGAGGCTCTGTCATTAACAGAGAATACGGAGATCATCTTTGGTACCCAAGGTCTCCGAGCTTGCCATGATGCTCAGAACGTTTAAAAGTGCATTTACCTGACATCCCTGCCATTTATTTCCTTCCTGAAATCAATCCCTTCATAATAACAAAGGAGAGTTTCCTTCTCCTTATGCAGATGAGCAACACGCGGTGTTTTCACACTTGGTTGGTAGGAAAGGATGTCGGGTGGCAGAAGTGGACTGTGGATTGCCATTTGCAGTTAACGAGAGCAGATATATCTCCTTTCTTCCAACTCCTTTCAATCTTTTAATAGAGAATAATTAAATCATGTGGCACTTTAAAGTAACAGGTTAGTTTCTGAATATTTTTAAGGCCGTGCCAGATAGCAATTAAAAGGATTTTTTTTTTTAACACCAGTAGTTTGGATCTTGCACGTCAATCTACTGGATTCTTCTCTATCTATAGTTTTGTAATTCATGCAATTAATGAAGCAAAATAATACTATTTTACCTCTATCTGTCCAGCAGGTCTCTACTGTAAGATAAAGTCACTGAACCATGCACACTCAAACTTAAAATTACCATGAATGACTCATCAACTTGAGGTTACTCACCTGTGTTCCTGGCAAACCAGCAGTGTGAGCACAAAATTCAGTGGAGGGAACATAAAGGCCATACTTGGCACCAGCTGTCCCAGTAGGAACAATGACTCAACAGGCAAGAAGGGATTAAACAATGGCAAAACACTGCTGCTTGCCGGATCACAGAAAAAAGGCCCAGAACAGGGGTTAAATGAGTCACAGCAGAGCAGAAAGGGCTTCAAAATAGGCTCGTGTCTGAGAACATCAAAAATGCAACAACAGCTTAAGGTAGGTGAAAAACAAAGGGCGCTCGCTACTGCTTCCACGCCATCTACTATTCACCGCGCGTCAGCTGCTATTCCCTTTAATATACGCTTAACTAAATGCAGCCCTAATGACAGTGTCAACATACTGAAGACAGACGACTCTGACACTCTTTCTTTACTGAAAGTCCAACTGGGTTTTTAGACATTATAACTAAACCCAAAGACAGGTAGCTTTAAGGGCTGCCCAGGTGGTTCAGCAGTAAAGAAGCTGCCTGCCAATGCCAGCGACACAGCAGACCCAGGTTCAGTCCCTGAGTCAGAAGATCCCTGGAGAAGGAAACGGCAGCCCACTCTAGTACTCTTGCCTGGGAAATCCATGGATGGAGAAGGCTGGCAGGGCCACAGTGCCTGGGGTCACAGAGAGTGAGACTGACTTAGCGACTGAACAACAACAAAGAGCAAACACCACAGCAACGCAGTCTACCCGGCACCCTTCCAGGCCCACGTGAGCCAGCGGGAGCCTGCAAGCGGGAAGGGGCACACGGCTCTATCTCTACCCATCTATCTTCGCCTATAAAGATGCACTTTACACCGTTCATAAGTTTTTGGACAGTTTCTCCATATTCCTAACAGTCAACCTAGCAATTTCAATCATAAACAAATTTATAAAAAATATCAGCATGTCAGCTCATGGTTTTTAAATTCATACTGTTAATGCAGATGACGCATATATGTGTGATACACAAAGAGCACGTCTGAATTACACTTTATTATTCTTAGAGCTATCCAGTCAGCAAAAACAAGACCGGGAGCTGACTATGGCTCAGATCATGGACTCCTTATTGCCAAATTCAGACTTAAATTGAAGAAAGTAGGGAAAACCAGTAGACCATTCAGGTATGACCAAAATCAAATACCTTACTATTATTCAGTGGAAGTGAGAAGTACATTCAAAGGATTAGATCTGATAGAGTGCATGATGAACTATGGATGGAGGTTCGTGACATTGTACAGGAGGCTGGGATTAAGACCATCTCCAAGAAAAAGAAATGCAAAAAGGCAAAATGGTTGTCTGACGAACGCCTTACAAATAGCTGAGAAAAGCAAAGAAGTGAAACACAGAGGAGAAAAGGAAAGATATAAGCATCTGAATGCAGAGTTCCAAAGAATAGCAAGAAGAGATAAGAAAGCCTTCCTCAGTGATCAATGCAAAGAAATAGAGGAAAACAATAGAATGGGAAAGACTAGAGATCTCTTCAAGAAAATTAGAGATACCAAGGGAACATTTCATGCAAAGATGGGCACAATAAAAGACAGAAGTGGTATGGACCTAACAGAAGCAGAAAATATTAAGAAGAGGTGGCAAGAATACACTGAAGAACTATCCAAAAAAGATCTTCATGACCTAGATAACCACAGTGGTGTGACCACTCACCTAGGGCCAGACATCCTGGAATGCAAAGTCAAGTGGGCCTTAGAAAGCATCACTACAAACAAAGCTAGTGGAGGTGATGGAATTCCAGGTGACCTACTTCAAATCCTAAAAGATGATGCTATGAAAGTGCTGCACTCAATATGCCAGCAAATCTGGAAAACTCAGCAGTGGCCACAGGACTGGAAAAAGTCAGTTTTCATTCCAATCCCAAAGAAAGGCAATGCCAAAGAATGCTCAAACTACTGCACAATTGCACTCATCTCACACGCTGGTAAAGTAATGCTCAAAATTCTCCAAGCCAGGCTTCAGCAATATGTGAACCGTGAACTTCTAGATGTTCAAGTTGGTTTTAGAAAAGGCAGAGGAACCAGAGACCAAATTGCCAACATCCACTGGATCATGGAAAAAGCAAGAGAGTTTCAGAAAAACATCTATTTCTGCTTTATTAACTATGCCAAAGCCTTTGACTCTGTGGATCACAATAAACAGTAGAAAATTCTGAAAGAGATGGGAATACCAGACTACCTGACCTGCCTCTTGAGAAACCTGTATGCAGGTCAGAAAGCAACAGTTAGAACTGGACATGAACAACAGACTGGTTCCAAATAGGAAAAGGAGTACGTCAAGGCTGTATATTGTCACCCTGCTTATTTAACTTATATGCAGAGTACATCATGAGAAACGCTGGGCTGGAAGAAGCACAAGCTGGACTCAAGATTGCCGGGAGAAATATCAATAACCTCAGATATGCAGATGACACCACCCTTATGGCAGAAAGTGAAGAAGAACTAAAGAGCCTCTTGATGAAAATGAAAGATGAGAGTGAAAAAGTTGGCTTAAAGCTCAACATTCAGAAAAATAAGATCACGGCATCTGGTCCCATCGCTTCATGGCAAATAGATGGGGAAACAGTGGAAACAGCGGCTGAGTTTATTTTTGGGGCTCCAAAAATCACTGCAGATGGTGACTACAGCCATGAAATTAAAAGACACTTACTCCTTGAAAGAAAAGCTATGACCAACCTAGACAGCATATTAAAAAGCAGAGACATTAGTCAACAAAGCTCTGTCCAGTCAAGGCTATGTTTTTTCCAGTAGTCACATACAGATGTGAGAGTTGGACTATAAACAAAGCTGGGCGCCGAAGAATTGATGCTTTTGAACTGTGGTGTTGGAGAAGACTCTTCCGAGTCCCTTGGACTGCAAGGAGGTTCAACCAGTCCATCCTAAAGGAAATCAGTCATGAGTGTTCATTGGAAGGATTGATGCTGAAGCTGAAACTCCAATATTTTGGCCACCTGATGCGAAGAGCTGAATCATTTGAAAAGACCCTGATGCTGGGAAAGATTGAGGGCAGGAGGAGAAGGGGACGACAGAGGATGAGATGGTTGGATGGCATCACCGACTCAATGGACATGGGTTTGTGTGGACTCCAGGAGTTGGTGATGGACAGGGAGGCCTGGCGTGCTGCGGTTCATGGGGTCGCAAAGAGTTGGACACAACTGAACGACTGAACTAAACTGAACTGAACTCAAGATTTGTTGCTTTCTTATCTCTTTTTTCCTAATTCATATGTTAATGTGGATATTTCAATTTCAAGGTTTTTTTGAACAATGAGCACCTCACTCAGACTTGAGACAATAGTAAGTACTCTCATTTTCCTAAAATCTCTTTATAAATTGTGTTTCAAAGCTGTTAGTTAGCAATTAAATTTAGATTGCTCTATAGAAGATGTTTGCGAAGACAAGCAGAAGGATCAAACACTGCTCCAAAAAGTCAGTGAAAAGAAGCCATGATACCATTTTGTGTATAAGCATAAGTATAGAATCATAGAACACAGAAATTTATTAGCTTATCCAGAAAGTTAAAAGGACAAACATGTTGTATCATTCTAGAATAATCCTAGAATCCAGATTGTAGATTTCAGAAAGAGACCACTGCTTTTTGTAATAACAGTAGATTTCAACTGTAAGACTCAGAGCCTCAGAAAAGAAGACTGATTCTGATTCCAGCTCCATGGGTCCATAGCCCGAATTGCATTTTCTCTGGAGCAATTCATTCCAACATAAGGTTTACATGGAAACATTCTTCCCAAAACCAAGACTGGGTTTTACATGGGATTTCGGCTCTCTTTGCCAGGAGAAAGCAAACAGTCCCAACTTGACTGCATCTGAACACGGATACCCTCTGCCATGGTTATGCTGTTGTATTCCACAAGCAAAAGCTAAATGAGTTCCACCTTTCTAGAAATCATCCTCATATGTGCTTTTATATTCAGTTATGGATTATACATAGATTCTCTGATTTAATAGCTCCCCAAGTGAAAAGTGTGGAGAGAAAAATAGAACAGAATTTACTTCTGAATGTTAAAGTGCATATTTTATTCTAACAACTAAATCAATGGAGTAGCAAGTCATCCCAAGGAGATCAGGGAAGCAAATTCCTAAATAATAAGGTGTTATGGTAAAAAACAAACAAACAAAAAAAAAGGAGTATGAGGATAAACTCTTAAGTACAATGTGAAATTCTAGTTTCTTCCAATGTAGGGATACAGTAGTAGCTGAGAGTGCCAGAAAAAGACCACCAAGCCATTAGAAAAGCTGCAAGTTATGAAAAGATGGTTTAAAGAGAAGAGAAGGAGACTCTGCTTATGCTGGTCCTTTAATGCAGTGACTATAGGTGCCATCTTGAGGCTCCATTTTGATACAGAACAGCCAACTCTATTAATTATAAAATATCAGATTTCTACTTTATTCTCTCCTGCATAAATCAGGAGAAAACATTTTAGTGCTGGGAAAAATTAAGTTACTTGGGCTTTTTCAATTTTCTGAGATTCTTACTAAAGATAAGGCCTCACATTTTGCCTAAGAACCAGAAGACCCAAAAGTCTCATGTTTTTGCTTTTCTTGCAAACTGGTTATTCAAATAAACTTTCTTTTACAATGACAATTTAAAATCCTTTTAGATTGGGGTGCCTGGGTGTGTGTGTGTGTGCGTGTATGTGAGTGAGTGCGTATGTATGTTGGGAGAATGGGATGACAGAAAATAACAACCCTAACATGATTATATCAGTAAAATTAATTTACCTGTTCTCAAATACATACATGTTACATGGCAGGCAGGGCAGGTTCAGAAAAACCTCATGCAACAGATGTGAAACGTGAAAGGATACAAAGAAGGTCCGACAACAATGACCATTGACCCTGTCGGGCAACCAGATGCCATTCCTGCACCCCGATGCCCTCAGACCACGGAAAGCCCACCGCTTTGTCCCTGAGACGTAGATGTCCAGAATGTTCTCCACAGACGTCATTTCAAGAACCGAGACATAAAACGGTTTTCAGGAAACAAAGCCTGGAGGATAGGTGGACCCAAGGAAACAAGAGTCGGCACCACTAACACGGAAATCGGGTCTCTAAACTGACAGAGGGCTGGTGACTCCAAGAAAGCCCCTCCGCACCCATTCATAGGGAACCGGAAACAGCAGCCGGCCCGCTGACGTCACCGGGGGCCGTGGCTGACGTCAGCGGGGGCCGTGGCTGACGTCACCGGGGGCCGCGACCGCCGGCGGCCAGGGCTCAGGGCTGAGACCGAGGCCGAAGCAGGGCTCCGGCCCTTCCTCTGGGACATGGCTCACTTGGAGCAAAGTTAACAACGGCTTTTACTAAGTACCTTATTCATGACTGGGAAACTTTTATCGTCATCACAATCAACATCAATTTAACTTACTGAGAGCATATCCGAAGTACCCTTAAAACTCCATAATGTTAAAAAAAAAAAAAAGTAAAAGTTCAAGTTTAATAAAAATGGAAGGATGAAACTTGCTCGACCACTCGGTTAAGCTGTGGCAACTTTATGTATGTGATATGAGTCTAAAGTCACAGGAAACCCTCCAGCTAATTTTCATACACTTCTATTCTTGGTTATATTAAATAGTTCATTAATTTTTTCTCTCCATCGTCTCACAGCTGGAAGGTTCTTTCTAAATACAACAATAAAAGCCATTTGGAAATTAAATGTGTAGTACCTTTCTTGATGATACCATTTTGGTCAAATGTGCTGCAAATTAAATTTAATAGTTTAGTTTTATCATATACATAGATTTAGGTATAAACAGTTACTTTGCCATATATAATATGATAGATAGGAAGATGGATGAGATATGTTCTAGGGTTTTCAAATCGGATCATGACCCATTAATGGTCAAAAAGTAGTAGCTTTTTGTTAACTGAATAGAACATATCACAGTTACTTACCTATAGTGAGGGAAGTATTCTTCTATGAAATTTTTGCTTTCATTTTGTGTGTATTTGTGTACATGTGTTTTCTTAAACATTTAGAAAACAAATTTTTTACTATGAGTCACTATTTTAAAAATAAATGTATAAGAAACACTATCTAGGGTAAAATTTGTGTTTTCTTTTAAGATTGTTCAGGTTCAAGTTGCTCTGTTAAATTCAATTAGCTGATGAATTGTTCTGATACTGGTAGACAAATAGTTGGTACAATTGGAAAAAACTAGACTTAAACATTGCAAAAGAGTTAACACAATGTTTCAAATCATCTGATCCGCTGTACTCTGTTCATAGGCTGAGGAAATGGAAGTCTTGAGTGGTGAAGGCCCCAGACTCAAGGTTTGTTCATGTTGGCATTAGACTCAATTTATGCACCAGGCCAGATAATCTGACTGCCACTAACTGCACCACAGTCCAAGAAAATCACCTGGCCAGAAGAGCTAGCTACGGAGCATCCTGTCCAGACAGTGCCCTCCAAGGCTCTGGCTTCCCCTGATGCCACCTGGGCGGGTGCAGGCAGCAGGACTGGAAATGCATGGGATCCAGACAAGCGAGAGGCAGGAAAAGGCAAAGAGCCAGGAGGTGAGCTCCTTGCCTTTCCTCTCTACGACAGATTGGTCCAAGGCAGAGTGGTCATGGGACTTCCCTGATAGCTCAGTTGGTAAAGAATCCACCTGCAATGCAGGAGGCCCCGGTTCGATTCCTGGGTCAGGAAGATCTGCTGGAGAAGGGATAGGCTACCCACTCTAGGATTCTTGAGCTTCCCTGGTGGCTCAGCTGGTAAAGAATCTGCCTGCAATGTGGGAGACCCGGGTTTGATCCCTGGGCTGGGAAGATCCACTGGAGAAAGGACAGGCTGCCCACTCCTGTATTCTGGCCTGGAGAATGCCATGGACTGCATAGTGCATGGGCCTGCAAAGAGTCGGACATGACTGAGTGACTCTCAGAGTGGTGGTGAAATACACTTGTCCTGCTGCCCCTCCACAGCACCGAGTGGCCACTTCTGATTTGTGCTGAAGCTGTGGCCGACCGCATGACACATGCCCCTGTACTGCTCTCCCACCTTTCTGGCCTGATTCATTTCTCCCACACATTCCTGTTGCCCTGGAACTGTATAGTCAACCAGCCCCCTCCCCCAGCAAAGTGTGAGCACATCAGTTAAGGATTCGTGCTCTGCCTCCTAGAAAGCCCAGGCTAAGATAATTTCTTATAAACAAATACTGATTCCACTGTGCATTGGTGACATGGCATGGGGAGGGGTGGGAAAGAGGTTTTAGATATTACCTACACATAGAGTTTGCCTTTTATATTTTCATATCAAGAAATCTTTCTGGGTAAATGCAAATTTTCTACCTTTTAACCTTAAACAGGGTTAGGATGCATTGCAAACATCTCAATCACAGTCCAGCTTTGGCAATCTAGTTGTAATAGTCAGAACAAGTTAGATTATGAAGCAGTAACATCCAGCTCCCAAATTTCAGGAGCCAAAAACAATAGGGATGTATTCTTTGCTTGTACCGCGTGCCCACTGTAGGTCAGTAAGGGGGCTCGGCTCATGGGAGTCACTCAGAGACCAGGCTGACAGTCTGCACGTTCGTGGTCATGCAGAGATGGAAAATAGTACAGCGACTCGGGCAAAGTACATGCTGCTTCTTAAAGCTCCTGCCTGTAAGTGGCATGGATCGCCTCCACTCACATCTGGTTGACCAAGGCTAGTCACAAAGTCACACCAGATTTCAAGAGGGATGAGACGTGCCCTTCTACCACAGGTCTGGAAGGTAAGAGAGCCAAACCTTGGTAAGTCTGAATGACTAACACAGACAAGGTATGGAGTAAGTTATCTCCACTATAGGAACACTTTATGCTTGGTCTCTACTTCAGTGACTTGCTGTGGTTTCTAATGGGCTATGTAAAGTATATGTAATGGGCTAAGTACTCATTTGAAAAGACCTTGATGCTGGGAAAGATTGAAGGCGGGAGGAGAAGGGGACGACAGAGGATGAGATGGTTGGATGGCATCACCGACTCAATGGACATGAGTTTGAATAAACTCTGGGAGTTGGTGATAGACAAGGAGGCCTGGTGTGCTGCAGTCCATGGGGTCGCAAAGAGTCAGATACGACTGAGGGACTGAACTAGCTGACTGATATAAAGTATTGGGGCATTTGGGAATTTATCTTAGAAGTCAAATTCACATACACAGTTCACCATAGACATCCTGGTAGAGTGCAAAGACAGAGGGAGAAATCTGGGCTGAAATTCTGGTTATGCCACTTACTGTCTTGGCCTTAAGAAAACCTGTTAATGTATCCCAGTCTGGGTCCCACATCTGTAAAAGGGGAAGCAATATCTACCTTGTAGGTTTGGTGTAGGGTTGAGTGATAAAGGGTTTCCTGTCCCACCCTGGGCCTGGCAGACAGGACAGGCTGAAATAAGGCCGCTGGCACAGATGGTGTTTTCCAGGAGCTGTGCTTTGCCTCTTCTGTCGAGAGGAATCCAGCTGTGTTATTATTCCCTTTTGCCGTATTTATATACTTTATTATTAATATAGGTGTCTCACTTTATAAAGAGAATTTTTAAAATCAAATTTGCCAATGAATTAAAACTGCAAAAAGATTTAGAATTTGACAAGATGCCCTTTAATAAAGACATTTTTTTAAAGCCCTCTACTCAGGTTCAGAAAAGTCAGCTACAGCAATCCAAAAGGAAGACGAATCTCTAACTGAAGTTCATGCAAATTAGTGAGGAATCCTGGTTAACTGCAAGCTCACCATGAACCAGTGAGACAGGGCTGTCCCTCAAACCTAAGTAATCCTAGCCTTTAATTAAAACCTAGCGTCCAGATCAAGAGATGTAACCTTTGACTTACACTGACTTATAATAGACTATTGCGGTGCTTGGGGTGTCCTCTCATGAAATTCTCCTGACAAATGAAGGGGGCACGCAGGATGGTGGGTGTGCAGAAAGCATGACAGATGAGGAATGGCTAGGGGGAAATAAAAAAAACTGGAGATGTTTAGGCTGGAAGAGAGATGGTCTTAGGAAACATGATACCTGCCCTCCAATACCTGAAGGGTTGTCGGGCAGAAGAGATCTTTCTCCCTACTACTCTAGGGAACAGGAAGGGGACGAAGCCGTAGGCATCACCCCTTGACTGATGGTGCAATCAGGGCCAAGCGGAGACCAACTGCTGACCCACTGGGGGGACGCCAGCGATTCCAGATGGGCCGGAGCCAGAGCTTAGCATCATGCATGTACTTCTCTCCAACCTCAAGCATCTATCAGCCTCTGGATCTGCCGTACTTGTTCTAAATAGGCATCTCCTTTTTCCTTTTTAATAAAGACATTATAACAATGCTAATGTAATGTGCAGGAATTCATTTACCCCGCTCATGCTACAGAAACCTTGATTTAGTAGATCTCCCTTCAGGTTACCGTGTCTGCTGCTGGCTGCAGATATAATAAAGATGCTGACAGTTGTGAGTTACTGGAGTTCTACGAATGACCAACTCCAGCGGTAAACAGGAGAGAAGTAAAAGGTAAAGTTCCGTGGCCAGGTCAACGGGGGTGATGCCGGCCTTTTCTACATAATTGAAGGCCTCCTGAACAGGCTGGCGAATAGGTACCTCTTGGCAGAGGAGGAAGAGAACGTCCAGATGGCTCCGAGTTGCAGGACACGGAGGTTAATGGAAAAGTGGGAACGGCCGTGTTTTATGGGCCCTGTGAAAGATGGATGGCGGGAGATGGGCAGGAGGAATTATTTCTTATCTGGGAGAGGCTAAGGTGAAGAGACGGAGCAACAGTGAGGAGGGGAGAGCCCCCACGAAAGGGGCGTGGCTGCAGGGGGGCCCAGGGGACATCTGAGAGGCCAGGTCAGCCTTGCCCGGGGGCCCTGGCCTCATCCGTAGTTAAGCATCGGGCTCTGAAAGCGAACGACCCACACCTGTCTGCCTGGGAGAATGCCCGCCCCCCTCCCCTGGACCACACTCTGTCGCGACCAGACGTGCAGACCCAAGGGCCCTCCGCGTGTCCGAGGACGCCTGGGTGCTGCGGGGACCTCCTCCCCATCCACCTGCCGTATGGCCGTCCTGCAAGAGTGATTCGTCAAGCCTCCTGGTTGCCAGACTTGTGGGCTGGAAACTGCCAGGTGGAAGGGAGACCACTTTTAAAGAGCAGTTTTAACAACCTCCTAATCTTCCATCGGAAGCCTTGTCTCCCGGCTCTGCACACTAGATGACTTAAGGTGTTCACGCCACCATTAACGTCTGAGCAGACAAAGACCGTGTCCCCCCCATCCACCCACCCAGCCCCAGTCTCCAGGTTGTCTTTCTGCTGCGTGCACAGATTTTTGAAAAGAGAGTACAATAAATTCCACGCACGATGGCTTACTGCTGGCCAAAGAGTGAGCTCCTGAGATGCGCCTTTTATTTATTGGGGTTGGGGAGGGGAGGTGGTAATGTTTCCTGTATTGGATGCCTTATACTTTGCAGACCTTTGGGGACTCATCTCTGCTGAATTCTTTAACAGCTGAGATGACAAGGATGTCCATTACCCAAATGGACAGCACTCTCTATTGATCAGGGCTCCACTTAGCAATCTCATTTGTCATCCTGTTTTGTCTCATCTTCCCTGGTCTCCGTGTGAAGGGGGAGTCTTTTTTTTTTCAGGTGTTGGAAAGTTAATCTACATTCCAGGCACAGCTGAGCAATTAAAACATATAATGAGCAGAACACTTTAGCGGCTGCACCTACAGAGAAGCCTGAATTGGGCTTCTCCCTATCTCCCCCACACAGGCCAGGGGAAGTTAAAGAGGTAATCCACTCCCGGAAAAGCCCAGAAGAATAACTATAATACTCTTCAAACCTTAGCTGTGTCAAGTGCTTGCTTTGCCTCCATTTCTGCTTTCAGAAACTCATTTTAAAAGATAAAAAGGAATATTATGGGAAGAAAGCCCAAATCCCAACAAAACAAAGGAAGGTCTACCTAATCTTGCCAGTTAATCATTTGGGGAAAAGACACGCTCTGCATCTAATTAGATCTATGCAGTTAAACATCCATCAAGAATTCTCCTAGAAAGAGTATGTTTTATGGAGTTCTCATATGAGGGATTAAATTGGGCATGTGGAAAGCAACCTTGATCCATTTAATGGACTCCCCCCAAATATACATCAGCATCCATGTCACGGAGCTAGATGGCTTCTTTATCCTCTCCCCAAAATGCAATAACAGAAAATAATTAAACATCTCTCAGACCTGAACGGCACAGTCATTAGGCCACAGTCAATGACTGGAACTGCCACGAGAGCCTGAACCGCACTCTACCCTGGCTTTTCTGGCCATTTTGATTCAGAAAGTTTTCCATATCCGGATCTCCCCGGAGAACCATTTTATGATGCTATAAAGACTGTCAACCAGAGGGGAGCTCCCCAACACCTGAGCCACACACAGAACTATCGAATGACATTTAATTGTGAGCTGACACTGTGTGTCTGAGCCTGCATTCTGATCTCCAAATATTATCCATGCTGCTGTCTGCAGAGATAAGACTGTTATGATAACAGCAGATCAAACCAATTAGACCCGGGAGCAGCAACTACATCAAGATCTTGACTCTCACCAGAGAGTTTGAGGGTATATAAACTAAAAGAGGCCCGATGTTATCTCCTTTATGAAAGAAACAGGACTGGAGGCCTCTTTCCTTTTGTGTTTGTGGGTGAGTGTTTCCATGTAAACACATGGGCGGCGAGCAAGCAACACGTGCAAAGTGCACGAGCTACTAATTACTTTTACATCTAGAGCTGACGCAAAGACGATCAAGACTGTAAACCTAGGTCATTTTTTTAATACTTAATACTGATGGTGGTTTCATTGATAAATTCAAGCAGGCTATCCTAGTGTCCGCAGCACAATTTTCTTCCTTTCACATTTCAGCACCTTTTCTGCTTTTTAGCAGACAAGATTCTACTAGCGTCTCTAGCTGTCTGTACCCACATTACATCTGCTTCATGGTACGTTTGCAGCACCAGAGCCAAGACATCAGGTGGAAGTGCCAAGCCTTAACCCCAAGTTCCTTCTGGTGGACCACAGATAAGGAAACAGCGCTGAACTGGGGTGAAATGAACAGTATACATGAGATCCCCAGAAACCTTATCAAAATCTGACAGCTAAACAGGATACCAGGAAATTTATCAACCACATGATATTCTAAAAGAAAACAAACTTAATAGAAAGGGGAGTGGTATAGCTTCAAAGGGAGCCTGAATTCTATACAGCATGAATTTTCTTTTCATGAAAAATACAGTGTAATGGAAGTTTGTCACTAAAGAAAATATTCCATTTTCTTTGTAAAAATGCCTTTCTATACTTTTTGTGGAAAAAAAAATATGATATATTCTCCTACATGTACACTTTTCTGATAAGAAGGGGGGAAAATTAGGACCTATTTCATTTAGCTCTGTCTCATACCTGGGGTATAAATAGAGGATAATAAACTGTATTGTCCAAAAGAGGAGGGAAATGGCAGAGTGGCATTCAATAGTGGTGGTTGGGCAGGTAGATAGAGGACTTCAGACTTAGAAAAACAAATATCACGTGTGACAGGTGAACAACGATTATCTGTAGAGAGGAAAAAAGTCTGGAAGCCCAATGGTCCCCACAAAAAAAAAAAGAAAAACATAGAGTACAGTTTACAAAGAAAGCAATTTACCAGTAGCATCAGATAAACAATAGTGAAAAACTTCAATGTAATTGTTCTATGGATCTGACTGCACTCTTCCTAAGACTATGATGAGGTAAAATACAGAACTAATAGAGCTGAGAATAGAGACTAGAAAATAGAAAGTTTGAAAAGCATAATACCAATCTTCATTACATAAGAATATTTTACAGAGAATAGACACTAGGCATTCTTCAGTTCAACTTAATCAGGGTTCTCTCAGAGTAGCACAAACACAATTTTTTTTTTTTTTTTTTGACCAGCAATTAAAAGAAATTTCCAGATTTGGAAGAGTCATATGCAAAGAAAGTAGCGTCTGGTCTATTTTCTTACTTGGTGACAGTTGTTATCTTGAGGCTCTTTTGGACTAAAGAGATAGCAATTAATTCTAGGCGTCATTATTATTCTCGCAGCTAACACTGCTGGAAGAGCCACCGCGCCAAGGTCTGGAGGAAATGCTGATATCCCTCGTTTTGCAAACAGCCAGCAGTGCTTACTCAGAGTCCAGTCTAAACTTCTTGTCTATCTGGGAAGTTCCTACTTCATCCTCTTAAGTCTCTCCCAGCCCTTTCAGGGCACACGGCACCCTGTCTTCTCCTTGACCTCAGAGCATCTTCTACAATCCTTTTCTCACTAGCCAAGCCCCCTTCCCGGGGGGACCCTGCTTGAGCAAGTCTGCACACTTAGCACAGTGTGCTTCACATGCAGGCGGTAGGCAGGGAACTCCTAGGAAGACTCAGACGACGCCATAGAACTGGCCCCCTCTCTCTGTTTATTCTCTGCAACATTGCTGCTGCAGAGAAGCAGCTGGTTAAATAAGACACGAAATGATGACATGTGGAAGCCTTCAGGAATCTACTTCCTGTCGTACCATTCACCTGTAGCAAAGATGGGCAGACTCCCTACACAAAAAAAGAGATCCTGATTTAATGGGGGCAAAGCCCCAGTATCTGAATTATGGGGGGCAACTCCAGAGATTCTAATACGTAACCAGAGTAGAAGATTACTGGCAAAGAATTATAACTTCTTTATCAAATTCTTTCCTTCATTTCCTACCACAGGCCATTCAACTGCATCTTTATGCTGCTTGTGGCCAAGTATATTGTTAATAAAAATTAATCAATATTTTAAAAATCTATTCCAGGCACACTTAGGACACTGCTTGTAATCTATTATTTTTAATGGATGGTCACCACACCAACCTTGAAATGAAGATAGACAACATGTCCAAATTCTCAAGTCAGAAACTATTTCTTATTAAAAAATATGTAATATATTAAAATATGTAAAATAGATGCTCTAAAGCCTTCCCATCAGTGTAGTAATATATCAATTTTTTTTTCCAGCACTGACTCTGAGCCAGGTATGATACTCAACCTGGAGATACAGAGAATATAGAGTTCCCTCAAGGAACTTAAACTCAGTGAAATTTTAAAAAAATTTTTTTTTAGTTAACAGTGCTATTTTTCATTAGTACATTGGTAATTCTAATTCTAACACCTGCCCACACATACTCTTACACAATATTCATGATAATTCAGTGAGAGATCATGATCATTTCACCAATGATGAAACACACATTCAGAGAGGTAGTGTAATTTGCTCAGCTCACACAGTTATTAGGTAACAGAGCCATGCAAACCCAAGTTTCTAAGTGCTTTCCCCTAAATCCAGGGACAAACATCATGTTAATTACTCTGCTGTATGCAAAGAGATTAAACTATGGTCCTAAGACCTCAAAGGAGGCTACAATCTAGTTAGGGGAGGAAGCCAGATACACACAGATGATTAGCATATAATACACTGCAGTGTTTGCAAACACTGAGTAAATGATAGAGGAAAGTCAGCTGGCCAACAGGGTTGCAAAGGAGGAGCGGATTGCGACTAGAAAATTGGGCGAGGCTTCTTACAGCGTGGACCCTGGGTTGAGTCTTTAAAGGATGGGTAAAGCTGGGTAAACAGGAAGAGGGGATGCAGAGGCTCTATGGATGAGCTGTCTCACCATGGTCAATTTGGAAAGTTCCGGCTAAAAATAGATCCACAAAGTATACATCACCAGTTTTCATTTCATATATAATTTGGGACCAAGAATATTTCACTCACTATAGCCAAGTTAACTCAATATAGAGGAAAACCTGGATTCTGCTCTCAAACTTACCCACTCATATCCATTTTCTTAAAGAAAACATTAAATCAATCAAGGTATCGAGTGAAGCTCGACTATGGGCAAAGCCCTAGGCTTCCACTCTGAGAAGTACCATCGCTGCTCTACTTTGCACTAGTTTACGATCTCACTGAGCGCAGACACAAACACGTGGGTGCTCTAGTGAAACATCACATGACTAGGAAACCAATGCGGGGTCTGCACGGCAAGCGTAATGAACGTACAGAGGAAGAGGAAGATTTCGACAAGCTGGTTGCTGGGGTGGTGGTCCTGGCCAGTAGGGCGCAAGCAAAGGTAACAGGGACGGGAGGAGTGAAAAATGCATTCAATAAACTCATCCGACAGACTGTGTAGGGTCTACTCTGTAAGGCCCTGGAGATAACACATTTCACCAAGAGTCCTGTAGCAGGAATAGAAGGTTCAAGAAAGCGATGACATAGTTAATCCCTGTTATGTTCCTAGTTTCGTAATTCCATCCACAACTGCCCGACTCAGCTTCAGTGGTCTAGGAGAAGGGGTCTGGGGAGAAGACTCACCTCTCTGTGCTCTGGATCCTTTGAGGCACTCAGCTTTTTCTCTTTGGTGAAGGCACCCTTGCTTTGATACGGTTTCCAGCTTATAAAATTAACCGCTGCGCACAGAAGCCCCTATCACAACATTGCCAGCTTGCAAGGTATCGTGCACAGAACAGACACAAGTACACTAATGACCAGGTAGACTTTAGAATCCCATTCACGCCCAGAGAAGTCCTGGAGCACCCGCACGTCCTGGGGAGCTGCCTGGGAGGCACCGGGTGCTCAGGCTGTAGCCCTGACCCCGTTTCTCAGGGAGGTGATCCTGCTTTCTGGGCCTGGACTGGTTAAGGCCACATGTGCTAGCTGAATCTACGGTGCTAAGAAGCGCTGCAGTTTGCAAGGGGAGTGGAATGCTAGGGGCTACTCCCAGCTCTGTATCCACCGGGGATTCCGGGGCTCCTCTGAACAGGAGGGCACGCAGCAGTGGAAAAGACTAACCGCGGCCTGATTGCTGGTAATGCGCTTCATCTATGACCACCGGAGCTATGGGGGCTGTGCTTGGAAGGGAAGTGAGCTTTCGGGGGTGGGGGGTGGTGGGGAGGGGGCCTCGCTTGACTTTGAAAGCTCTTAAAAAGTTCAAACCACTCCGCATACCACTGGAGGCAAACTCTGCTTAAAAGGAAAAGGAGGGCGGGGCGGGGGGGGGGGTGTCACTAAAAAGTCACTAAAAGAAGCATTAGTTCCAGAGCCAGAGGTCAGGACAGGCTTTTGGAGGTGGCTTCCAACAGCACACCTCCACCGATGAATTCTGGCCTGGGACGACACACGGGGCTAGTTCTGGTGATCAGGCTGCCTTTCACGCAGAAATGCTCATCGTGACTCTCTCTTCTGGGCAATGCTGAGGGGAGTGAGGGAATGCTAACTCCTTAGACAGATGACCTGACAGATGGACTCCAGGGAGGCGAGGCTCCATCCTGGGGTGAGTGGGGGGAGGGAAGAAGAGTCAAGAAGCAGATAAGAAAAACACAAAGGCCATGCCACTCCTTAAGCTTGGCAAACACACACAATTGTGCCCGTAACTAGGACACACAGTCAAGACCAGAGAAGCATTAAGTCACATTCTAGCAGATGAGCTAAAGCCAGACCGCGGATGCATGACAGAACCTGTTTAGGAAAGAGTTTGCTACTATTTTTAAAATGCTTTCTATACTTCCACGTATTTAAAAAAGGAAAAAAGTCTTATGAAAATGAAAAGGATGTCACTGATCTTCAACTTTTTTGCCCTAACTTCATGAAAACATCACTGCAAAGAATCAGAGCAGATTCAAGGAACAATGCAAATGTATAAAATGCATGAGAATACCCATCGGTGAGGTTATTAGTTAGAGATGTGGAAAGTTAGTCACTTTTGCTATAAATTATGAAAGCTAATAAAAAGATCACCCAATACTTCCAGATGCTTTAGGACTAGACATTTGTAAGAGCTTTATTAAAAAAAAATCAGGCAATCAATATACATTCAGAATCTTCAAATGTTCATAGATTTTGACCAAGAAAGTCTGATTCTAGGAAGCTACCCTAAGGAAATCATCAAAATATGGATAAAGATTTCTCTTTAAAAGCTTTAATCAAGAAAATTACATTATAAAGGTTTTAATGATGTGTATAAATAATTATACTATTAACTGAGAAAAATTAGGCTGCAGAATTATACTCACAGTATGATTACAACTACCTAGAAAGAAGAAACAACAAATCAGTGCTTTCATATGTATACAGGAAAAAAGGCTGAACGCTAATGCACCAAAACACCACCAACAATTATCTATGAATTCTCCTTTTACTTTTCATTCACTAGAATTTTACACGTTACAAATGACAGATATTATAATCAGAAAAACACAAAGTCTACAAACTCCAAAAACAGCAGTAAAAAATTACCACAAAGCTACTCCATGAATTATTTATGAAGGAATAAAAAATTAGATTAGAGCAGATATGGTCAATTTTCTCTAACACAACATGATATTGACCCAAAACTTTTTATTAGTTATAGATTAAATAGGAAGGCCAGGTGGTAGCGTCTCACCATTTGTCTACACGCACATGCCCAGATTAAAGCAGGCATCCCTCAGCTTTAAGCCCAAACTGTAAGAAGCAGAAAAGAAAAGAATGTTCTAAGTTGCCAGAAGCCAACTTTATAGATTTTGCACTTGATAAGAGGATAGGGACAAATGAAGAGCTATCTTTGGAAAACTTGATTCCATTTGGGGAATTTTCACGGCTGACCTGCAGGAACAGGCCAATAAACATTTTAATTATTCTCTCTGTTCTACTGGTAACCTCAGATACTTAAATTATTTTATAGTGTATCTACAAACTACAAATGTTTGTAGATACACTATAGTTTTACCTTTTTAGACATCTGATGATATATAGAGTGACCATCCTTCAAAGTCACATGTTTCCAAGCAAGCGATACACTAAAAAAAAAAAACACTGAAAATTCTTCATGAAAGATTAATTTTCAAAAAAAAAAATACTGTTAAAATCTGATTATATCCAACGCTTCTATTTCCCATATGCTCAAAGAGCTGAACACTCACCAGGGGCCACACTTTTGGGGGGAAAAAAGAAAAATTCTCACAGCATGTATTTTCAAATTTAATCTAATTTAAAGCTTTTGATATCCTAAGACAGCTTACCAAAAGTTAAAGTCTTGAAGAACAAGAAATGAGAAGCCTTTGCCCCCAAAACTGTACAGAAAGGAAACTGCCAGAGATGACATGAAGTGTCCTGATGAAGTGAAGTCGATCAGTCATGTCCAACTCTTTGTGACCCCCTGGACTGTAGCCCACCAGGCTCCTCTAACCATGAGCTTTTCCAGGCAAGAGTACTGGAGTGGGGTGCCATTTCCTTCTCCAAAACCCTAATAAGAGCCCCATTTTCTCTAGTCCTACGGGCAAAGGGAGAATTCCCCACGGAAAGGACAAGTTCAAACGGTGTCAAATTAGTAAGAGATGGTGAAGAGAGGACAGTTACTCAGGATCTGAACTGTGATAATAAAATGATGGGTTTTGATCTTCAAGTCCAGTAGGTAGAGTCTGCAGCCTGCACTGCAGACTGCTCACAAACGGCCCACCTCGTTTTACTGTTGGTGTGTGTTGTTATGGGCGTACAAAAGCAGGGGGAGGGCAGGGGTGGGAGATACAAAGGGTCATGGCTTCTCTGTGGGCACACACGACTAATGTGCGCCCCGGAAGGAGGAGAAAAGCACATACCTGCTTATCAGCAGGCCTGACTCACACCTCTTGCCATTTTACAACAAGCATCCAGAAAGTCCAGTTGGTGTTTAGAGAGACACTGCTTTCACAACGTCTGGGCAATGAGTGTGCTTTTCCTCTCGCTTGTAGGAAATACTAGTTGAGTTGCTGGAAGCTTTTCACTTTTCACTTTCATGCATTGGAAAAGGAAATGGCAACCCACTCCAGTGTTCTTGCATGGAGAATCCCAGACACGGGGGAGCCGGGTGGGCTGCTGTCTATGGGGTCGCACAGAGTCGGACACGACTGAAGTGACAGCAGCAGAAGAGGACGTCAACGGGCTTGTCTCACCACCTGACAGGGAGCTACGGTTCGTGCTATCCTGATTTCCAGGCTCAAAGGCTCAGCGAGCAGATGGACTATCGTAAAGGAAAACAAAAGCAGTGGCCTAATGCCAGGCCTTCCCTGGTGACTCAGACGGTAAAGTGTCTGCCTGCGATGCGGGAGACCCTGGTTCGATCCCTGGGTTGGGAAGATCCCCTGGAGGAGGGCATGGCAGCCCACTGCAGTGTTCTTGCCTGGAGAATCCCATGGACAGAGGGCTACAGTCCATTGGGTCGCAAAGAGTGACTGAGCGACTTCAAGACTTCACTTGAATACCAGGCCTGTCCACACCCCTTCCAGGCTGGCTCTACACAGTCTGGCAGCACCAAGAGCCCGTGCTCCCAAGTGCAAGAGAATTCCCGGGTCTGCTCCAAGCCCTTCCTGGGCAGGGCTGACACTGTGGGGGTCCACCCCTGGAGTCTACTCTCTGGAGCCAAACTCACCCATCAGTCTGCAAGAACAAAGGACAAGGGAAGAGAAGCTGAAGACTCCAGGTTAAAAACAACAACAAAAAAAATTTTTTTTTCAAAGCAACGTCTTCAAAGGCCTTTTTATATTTCTTTTAAGGAAACATCTGAATTTAAGTGACACTGTCAATCATTTCCTTTCTCAAGTATGACAGGGCTCGTCTACCCCTAACTTGCTCATGGATTGATGGAAATGAGGGGGAAGCTATTTTCCTCATCCAGAAATTTACACAAAGAGTGTCTTGGCAAGGGCAAGCAATTCCAATGTTTTCCTCTCGGTGTTCCCTTTAATTTAGCTGTTTCACATTTGCTTATGATTAAATGCACTTTCTGTAGAGAGAGTGTACAAAATTTTCTGAGGATCTCCTTTGGGAATACAGGAGACTAAAAGACACAAAGAACATGAATTACATAGAGGTTAACAAAGTGGTGAATACACCAAAATACAATTAAATCTTTTTTCTTCTGATTTCCAACTTTTCAGAAGCCATTAAGCCACAGTGTAAACGACAAATATAACTTTGATATCCTAAATATTATCCTTGGTAAGACTATCACTTATGGACGTTAACATGCAATAGGCTTTTAAAGTGGGATTAAAAATGCCTCCCAATTAAGCACTCCATTGCTTCCACAGATTCTGAAACTCAAGGCAAAACCCAAAAGGTAGAGAGTCAGGTCCGGCCTCCCAAACCCCAGAAGGGGGCAGGAAACCACCAAACAGTCCAAGAGACTGTGGTTCGGGGCAGTGCAGGTATTTGAGAGGGAAGCCCACTGTATCTGTGGGGGTCCTGACATTTGGGGTAATCTAAACCTTATTACCACGCGAATCACCCCTGGTAGGAGGGAGATTTAGAATGGATGCCTCTTTACCCAAGCAATTAAGATCATTTAGGGAACAGAGAAAATGGGCAATAAGGATCTCCCTCCTAGAGCGCTCTCGCGGGTGTTCAATCAGACCACTCCTCTGACAGCTCATGGTGGAGACGCAGCATCGGCTGAGAAGGACCCCGAGTCAGGGCCACAGCTCAGCATTTCAAGCCCCCGGCCGCTTTGAACACCTCTCGGAGTGTCCTGCATGGGCCATCGGACAGCTGTGCCCCCAGGCACCTGAGAACCAGGCAGGGAGGGAATTATTCTTCTGGGGACTTGCTTGCAAACCAGGAACGACCTGGTTTGTGAGTGAGGTTGTGTTCTATGAATGAACATGAAAGGCTGAACCTTCAATTACCCAAAAGCACTTGGAAAAAGCAAAGAAGGAATCCTTCTAAGCACTAAACGTTATCCTCAGGGCCTCCTTCAAGAATCTGAAGGGGTAAGAGCAGTTCAGGGGCTGGGCCCAGGGAACAAACCACTCCCCACCCAATGCTTTCGGAACATTCTTCAGTTAGAGCACCCACCACTGAGGGCTGTAATTATTAATGTACTTGCCACGCTCCTGAGTACCCTGAGAACAGAGTTCACCTCTTGATGCTGATGGTTAGCCTAAGGAGAAGCTGGCTTAGTTGTTCTGTCGTGTCCAATTGTTTGTGACCCCATGGACTGTAGCCCGCTGGGCTCCTCCGTCCATGGGATTCCCCATCAAGAATAGTGGAGGGGGTTGCCATTTCCTTCTCCAGGGGATCTTCCTGACCCAGGAATCGAACCCATGTTGCTTGTGTCTCCTGCACTGTAGGCAGATTCTTTCCCCACTGAGCTGTTGGGGAAGCGCTGGTTAGCATAATCCCTGGTATATTTTAATTTAAGTAAATATACAATGAGGAAATACCTCAAGAAGTTTATCAGGTACGTGATAAAGAAACCCTGAAAGACCACCTGACCCAATAGCCCAGGTCTGCACATCATTTTAGTTATTTTGGTCCACCTCTCCTCTCTCCGTCCTTGAAACTGTCTGTGAAACCATGTGACTCATAAAGGAAAATCATGGATGACAAGCATAACAGACAACTTCTAAAAGGTGAATGACAAGCAAAAACATCTGTTCTTCTCTACCTGCTAAAGCCCTGCCCAGGTCTCAGCAAACTGAGGAAACAAAAGTCACACGTTGAAACTTTCACTTCCCTTAATTCATCAAAGCGGCATCTCTTACACCCATCACCTGCCTGTCACAGTATCAGGGCTTGGCTGAGGCCTTAGTGTGGATTCAGGATCATAGGCCTAAATCAGGTGCATCCGGAGCAACGGGCCACATTTTAAACACATTCAGTATCTGTGAGGGTCTTCAATGTCGGGTGGGCTTCCTTGGTGGCTCAGAGGGTAACGCGTCTGCCTGCAATGTGGGAGACCTGGGTTCGATCCCTGGGTCTGGAAGATCCCCCGGAGAAGGCCACGGCAACCCACGCCAGTACTCTTGCCAGGAAAACTCCATGGATGGAGGAGCCTGGGAGGCTACAGTCCATGGGGTCGCAAAGAGTCAGACACGACTGAGCAGTTTCACTCTCTACGTTTGGTACATTGAGTATGAAATTGTTTTTCTAAAATCTCGTGAAAGAGAAGTCACCGAAAGGAAAATATTCACGAAGGGACCGCAAAGCAAAGGAGAGGCCACAGAGGTGCAGTAAAAAAAAGTCAGTGCCACCTGGGTTTTAGCAAATCCGTCCTGCCTGACCCTGTTTCCTGAAGGCGGCCAGCTCGGCTTCACACTGGCATCCGTTAATTCACGAGGACGAGGCGGCCTTTTTCCTCTCAGACGCCCTTCGAGGACTCGGTGGCTCCGAGTCGGTTAATCCCTTCGGGCCGGGGTCAGGATGCGGCGGTCGGAGGGCCAGGCGCGCTCAGCCCTGCCCTGCGCCGCCGCCGACCGCGCTTCCCAGGCGCGCGCCGCGTTCTGCCGGCCAGAGGGGCCTCTTGGGCGCCGCAGCCGTCTCAGCCCCGACGCGCCTCTTGCACGGCCGGAAAGGAAGCCCAGCTTCGGGAAAGCCCGTGCGTTTTCTCCAAGAGAAACAGTTATCTTTCGCCTCCTAACGCTGTCCCTGTGGAGCAGACTTCGGTGAACCAGCAGAAACTCGTCCGTAGCGTGCTTGAAAGCAGAGCAAGCGACGCTTCCGCCATCCGGACAGCCGTGCTTGTGTTTCACTGAAACTCGACATCAAATAACGTGTTTGTGATGAGGAAGGAGGGAGTGGGCTTCTGGAAAAGTGGATTTTCCGTAGATTTTTACTATACAGACATATTGAGGCTGTCTTCCGTTTCCGTTAAGCTATCCCAAAGTGGCTGTGTGCAGAAGTGAACACAGGAGAAAAAGACAGCCGCCCTCGCAGTATCGAGAAGAGCTAGTAGACAAGAGGCCCGAAAGATAACACGGTTTTTCGGGGCCGCCCTGTAGCGCGGTGCTGCGGCTCCGCCCGGCCTCCCGGATCAATCTGGTCCCCTCAGCACGTCTGCTGGCGCGCTGACATATGATGGATTCCATCTCTGAATCCAGAAGCAGAAAGAAGCCTGCTGATTAACAGCTAGGAGCGGAAATGTATGCACCTTTCATAAGCAAGACAAATCACTCATTCTCACCAAACGCTTCCAACAGGAACGCTAATTTTGTATTTATTTGCACGGCATATGTACCGCGTCCGAAGCAGTGCATTAAAAAAGATCTCAAGCAGCCAATTGCTTTGATTACATTTATTCATCACAGGATTACAAGGGCTCAATGGCACAGCGATGAAGTAGGAAGCTAGTGAAGACAGAAAACACCTCATCAATGCCTTCTCAGGGTTGGAGATTTTTCTGATGCATAAGACATACAGACACACACACATCCCCCTAATGTAGGAATAAATTTTTTTTTTTAACAAAACACTGTGGCCATGCATCTTAAATCTGCTATATGCCTTTCCTGTCAATCAGCAGTCATTTTTATTAATAACTCCAAGAACATATTGTGGGAGTCTTTTTGTTTTCAGATCCGGTCATGTGACTTCTTTAGCACCAGGGAACACTGGGTAAATTGTCATGTTCTAAGGGGCCAGTGAATGGTCTCTTTTAAAGCCAAGTTGATGATGAATTGATATTTACTAAGGCCTAAGCAAGCACAGGGCAGTACATATACGCGTCCTTCTGTGCTCTGCGCAATGATGGATGGAGGTGAGCCGCAGAGAAGAAGTCACAGAGACACACTCAAGCTGACAACCAAGCAACACAAGCGGACAGTTTTAATCAAGCCGCAGAAGAAACGGCTTTTTGTCTTACTTACTGTGGCTCCATTCTCCTAGTGTACATATAGATCATGGATATACTGTACCACGCTGGCCTGGCTGAAAGCTGAAATGCAGAAGAAAAGCAGAGAAGAAGATCCAGCTTCCTCCAGGCCGCAAAAGGAAGGTCGTTTAAGTCAGGCGTTTTCCCAGAGGTACCAGCGCTGGAAATCCACCCTCCATCTTCCAGAGAGATCAGACTTTCTAGAGAAGGAGCAGGATGGGTCTGCTGTTCTCCTGTAATAACCCTGATTCCTACCCATGGCAGAAACTTCTGGAACCTCAACACAGGTATGAATGCTTCACCAAGCCTTCTAAAGACAAAGCTCTCTGGAGCAAGGGTTTTAGCTTACACTTTGCAAAGTTAGGGCAAGATACTGATGTTATTCAAAGAAACATAAGCCTAACTCATGAAACAAAGCCATGCTGTGCAAATAAATATAGAATTAGCGTTTACCCTTGGCAGGACATTTTTGGTTGAGTTGGCTGCAGAACATTAAAAAAGACATTAAGTGGATTATATATTCATATGAAGTCTCCTGTGATTTTTAGCCATTAAAAAAGCCCACTATTTTTCTTTTTGATGCTATATACTAATTGTGAATGATTACAAGAGGCGACTATGTAATTGTTTTCTACTCCCTCCCCTGCAAGAAATTTCATGGTGATATAACTTTGGTAAAATAGTTTAAAATAAGCTCTTAGATGGAATCACCATGTTTTGAACAAACAAAAATCATACCCTGAAATAACATTCCATTTCAGAGAAGATAGCTCATTCTTTATGTAGTTGGCTCCAAGTTCCTAAAAAGGTCTCTGTAAAATTTTGTGATGGTTGTCGAAGCTAAAAGCCACAAAAATCAAGCGGGCTGAACTTTGAGGAATATGAGAAGCTAAGGCGCAAACTAACCCACCCCAAGGAAATATAGCTAGCACAGCTGAAATCAGACTCAAAGTTAAACCTCAGAATGTGAATCATTATTTTTGTTGGGGCAGAGCAGAGTGAACTGGCTATTTGTTTTCTCCTTCTATTTCTTTGAAGTTTAGAACCAACACAAACTTGATGAAACAAAGGACTTCTGAAACAATCTCTTTTCCCACACTTGAACTACGTGGGAAAACTGGATACCACATACACAACACTACCCTTAATGATCAAAATAGTACTCCCTACAATTTTGCCTCACACTTAACATGAGAAGACTATTATTTTTATAAGGGCAACAATTCAGAGGAATGTTGCAGACACAGCTTCAGACCATTTTTTGGTAGGGAGTATAAGTTTTTGAAACGATCAACAGACAAAGCTTGAAAGCTGAGAAATACTTGCTTTGATTCCTGTTACAAAATGGACTACAAGACACCATCACATAAATAACCCAGTGCTGAGACGCACAGCTGATGTGAGATGTGAGCAGGAGAAATGTCCAGCAGAAGTCCGGAGACCAGTGCTGGGTATCTGTTGAATCAGCCCCTTGTTTAGGACCAGATGTACAAAATGTGAGACCACCTGTTGAATTGCTGTCTGGAGGAAGCAGTCTTTCAAAAGACTTGGCTTTAGTGAATTTTGATGTTAGGACTAGGACTCCAGCAAATTCAACAATGAAAAGTGGAATTGGCAGAGATCTCTACCCAAAAAAATAAAAATTTTATCCAGACAAGATAAAGATCCCCAAGCTCTTCAGTGTCCGAATTAAGTAAAATGACAGGATTCACACACTGAGCAGGAAAGAACATACATACACTTGCACATGTACACTTTGCACACTGGGTATTTCTTTTCCATAAAACTCAAGGGGAGTAAAAAATTCAAAGTTTGCCAAGAACCTTGTTTCCTAAACTAGTGATCCTGATATATTTTAGAGTGAAAATAAATTAAGCCCAAACTCTAATTGGGTTTACATGGGTTTAAATGGTTTACATGATGGTTTCAGGAATGTTTTCTTTTTGATTAACAATTAACAAGTGGTCAAAAGTACTGAGGCTTTCAAACATATCGGTACCTCACCAATCTCAATCTGCCTGCTAATTAATTGTGGAAAAAATATATGCCATAATCCATCTACTTAAATATCAGTTCAGTTCAGTCACTTGGTTGTGTCCAACTCTTTGCGACCCCATCGACGGCAGCAAGCCAGGCCTCCCTGTCCATCACCAACTCTGGAGCTTGCTGAGACTCATGTCCATCGAGTCAGACAGCCGTCATTTCATTTGATCCTCACAAGGTGTTTAAAACAGGCAGGGCAAGAAGTATCTTCATTTATAGATGAGAAAATAGATGCTCATAATTTGCTACAGAGCTAAGAAGTGGCAGCTTTCCAGTCTCCTCAAGCAGATGGAAAATTAGAGATGAGTATCTGGTCCCTAAGAGTAGACAGAGGCCTCTGTGAACAGATGGGTCCGGGATGATCATATTCCATGCTCAACTGCAGGGAGCACCCACATCTCCAGGCATCTTGTGCTAGCCTGAACCTTTTCAGACACCGTCTGAAACGGGACAGGTCTCCGATGAGGGTACGAGGGGAGGGGTGGCTCAGGCCTGGCCGCAGGCTACGGTGCCACCACCCGGAGTCCCCCTCTCCCGTCCCGAGGACCAGGCGGCCTCCCCCTCTGCGCCCCATCTACCCTCCTGGAGTCTCACGGCCCGGGGGGCGGCCCGACTCAGGCAGAAATAGCGCCCCTCTCGGCCGCAGACAGGCCGGGGTTGTTCCCTCCCGCTCTCTGGAAGCTGGAGTCAGCCCTTGTGTCTACCTTGCAGCTTTCAGACTTGGGCCTCTTGCACACATTCTCAGGATGGGAATCTGCACTCAGACAGGGGGCTGCTTGTGGCCGGGTCTTCTGAGAGCAGAACAGACGTTAGCAGAGAACACTCTCAAGCGGCCCTCTTCACAGGCCAAGGGCTCTCACATGGTCCCACTAAATGCAAAGATGCTTTCAGATGCACTCTGACTTCTAATGGGTCACACAACTGCTGGTCCTCACGCATAAGCAGTGCATCTGCTCAGTGCTATTCTCAGAGATGCTAAACACCTATTTAACAGAAATATTATAACAACCCAATCTAGAATATTTCTTTTAATAGGGTTGGATTAGACGGTACTGATACTACATTACCACTCATCTGTCAATTTCCTCATGTGTCTATGGATGAGAGGCAGTGTTCATGGACTTGAGCACAGAAGACTGGAGTTTATTCCCCTTCGGTTTATTCTCTGCAGAAGAGAATGACAATGTACTTCCCATTTTAGGCAAATTGGCTCATCTTTCCAAGCTTCGATTTCTCCCCCCATTTCGCAGACAGGAAGAAAAACACATACCAGGCACTACTGGTATGAGGGTTAAATAATAAAATGTACACGATGTAGCGTAATTATAAGGCCAGTGTTCTCGTGTTCCAGGTAAAATACTGTAATATTCTAGGCAATAGTCCTGCTAGATACAATGAAACTTAGTTTCCATAACTGTCAATTAAGCAATTTTTACATAATCAGAATCCTTAAAAAAAAAAAAAAACTCTCCTTTAATCCAGCGGTACCCTACATGAGCAAGGTGCTTTAATCAGTGAATCTTATATAGAACTTAATACGTGCCAGCTGGTCCGCTAAGAGCTTCTTCCATGTGTAATTATGTGTATTAACTCATTCTCACCGTCTTGGGCAATACATGGCATTGGTGCTGTCATCTTCCTCATTTTACAGATAAAGAGACTAAGATATAGAGATGTTAATCCACTAGCCCAAGCGCTCCACAGGAGGCAGACCTGGGTTCAAGCTCAGGCTAGTGGCATCAGAGTCCGCGGTCTAAACCAGGGCTCCACCAGCCTTCTTATGAAGGGCCAGAGAGTAAATATGTCAGGCTTTATGGACTACGTGGCCTCTGCTACAGACAATCCCTAACGTGCAGTTTGCCAACTCCTGTTCAGAACCATTACACGCTTCTGACTCTCAGATGCTTTGTAATTTTCAAATAAGTGGGATGTGTAACCCATTTGATTCTAACTACAATCTTCTGCAGTAGCAAGAAAACCAAAGCGCAGCGGCGTGTATCTCCTTTAAAGCAGCCGCAGACTAGGGCAGACCTACGTGCCTCGACTGTCGGGTGGGGGTCCAGAGACAGGCTCCTCCTGACCTGCTCCAGCAACTCCCTACAAATCTCCATGCTCCTCTCCACCCAACAGGACGCTCACCAAGCGAGGACACTGCCCCTCTGCAGTATCGATTCATTCTATCTCACTCCCATTCCATCAGAAGAACTGATGTCTCTGAACGTTTATTTTAAAATTTCCCCTAAGACATGATAATTCTTTTAACTCTGAGAAGGAACTATAAGCAAAATATGTAAGCTTTCAAAAAAGGAGCCTGCTAGACTTTACAAAGCTACAGGAATCCCCTTTACTCTTTCCCACGACCAACGCACTCAGCTAAAAGTATACTTCATGGCAATCTCTTTTATCTTCTTTTTTTTTTTTCTATCATCATCCAAACTTTTTCAAAACTGCCAAATACATATACTATAAAAAATGACTTAAAAAAAAAAAAATCTCTGGCTTTAGCAGAAGTATGCGATCCTGGGCACTCACTGTGGCCAAAACACTGAAGGACAAGCCCAGTGCCCTCCTGGTCTCTGCTAACTTCTGCTGGAAAAAGAGAAAGGAGGCCTAAGAGCCCACCACATACTAGGTTTTACAGTCATGACAATAACAGAAGTGAGGGGAAATAATTACAACACTAACAACACAGAGACAATATTAATAACTGCTGATACTAACTGCAGGCTGATGGTGAGCTAGACACGGTTCTAGGCATGTATGAAATTGTTTGATCCTCAAGCAACCCACGAGGAAGGTACTATTATCATCTCCATTTTACAGCTGAGGAAACTGCGGCACAGAAAGGTCAGTAACTGATGAGCGAGAAGGAAGCGGGGATGTGACAGACGATGATTTCCGCTATGACTGCTGGTTCCAACGTCTGTGTGAACCTCTCTCAGTGTTCCATTAATGAAACAATATCAGTGTCTACTTAGAGCAATGCATTATCAAAAATGTCAATAACTCAGATTACATGGTTCTAAAAACCATTTACACAAATGGGCATCACCTTATCACAGAACTCTATCTATGTTCATGCAACTCTCTGTTTTACAAAAACCAAGGGGGTACAGATTTTTACAAATCTAGAAAAGAAAGAGTATATTTTAACATTGTCCAGGCACACCACACATTTCAGACAGCTGTCAACAGACAAAGTGGAAAAGCCTGCCCACGTCATGGAGACAGATTTCTGGGTCCAGTCCCTGACTCCGCCACTTTGAACACTTTCTGCAAAAAAGGGACGATAGTAATTTACCTCTATTGGTTTGAGACTATGTGTGTGAGGACACTTTGTAAACTGCAAAGAAATAAACAAGGCTGATCACCCTATCATTTGTTAGCACTATTTTTGAAGTGGGACAGACAATAAAAGTTCATTTACTGAGGCATCTTTTTTTTTTTGCTATAAAAATATGTCAAGGTTATTTTATTATTATATCTCTCCTCTAAAGAATTAGGTTTTACATATAAATTTCCCTCCAGAGAAGAAATTCTGACCACAAGGCAATATTAACATACCAATAAAGAGTGATGAGGAAAGGAAAAAAATTGCCGCTGATTCAATTCAGCCAAATCCCCTAGAACTTCAGGTGTTTACTGGGCTTCCCCGGGGACCCTCTTCAGTCGTGAGCTGGCGGGGGGCCCCAAGGGTCGGGTGAGCACTGACCTCTCTGCTGTCACTGGAAGCCCTGCTACAGTCTTAGAAAGAAGAGTGTGTGACATAGGGAGGGGAAAGCGAGGATCCAGGAGCCATCCTGTCCCCACTCCACCAAGCCCCTGCTTAGAAAACCTGGACAGAGTCATCTGCTCAAAGGTCAAGGCCACGGTAACCCCAGGGAAGGCACAGCACCCATTAGATGTATATCCCTGAAGGGGAGAAACCACCTCCATGCCACCCCTCCCTGTGGCACAGTCGGTTTAACATTCAGAGGAGACCTTGATCGTGAACAGAACCTCTTGTTGGCCTCAACACAGACTGCCTTCTCCAAAAGACAATTATCTGGCGGGATACTATACTTTGGGGCCATTGCCACTGACATTAATGTGCCATCTTCAACATCCAATGGGAATTCTATAGATTTCACTAAACAGATGAATAGAGATCAGAAGTTGATTTCCTTTATGATTTTTCCTCTACTAAATGAAGAATATTGATTATGGAAAGGTTTTTTTCCCAAAAAAATGATACATACGTTAAATCATTCTGTGGGATTCTTTGTAAAATCAGTGAAAATTTATTTAAATACTTTTTTAAAATTAATTAAAAAACTACACCTAGTAGGTCTTCCTCACATCATTTTCTATCTTTGCAGTTGTTTTGTGATTACTATTTTATCTGGGGTATAAAAATGTCTTTTTATGGTACTTTATGAAAAGAAATTAATAAAGAGCTCAGAAGTAATTCCTTTAAAAGTAGAATATTTTATGATAAATTCTGTACGCAGAATAAAGAGTTATTTCAAAGAAAAGGCAAGCTGCAATTGAAGTCCAGAAAGCTGGCTGATCACCCTATAATTTGCTAGCGCTGTTTTTGAAATTGTACTCACAGTAACAGTTCATTTACTGAGGCATTTTATTTTTTCTCCTATAAAATATTTCAAGGCTAACAAATTACAAAAGGGAGAAATTAATTACTCTAGAATATAAACAGATGTATATTAAAAGCACGCACCTCATTTGTATTAGAAAGACAAATAATTAAAGCTTTGAGTACCTTTTTAAGAATCCTCCCATTTTGATGTCCCAGTTGAATCTTGTACCAAAATAAAGGAAGCAGTACTGATTTTTCTATGTCACTGACATGGGAACAATGAATATTTGCATAATACATGTAAGATCCTAATAAAACAAAAACTTACTAATGGTAAGTAATTGTGAGCTTTCTCTATTTATCCTCATAGAAACATGAAGTGAAAGAGAGGGAAACAATGATAATCATTTCCGAAAGAAAGGGTGGTGGGAAGCAATGAACTTGATGGGCAAAGAAAAAAGATATCAATGATGAGCAAAGAGTCCTGGGTTTAATCCTTTGATTCTACCCACCGATTATCGTGTATCAACTACTGGCAGAGGCATTTTAATGCCAACAACTTTATGAACTAGGCACACTCTGCAAGCGGGAACACAGTCTCAGAAGACTCTGTGTTGTGAGCAGGATCAGTGGGCTTGCCGTGTGTCAGAGCCAGATCCACACACGCTCTGGGCACACCTTTTAGAGGCACACTCGCTACCAGATTCCACAACAGCAGCTCCTGGCAGCCGGGAGGCCTTGGGGTCACCATGCTGTCTGCCAAGCAGCTGTGCATGAGCAGCTGCCTTATTTCTGAACAGCTGAGAGACGTTCAGCTCAGTCTGGGGCTTGGGCAGGGTCATCCTCTGGAACCTGGGTCCTCCCTGGCTTCCCCACCTCCCACGTGGCTCAGGATCCTGGGTCTCACGCCCCCTGCAGGGTCAGATGTAGAGAGTAAAGCGGCTTAGAACATGACAAGTCTTGGCAAAACTCTTGGCTTATGAGCCCACACACCAGTTCACAGATGACTGGAATTAGCACATCAGGTTACCGGATAGGCAGCTTTCTTATCTTGCTCTGGAGCACCTTCAGAAATGAGCTAACCAGAGACACACTGCCCATTAATCTGTTTGGTCAGTCAGCGTGCAGCTTTCCAATCCTTTTGTGCAGTTACCCAGATTCAAGGTTTTCTTCTTGCTTTGGTGTCCGCTGTTATACTTATTTTGCATATTAAAGGGGAAAGGGAGATGTTCTTGTGCTTTTTTGACATATTTAGATTCAGCATTGATTTGAACTCCCACCCCTTTATGTCTCATCTAGTGCCTGAAACTGAATGCTAAAGATTCCACCATAAAAAGTAAATGCTGACCACAACATGAGTTTAATTAACCTGGGACAGAAGAAAGGAATGCTAAGAATGGCTAAGAGCTTCAAGTCAGATGTAAGATACACACATTCTTCCATAATGGGAGGGTACCTGGTTCATCTGATTTGACTACAGCTTGTCATTCAATCTCCAGCTAAACATGATGGAAAGGAATTTCTTGACAGGATACCAATTAGTGCGAAGCTCCCTTCCTAGGATATCAAGTACAAATAGCATTCTAGAACTTTCTCATCTTCCATCCAGGAGGCTGAGAAGAGGAGGATAGGTCCCTTTGGGGTACCGGGTGCAACGCCCGGCCCCTCTGAAGTCTCACTATTCAGCTCACCGGTGGATCCTTGCCTGTGAGAACCGGGCCTTCCCGAAAACTGGACAACTTAGTCCATGCTGCTGGACACACCTATGCGTCCCCTTCCCCTGTACCTTGAAGCCCCTTTAGAATATCCCCCTCCTGAACCCCTACACCACTTACCACCTATTTTTGGTAGGTCAACCCAACAGTCTCCCTTTGCCTCAGGTATATCATAAACTGCCCTTTTTGTGGCTAAACATCAGGTTTCTACCAAGACCATCCACACTCTCCCCAGTGTCTAATCCGCCTCGGTTCCTCCCATACCTACTGGTAACAAGGAGAACTGAGTTCAATCGGTAATTCCTATGTGTGGGCAACTGTGTGAACTATCATATGTACAGCTTCTTTCTTAATCGGCACAAGACTGCTGTTAGATTTTACCAAAAAAAAAAAAAAAATCCAAGTTGTTTGGTGACAGAGGGCAAGTAAAAATTCCCATTTTTTATCTTTCAACCTGGAACGCTGTTCCTGGCCCACAATAGTTTTCTTAAATAAATGTCTCAAATCCCATTGGTCTGCAGCAAGAAGTTACCTGAACCAAGGTCCTCATAAAGCCAATTCGTCATTCCACTTCACACTGCACTAAAGAAAAGCCACAGAAAGACATTTTTGATCAAAATGTTGATCTTATCCGGATCCCTTCAGCACATTTCATCTGTCCTAAAGTATCTGCTATGTGGGAGACTGTTCATATCAAGGATGGAACACTTTGGAAGAAATTAAATGAACTGCTTGAGCCCAAAGCCCAAGGCTCCTGTCCCCAATCCCCTCCTGCAGCTGCCTACGTGTCTCCTTTATTACTCTCAGCGTACCTGGGATTTTATGTCCCTCTGGATGATTATTTCTTTCATGTCCACCTGCTCACAGAATTGTAACTTACATCAGGCCTTAGCCTGTTACCCTCACACTCTGGCCCCAGGCTCTGGCACAGTGTCTGTACGTGGTGTGTGCTCAGTCGTGGCCCACTCTGTGTGACCCCATGGACTACAGCCCGCCTGGCTCCTCCGTCCATGGGATTCTCCAGGCAAGGATACTGGAGTGGGTTGCCATGCCCTCCTCCAGGGGATCTTCCCAACCCAGGGATTGAACCCAGGCCTCCGGCATTGGCAGGTGGGTTCTTTACCACTAGCACCGCCTGGGAAGCCCTCTGCATGTAGTAGGTACCCAGTAAGTAAATATCTGTCAGATAAGAAGGGGTAAGAGAGGGAAGGATCAACATCAGGTGACAGGCATCTGAGCACGAGTGTGGACCAAGCGCTACCTCAGGAATTAGGCAGCTGGCTGAGAGCTGACAGGAATTCAGCCTCTGTGATGCCAGAAGCTATGCGGTAGAGGTTATTTTTGCTTCCTCATTTCTAAATGACAATATTTGTCAACGGACATACGCAGGAATAAATGAAGTCCAGGTGAGTGGTGGGGTTCTCCTCCACTCTCCCATGACTCCTCTGGATGCGCTATGGTTCTCCTCTAGACAATGGGAATTTTTTTAAAAGCCCCTTTGTATTACCTATAAGAAATATTTTGCTAATTAAGTAAAATAATAAATGACCTTTCTCAGAGTTCCTTTAAAGACAAAAGAGTTTTTATATTCAGCTTGGGTACGATTGTATATGTTGAGAAATATGTTCACTTTCTGCGTAACTGAAATATTTGGCCTCAGATAAAAATGACGTAAATAACAAGGCAGCCCAGCATGGTGTTTCACAAGCACAGATTCATAATCCAAGAGACGTGGGTTCAAGCAACTTAATTGAAATGTTGGGTGAGATAAAGCAAGAACGAAACCGCAATCTGACAACAGTGCCTACTCGACGGAGTTAGTCAAAGGGTTAAGTGATCAAACATGAAAAGTTTACAACAGCGCCTGGTGCGTGGCAAATATAAATGCTTGCAATTATTATTTTGCAACAGCACAAAAGTCACATCCCCAAAGATATTAAATGACTCCCCCAAGTTTATACTGCAGGGTCCAAAGAAAATGCTACAACTCAGGTCTCATTTCCCACCTTGATTCCATCATGACACATGTATTATGTTGTTTAAGAAAAAAAAAAAAGGTAGCTTGCTTTTTTTTTCTTTTTCCTTTTTCTCTGAATTTTCCACTGACTGAGCATATAATTTCCTGGCTTTCAGAAAAGAGTAACTTTTAAATGCTTACTACCTGATTATATTCATTAAAGATTTCCAAATAGTCCCAAGTCTAGCGAAGTAGAAATCATACCATGATTATATTATTACAGAGTTGAGGGAAGAGAATCTGTTTCTCCTCCAACACTTCTATGAGAGTCAATATAATTTCCATTGTACTTTCCCTGCTATTTTATTATCTGCATCTTTATTAGAGGTTCAGATGTGAAGCTGCTCTAAGGACAGGAATGGAAAGAGATTTAAATTGCTCTTTGTCCATATTCCGTCCAAAGCTTCAGCAGATAAGGGCAAAGGGAGGTTAAGTCACAATAGTCCAAGGCTCTGACCTAGTTATGTCTTTGCATATTTCCTTATCCCTTCATTAATAAGAATTAGCCGATTTAGACTCAGTTATCATGCAACCATGAAAGCCATATTTGTTTAAATGTATAGCTTTTCCTTAATGTAATTACTCTTTAAATGGGAAATATTTATGGAGCCAAAGAACCTGGGCGGAATCAAACAAAAGGGAACAAAAGGAATTTAGTGTACGTGAGGGTGGTTTTTTTTTTACTTTAATGTTTAAGCAAAAAACTGGAAGTAGACAGGAAGAGAATTCTACAGCCTGGTGGGTGCTGAAATGACAGAATGGCAAGAAGCGATGTTAGACATAATCTGACGTTTGAAGGAACTGGCACAGAAGGAGGGTCAGTAAATCACCGGGAGAGTGAATCGGTCACAGTGGGGCTGGAAGGCCGTCTCCAGAGCGCTCTCCTCCCCTCCCCAGAGGCCTCCCACCACACTCGTCGCCTCTGCGGCTGCGCTCAATCCCACCTCCCACAAAGCCCTTCTCCCCAGGCACTTCTGCTCTCTGGCAATCTATTTTCTGATCATTCACTGTGACCCTTCTTAAGCCATCATTTAACTCTCTCCCCTATGGCTATTACACCAAAAAGAAAAAAAACAAACAAACACATATACATTCTTGAGGCTGTCTCGTTTACTTGCTCCCCTCTTGACACGCAGTACAGGCCCATATGGTAGGTCCATATTTACTGATGGCAGAACACGACCGAATGCATGAACTCTGCTCGGCAATAATGACGTTTGGATAGTGCTCTCTCTAATGAACCCCTCAATTTGTCTCCCCCACAATTGTAATTCATGACAGGACGCTAACTTAAATTTAACAAAGACAATTACACATGCTTAAGTTCAGTTTGCTACACAGAGAAAGTATTAAGTAATATGCACAACCCAAAGAATATTTATATTCTCTCTGAAGGAAAATACGGTCTCAAATAGAGCTGTTTAAAGGTCACTCAATACACCTCTGGGAGGAGTCCTGCAGCCATCCTGGTGCTAGAAGTGAAATTACTGCAAGAAAATAGAATTGTATCACATTGCAAAGATAAATATTGAAATATATATTGATGTTTTTAGAAGAGCAATTACCCTTTAGGGAGTTTATTTGCTTTAAAAAACACTTCTTTCTGCATGCTTCTTGCCCCCAAATCTGAGAACATGAATATACTTTAAAACAAGGACTGTGCAAATATATTGCTTTGCTTAGTATGTATTCGGAAATTGACTAAAGAAACAGACCTGCTCTGAGGATAATATATTCACATCGGATCTTATCTCAAACTTGTTACTGTAAAAACATGTTGGTATTCTAAGAGTATTAGAGTAGTTATATAAAACTAGATACTCTATTTTCTCAAACGCTGCAATACTGAAGATGCAAGCATGTTAGCCTGAAAGTTTATTTTTAAAAGATGACTTTTACATTAAAAACCTACAGAATGAATTACTTTCAACATCAAATTTTACATAACGTTTATCAGCCAGTATATGAAGATTTTCAATTTTTGCTTAAAATATAGTCATGGGCTATGTTATTAAAGACAAAGCTTTTCAAATAATGTAAAGTGGAGAGGAACAGGGAAAGGAAATGGTTATCTGACTCCTTAAACACGGTAAGTAGTTAACTGGTGGAATTTCTCCTTCTGTTTAGGTAATACGTAGTACAATATTGTATTTGTAAGAAAAATATGCATTTGGTCATTCAGATGGCCAAAGTATATTTCTTATATATATATATTTGGTCTTCTCCATGGCATCTGGCTCACACCTCTCCATACCCACGGATATTACTGGGTGTCCAGAATGATACAAGATGTCTTTTGTTATGTGAACGAGGGAGTTTTTGAACACCCCTGAGGAGGGCCTTCCCCGTGGCAGTAGTGGTAAAGAACCCAACTGCCGGTGCAGGAGACATGAGAGACCTGGGTTCGATCCCTGGGTCAGGAAGATCCCCTGGAGGAGGAAATGGCACCCCACTCCAGTGTTCTTGCCGTGGGGAGAATCCCCATGGACAGAGGAGCCTGGTGGGGTACAGTCCATGGGGTCGCAAAGAGTTGGGCACGACTGAAGCATCTTAGCACCCAGGCCCACCCTGAGGACAGGGGCTGGTTGCCAGTGTAGACAACCCTGTGATTACAAAGCAGGAGCTCTCGGGCCCACTCGCTGACTTCAGGGAGGGGCTGAAGATTGAGCCCCACCAGAAGCCGAAGAGTTAATCAGTTCTGCCTGTGCATTGAAGCCTCCATAAAACCCTGAAAGATGGGGCTCAGAGAGCCTCTGGGGGGTGACAATGGAGCTCTGGAGGACGGCACGCTTGGAAAGCATTGAAGCGCTGTACCCTCTCCACGTTCCTGCCTTGGGTATCGCTCCCATCTGGCTGTCCCTGAGCTCTACCTTCTTATCACAAAGCAGTGATCTGGTAAGTGAAACGTTGCTCTGAGTTCTGTGACCTGCTCCAGCAAACTAATCAAACCCAAGCAAGGGGTCAAAAGGACCTCTGATTGACAGCCAGGCGGTCAGAAGTCCAGGCAACAACCCAGACGTGTAACTGGTGGCTGGGGGGAGGGGGACCGCTGTCCATCTTGCGGAACGAAGCCCTTTACCTGTGGGATCTGGGGCTTCCATCAGATTCTCTGCGTAGGGTCAGACATGGAGCTGAACTGTAGGATACCCAGATGGTCTCTGAGAACTGTTTCTTGGTTTGGGAAACCAAGCCCCTCCACATGTGAGAAGTGAGTCTAGGAACCTCCCATAAGAGAAGGTCAACTTGGCTCTTTATGTAAAACAAATATAGGAAAATACCCTGATCGAACATTCACTCCTTTAACAGTACTCACCTGTCCCTCCTTCCACTCAGCTACCTGAGCCACCTTCCACATGCTGTTTTGAAGGGGGCTCACCTCTTCACCGCAAATGTTAAGTTGAGCTATTGATTTTTATACATTCTAGTTAGACACATGCTGCTACCTAGATGGGTGACACGGCTGTTGGGCTTAATATCTTAAGAGATCTGTCTGATCCTTTAATATCAGACTTCTCCTCTGTCAGTGGGGGGCTAGCTCAGAATCAGGCTGGTCTCTTTGCCCCAGCCCCAACTACCTCCATGTAACATGGAAAGGGCAGGCCTTGTCCACGATGATGGCTGTTGCTTAGGGCCTGGCGTGAGGCACCCTGAGGCCAGGAGCCTAAAGATGAGGTGTTATCAGTGCAAAAGTCTGTTCTTTCCATCTGTGTCTCTTTGCATGTAAGACCTGCCTTGCATATAGGGTCACCATTACCATCTTTCTAAATTCCATATATATGTGCTAATATACTATATTGGTGTTCTCTTTCTGGCTTACTTCACTCTGTATAATAGGCTCCAGTTTCATCCACCTCATCAGAACTGACTCAGATGTGTCCTTTTTTATGGCTGAGTAACACTCCATTGTGTATATGTACCACAGCTTTCTGATCCATTTGTCTGCCTATGGACATCTAGGCTGCTTCCACGTCCTGGCTGTTGTAAACAGTGCGTCAGTGAACACTGGGGTTCATGCGTCTCTTTCGATTCTGGTTTCCTCGGCATGTATGCCCAGTGGTGGGATTGCTGGGTCATACGGCAGCTCTATTTGCAGTTTTTTAAGGAATCTCCACCCTGTTCTCCTTAGTGGCTGTAGCGGTTTGCATTCCCGCCAACAGTGTAAGAGGCCTCCCTTTTCTCCACAGCCTGGTGCACCTGTGCCTGATTCACGCTGATGTACAGCAAAACCCACCAAAATACTGTAAAGTAATTATCCTCCAATTAAAATAAATTAATTAATTAAAAAATAAAATAAAATTAGAGTGTCCCTGCAGGTCAGGCTCTAGGGATCCTGGTGGGGTTTCAGTTCTATCTGGGAGAGCTACCTCTACATCAGGTTTCTAAAGACTGAGCTCTTTCTTCAACCAGCAGGGAATAACTGCTTTAAACACCAATGAGGGTTTAGCTGTCAATTAACTACTCCCGTGACACACAGGTGACGCATTAGACAGACATGCCATATCAGGGATACAGTTCCTGTTCATGCCTTGGGGTTCCCCAGACCACGCTTTCAGGCCAGATAACCAGACTGAGCACACCTAGGCCACCAACGCATCCTCCAACTCTGCAAGCTGCCTCATCTTTGCTGCTGAAATGCCTTCTCTGAGTTACTACTCAAAGGCACGAACGTGATCTTTAGAGGGTCATTCATAAGAAACAGCCATAAAAGGCAATTTACAAAACTCAGCGGAAACTCTGCTATCCTACTTGGTCCCACTTATATTAAGAGCCAGGTGACAAACATCTTTTGGGCATGAGAAAACGACGACTATACAAACGCTCAGGCCTCTCTCTCCTTGTAGCCACAAAGACGCTGAAAGCCAAATTCAACGCTGACATAGACATCCTGGAATCTTCTACTAAATTCCTCCTAAAATATTCTCACCCAAATTTCTGCCCTCTTTTATAATCTTTATTTCAATTGACTTGGTTTAAAAAGATGTATCTCTTTCAGCTATGGCTTCAGACTATACTTGGAAGTGAGTGAAGATCTATATATTCTAAGACCTCAGCCAATCCTCTCTCCAGGATGAAGGCGTCTGTGACCGGAGGGCCCGCATGGTGTCAGAACACAACCCAAGGACCAAGGCCACATGGACCACGACGCCTCCTTCCCGCCCAGGCGGGGGTGTCCCGCTACCCAAGGCGGCTGTAGCCTGGCCCCTGGTGAGAGCCAGTTTCCCCCGTCAGGAAACAGCCGTGCGGACTCACCACGGCATTTCCTTAACCACACAGGAGCTTCAGACCCCCTCTACTCAGCAAGGACTTCTCGCAGAGCTCAGCGATGTTGTGTCTTGATCCCTTGACAAAATTAATGATGTAGCAATTCATTACTGACAGGGCAAAAAATTTCGTCACAATGTTTACAAGCTCTAATAAATTATGGATAATTTACCAAATTATACCAGTGAAACGAAGCCTGCCTTTTAGATTTTCGTTTCTCTCTCTCCCCACCACCCTTTTCTGTCTCACTTTTTCTCTCCCGTCCCTGTTTCTCTCTCTCTCTCACACACACACACACACATTTCTGCCTAAGAGTTTGGCTTGAAATAAAAACTGGAATATAGTATAATTGGTATCAGAGAAGGAAATAGCAACCCACTCCAGTATTCTTGCCTGGAGAATCCCATGGACAGAGGAGCCTGGCGGGCTACAGTCCATAGGGTCCCAAAGAGTCGGACACGACTGAGTGACTTAGCATGCATGCATAATTGGTATATTCTACCCTGCCCGATGGCTTATAAAACACTGCAATGAGACTTAACGTAATACATGGATTCTGTAGGAAGTAAATGAGCATGAATATTAAAAAAAAACTATTAACATTTCCAAATCCATAGCAGACTCACCTGACCACAGTAACAACCTTTGTTGAGTATACACTGTGTGGAAGACTCCTCTATCAAGAAATTTTAAATCTAGTATAAGAAATTAAAAATAAAAGAGCTTCCCTTTATTTTTTATGTTTTAGTTCGGAAAGAATACACTAGTATATGACCTTATAAAGCCGAATTATTCTTAGCATCTAGATAAATTTCTTGCGGTAATAATGGGAAATTATACTCATAATGTAATATTTATATTGGAAGAACCAGCATTAAATTACTGGGCTGACTGTTTGTGTTGTAAAATGTGAGGGGAAAGGCCTCATTTTCAGTGGATTCACAAACTGACATGAAAGTCAGTGGGATGTGAAACTAATCGCCCTCTGGCTCTACAACCGTCCAATGATGTCATGAGATGGATGCAAATGTTTTCTTAAAGATGAACCCAACTCTGTGAAAAACAGATTCCAACTTTTTTGGAAAAATGGGGCTTAATGAATAGTTCATCCTCTTCGATGATAAAATCTTTTAAAGTTGGACTACTCTTATTTTTCTATTTTTGAATAGTTCCACAATAACAGCTCACCCCCTACCTATCTGAAGTCAAGTCCGATTTTTTCCACACACCTCCCTCCCCTGTCCAGCCTTAGAAGTGGACATCACCATCTGCTCCTTCTTTTTCCCTCCTGTGGCCAGATGCCTTCTCCTCCCAGTCACGGGACACCTGCTCTCTTCCCCTTGCCCACAGTCTACTTGTATCCCAGCCCGCACCCTCCTCCTTGCACTGCTGCTGCTGCTGCTGCTAAGTCGCTTCAGTCGTGTCCGACTCTGCGCAACCCCATAGACGGCAGCCCACCAGGCTCCCCCGTCCCTGGGATTCTCCAGGCAAGAACACTGGAGTGGGTTGCCATTGCCTTCTCCAGTGCATGAAAGTGAAAAGTGCAAGTGAAGTCGCTTGGTTGTGTCCAACCCTGCAGCAGCCTCCTAACTAAGCTTGTTATGTCCGATCTCTCCCAACAAGACGGCTCTTCCCTAAAGCACCATTCTCAAAACATCGCAAGACTGCTCGCCAGCCATCAGAGCTCCCAACTACATCCCTGGCACAAGCGATGGCTCGGGCTGCTGTTGGAGGACTTCTTCGATGGCTGCTGGGGATGTCCACCAGGCCCCAGCCAGGGCCTCCCAACTACACTACTCCGGAGGACAGGGGGTGAGGCGGGTACGGGACTGGGAGGCCCGTCCTGGGTAGGAGAGAGATACTTTGCAGGACATGCATCTTCCTAGCCTTGAGCAGCTAGGTCTATTTACCCAAGGGGCCTGTATATATTATTATTTGGAAGATGCTCCAGGCAAAGTGGCCTGACAAATGACTCTTAAAGGCAGACCTTCTAGTCTCTGTCTTGGCTCCTAACCTCCTCCACTCCTCAATTCTGCATTTCAAAGACTTTATACCAACCTCTGCTCACAAATTCTTCTTGACCTCCCCCATCACATAAGACTTCTTTCCCTTAAAAAAAAAAAATACCTAATACCCTGTGCTATATACTTGATGGTTTCGGTTACATCAGTTCTGCTATTAATGAATGATGATCTTCTTGCCCCTCTCCCATTATTAGGACATCAACTGCATTGTTACCCCAAAAGCACTGAACTCATACTGTAGCAACCCAGTGAATGTGTGTGAAATGTCAAACTATTGAAGACAAGATGGTTAAAATCACAGCTGGATGCTCTCACTTGCTTTGATTAGTTTTCTGATCGGATACATTTCATCAGGAAACAGTTCAACGTAAGCTTCCTAAAAGTTCCAATAAGCACCGACCCCAGCACGTGGGGCCTTTCACGGTGATCCTTAGTTCCCTTCTGGTCTTCTCCAGGGTTCTTTTCAGGTTTAGGGTTATTAACATGCTAAGGATACATGATAATAAATGTCTAGCATTAATTTACTGTCACTCACTGATGTACGAAGCTTTCAGCTGGAAGGATGCCATAAATGTTGGTCATAAGGATGGAATATGGAAAGCTCCACATCTCCCACTCTTAGTCATCTTCCCGAGAAACCACACAGCCCTCAGCATGCGTGCTTGGCCGGTAGTTAAATGGTATGTGACCTTTCCAGGGATTTGGTGCTAGAAGATGGAAGGCTGGAACTGTCCTGGCAAACGTGAAAACCAATAACACGCTACCCTTCCAACAGAAAGCCGCAGAGAAAGTCCACGCTGGAACTAATTGGCACCAACCAGAAAGTGTGATACAATACTCTCCATTCCACTGAAAACCTTCTGTGGTTTCAGGGTGAGGACGAATAGAATGAAGAAAAATAAACACAATATGAAACTGAAACCACACCAGGAACAAAAAATATGAACCGAAAGACCACAAAGTAGTATTTTCATGGGTAACTTTCAGCTTTATCAAGATAGAGTCAGGAAAGGAGCACGCGTCGCTATGTTATGGGACTTAAATGCCGAGTTTGCATTTTGTTTTTACGTTACTATTTGGACTTCTCATATTTCATCTCTATTTATGTTTACATAAATTACGTTTATATCAAATCCAGGTTTGGAGCCACTCAGAATAAATACTGGGGTAATTCTTATTAATATTTTCACAGGAGTTCAACTTTTAATTTTTAATGTTTTGCTGGAAAATAATACCTGCATGTATGAATTTAACTCAATTACATTGCTACATTGCTATAGCATGTTTTATCATTTTCATAAGAAAACTTGCTGCATCTAATATATAACTTGTATCCATTTAGAAACATATTTTTTCCAACTTACGGATGCTGAATAATACTAGGTATATTCAACACAGAAAACCTCAAGGGAACTTTTCCTCTATCACATTCTTTCGTTAAGTGTGAAAGGGGGGATAAATTTTCTTATAATTTAATGGCTAAATGATTAAAGTTCTGTATATCACCAAATAAGGGAATGATAACAAAAAGAGGTAAGAGCAGAATCAATCAACGTTCATCTCTAAGCAAGAAGAGGGAGGCGAAAAGGTTAATTTTACATGAGGCTGCATAATTTTCATTTAACTGCTGTTTCATTCGTGCCTGAAAACAGCGTTTGGAATATCCTTTTGTCATATGTACAGAAAGGCTTTGCTATTGTTCCTCAGGAAGGCTGGCAGCTGGCCCTGCACTTTGACCTCTGACCCTGCCTCTGCAGGGGGCTCATTGATATTCCCAGAAGCTTCTCTCAATGGAAGAAGACCATTTAAAGAAAGAAAACCCCTCCTCAAGGGCTGGTGGTCCTTCCACTCCCACCCTCTCCTCCTGCCCCCCTAAGTGGTGGCATGCAGGTCCGGTCAAGCCCAACAATTCCCGGGCCTTCATAAACTCACTATTTTTCATGTATATTTGATGGGTCCTTTCCCTCTCATTCAAAGCGGCTTTCACAGTCATGTTAGTGGGTGAGAGCCTTCTATTCTGGACTTACATTTGATTAATTTGTGGTATTCATGTGTCTAATTCTCTACACACAAAGGGAATGAACTAGCTTGGACTCTATCGACAAGCCATTTCTGCCAGGAAAGTTCAAACGTAAAGGGAAAGCCTGAGTCCGTGGAGATGGTTTCCAGTTTGCTGAAAGCAGCTTGGAATACCGCACCACACAACAGTCCAGCTTAAAAAAACACAAAACGCAGCTCTCATCTCCAATGCTTTTGTTAATGATATTTTGAAACACGTAAGCAAATTCCTAAATGCTGCATTCCTTGTCACGCATACATAGATCTCTACAAGAGGGAGCGCCTGAAATCACTGCAGCTTTACAGACATCACACACACACACACAAAGACTCCTGGCTTCCTTTCAAATCCCATCAGTCAACTTTTATCAACCGTAGGGGAAGCAGAAGATGATAAACACCGCCTGCAATATCGTTTGAGTTTTAAGCTTTGGGTCTTTTCCAGTTATGTTTACAAAACTGTGAATACTTTTCAGGAAAAGAATATTGATCAAATTCCGTGTTTTTACTACACAATGAATACCTCCAAATATGTTCCTAAGTGCACTCCTTTATGAGTCCCTCATCTTTGCTAACCCTTAAAGAATAAGGATGGTCCAGAATTTTCTGTCCTCAATAAACTTCTTGCTAACCTTCATACAATTTCCCTTTTTAAGTTTTCATTTGAATTTGATAAGTTAATATTTACTTTTAAAAATCCACAAAATTCTCTTCAATGACTACTTGAACTTTTACAAACTGTTGAAAGAATTTAAAGCTAGATATGAATTCTCTGAAGTCAACGGAGTCAGAAAGAGTTGTTGTATGTGTGGCACAATCTTCCCCGTGTCCTTTAATAAGAAGCAGGACTCTGGCCATGCCATGATGTCACTGACATTCTGTACAAAAAAAGTCCCCACAGACCAAATTCCACTTCCTTTCGGTATTGCCAAAGATGAAATAAATCTTCAAAATGCAGGGGAGGAAAAAAAAATGTATATGAGTTTTTCAAGAAAATATGACGGAGCCTGCAGGGAATAATATTTAAAAAAAAAAAAAAAAAACAGCCTGGTTTCCACTTTTGCTGATTTACTCCCATGACCTTGGGCTTACCCTCCCGCTAGAGGCAGAAAGACATGTGCACATGTGTGTGATATACTCACGCCCTGGTGGCTGGACCAGGCATCTGTCTACTCTGGAAAGGGACTAGAGAATCCCATGTCAGGAAATGTGGACAAAGCTCTCTCCCCACACCTGCCCTGGGCTGGGCTGCCTCAAAGGACACAAAGGCTCCCAAGGCAGGACAAAGGGCAGGCATTCCCCCACAGCTGGAACAGCCTTCTCTGATCTCACGAGGCTAAGAGGACGAGTGATTTTCAAACACCAACAACCGAGTTTTCGGAAAACATGGAAAGGGAAAACCTAGGTTGAGGTCTAAGCAGCCTCTCTAGGCTGCACAGGAAATTAAGGTGTGCAGCACTGGGCACTGAGCTGAGTCCTGGGCGCGCCAGCCCGTGGCTTGGAGTGAAGAGTGTGTCTCTAATATTTACATTCAAGTCCTATACCAATATCCATATGCCCCTCTGCCTGGACACATATATACCGGTGGATCTCAATATACATTTACCTCCTTAAGGGCAGTGCAAGGGGAGACCAGAGGAAAGAAGAAAGATAAGGATCACAGGCAAGAAGGACCATGGAGAGCCGACAGAGACAGCTAAGAGACAGTGGGCTGGGGAACCTGCCAGGTCACACCCAAGGGACACGCTGAAGCAGGAGGGCAAAGGAAGAAACGGCTAAATAACGTCCCCCGCGCAGCACTACGGTGACAGAACAAGCAAAGGACAAAAACCCGGCAAAGGAGGAAACCACGGAGCTCCCGCCAGCTGTGGCCCCTAACCGCCTCCACTCAGGGACGCAACCACCCTGCGTCCACCGCGCACCCTCAGACGCGGGGCCGGAGGGCGCCGAAGCCCCCGAAGCCCCCGAGCGAGGCCCTCCTGGACGCAGGGCTCACACGCCCGCACCTGACGGAACCGGAAGTGCCCCCGCAAAGGCGCGAGAGCCTCAGCTGTTGCGGCTCTGTGGTGAAGCCAGCTATTTCAAAAGCGAGGTCTTTATAAACTCGGTAATAGAGAGTATATCTCATGTGTAAAATAGAAAAAAAAAAAAAACCTCCGCACTATGGAATTATTTCAAGCCCTCCATATTTTTTCACAAATCCGTCTGTTTCCAGATGCAGCAGCAGATCTGTGATGGGAACCGGTTCTGAAAGACCTTAGAAAGGACAACGTCAGGACAACCCAAAATACGACTTTTGATAAAAATCACTAATTTCTCCTACACTGATGCTTTTCAGTTAGAGACTGAATCTTTTTCCTGAGCTTGTAAGTAAACACATGCAGATATACACACAAAGTAAGCAGCACAGATGTGTGTGAATGAATGCGTATACATAAAATTAAAATATATGTGTATATACGTGTATGTGTGTGTGTCTATGTGCATATATAATTACATCTATACTTAGCATACCAACTCCAAGATGGGCATAAAGACACACGGTGCTGATCATACTCGTCAGAACAGAAGCCAGCTCTGGAGAACTTGAGCAGAAATGGGGTTTCTTAAAGGGAATCAAGCGTGTCACAAAATCTCCTGCAAGATTACAAGGAAATGGACTCAAACTTAAGAACACAGTCCCTGGAGCTACCAGCCCTGGTCACACCTGGTCCCTCTCCCCTGGGCTGCTGGCCTCAAGACTCCCCTGCCACTCGACCCCCAAACAGCAGACACTGGAGCCCACTGCCAATGGCAGGAGCTCTAGGGAAGCGGTCCCCAACTTCCAAGATCCAATGCCTGATGATCTGAGGGGGAGCTGATGTGATAATAAAGGAAATAAAGTGCATAGTAAATGTAAAGCACTTGCATCCTCCTGAAACCATCCCTCCCTGCTGCCCACCATCCATGGAAAAAACTATCTTCCACCAAAAAACCCGCCTCTGGTGCCAAAAAGGTTGAGGGCCACTGCTCTAAAGGATCCATGATTCTCTGTGTCCGCCCCTCTGGATTCCAAGCTGAGGGCAGAGATATTGGACTGGTGAGTTCAGGCCACATGCCTGGGCCCAAGCTGACACCATCCCAGGGAACAGAATCTGGATTTGGGGGCTTTCCGCCTGAAGGTGAAGCCTCGCATCTCCCATGGGAGGTGTCCAGCCCGCCGGGAAGGGCCATCAACGTGCTAGCCACACCCACAAAGGTGGCAGCTGCACGCGCACACTCACACCCTGGGAGCAATGACACACTAGTCTTTTTTCCAGTAAAATGGACAGTACTAAATTTATTAACAGACAGCCTTACAGATTACCTTTAAAAAAAAAAAAAAAAGGCAAAAAAACAGTACCGGAGAAAATGGTCTCCTAGAAAAGAATGCTATGCTATGCTAAGTCACTTCAGTCGTGTCCAACTCTGTGCGACCCCATAAATGGCAGCCCACCAGGCTCCCCGTCCCTGGGATTCTCCAGGCAAGAACACCGGAGTGGGTTGCCATTTCCTTCTGCAGTGCATGAAAGTGAAAAGTGAAAGTGAAGTTGCTCAGTCATGTCCGACTCCTAGCGACCCCATGGACTGCAGCCTACCAGGCTCCTCCATCCATGGGATTTTTCCAAGCAAGAGTACTGGAGTGGGGTGCCATTGCCTTAGTGAACCATTAAATTCCTCTCCCTAGGCCAAGCATCTACTAATTTTTATAATATATACTAAGTTTGAATTCAAACATCAGAAAGACCTCTGACAGAAGAAAACTAGGACAGAATGATCTGGATTTTGGCCCTAACCCCAGGGACTTGACATAGCATAATCACGGCTTCCTTAAAAGCGAGCTGTGTCTGTCCAACACCAAACTCGGAGCAGAGGGCTATCTCTCGTGAAAGAAACTGTTTCCACATTTGGAGAGGCAAGACCCATAAGGAAGGGCTTTTAATTTCTAGTAATTACCCTGGTACCTTAAAGTCGGTAATTAGGTAGAGAACCATGCCCTGAGCCGGCCTTCAGTTTGTTCCAAACCCAGTGAGTGTAATTAGCCTTGATTAATATCCCACATTTCACATCAACAGAAACAGTGAATCCAAATGGTTCCCCACATTCTGCTGCCTCAGGAAACCTCGCTGTTCGAAGTCTGTGTCTTTATCAAGGGAACATGCTGAGCAAATGGGATCAAATGAAGCCTTGGCACCCACCTTGGTCTAACTATTCAGAGGGAAGCAGCAATGCCTTTCGTGTAACCATCTTAATCCCTTGTATCAACTAATTAATACACAGAGAAAGCTTTTACTTGCATGTGAGCAATTATAGCAAGTTCCTGGTCGGTGTCCAAATGGATTCACAATATAATTCATGGACAATGAGGGTCTGGGAAGGACAGCGTCTAAAGATGACTTTTAACAAGCAAACGGGATTTGGGGAGGCAGGGGCAGAAATGAAACAATTTTAATAGTAGGAAGAGAGGACAAATAATAAACGTCTGCTTCTCCAAAAGTGTTTTTAATTTCAGAACTCTATTTTGCACGTGCCTTGCTTAAACAGGTCCATTTATGTGGACAAAGAAAGACCCAACAGACAGCAGACAGCTTTGATTCTGTGTCCTTACACAGCTGAAAATCCAAGGAGTTTCTTTACAAGGGGCTTGAAAACAACGAAAACGGAGGCCCTTAACTCACTAGCATCTGCTAAAAATAAACCCAACTATAGACTTAGTGAACTCAGACTTAGGAAAGCCAACGAAGATGCGAGTTCGGTGATATCACATTCCTCCCTGGGGGGCAAGTACCTTTGCATAGGCCCTCCCCCAGCCCCCACCGCCTTCTTCAATATAGGAGACTGCAGCTGCAGCTGCCTGAGGACAGACCCAAGAACTGGGAGCACGGGGTGGCAGTGTTTGGGGAGCTGGGGGGAATTCGGGGGAGACACTCCACAAAGGACACCCCATGTGGCAGCACCTGCTGGGGGCGTCTGCTCTCAGCACGTGATCCGACGTGACCCACGTGGTCCAATGTGTCCCATGTGATCAGACGTGACACACGTGATCTGACATGATCCACGTAAAATCCGACGTGACCCACGTAATCAACCTAGCGGCTGAGGCGTTCAAGGGCAGGACCGTGAGTCGTGAAGCAGCGAGTTGTGGCCACGGGCCCGGATGCGCCTGCGAACTCTCCCCACGTAGGTGGCTCGCTGTCTGGCGGAAGGCTTACCCAGCACAGACCGGCCCATCCGACAAGCATAATGAATCCAGGTTTCAAGAGACAAAACGCCTCCTCACATCACCCCCTCCCACCCGACGGCGCTGAAGCTGCTTCAGAAGTGCCCAGAGCCATCGTCTTTTTTTTTTTTTTTTTTTTTTTTGCCTTCTTTCCTTTAAAAAACACAGTGCTAGTCAGACGGGCGTGGGCTCCGTGAATTAAACCCCGTCCTGAGGGCCACCCTGGGAAGCAGACGGCATCCTCCCGGCTAAGAAGCTAAAGACCGGGCCGGCACCAGCGCATGGCGTTTCCGTGCCTCAGTCTCCCCACCGTCCCGCCGCACACCCAGCGGCAGGGACCCAAGGGCGGTCGCCCGGGTGAGAAAACAACGCTGGGCCCGCGTTGCGACACAGGTTTCCCCTTTGCCGCAGACACTGCTTTACGGCTGGGCCGTGTGAAACCGCAGAGCGCTCGGGGAGCGCACACGGTCCTCCTCCCGGCAGGAGACGGTGCCCTCCGACCCGACTTCAAGTACGGCGACAGGAGCGGAAACCAGCCTCCCGTCTCTACAGGGAGAGGGGGCCGGACGGCGGCTGTGGCGAAGCAGAGCCGACAGAAACTGAGGACAGCCGTGTACACAGCACGGCCGTACAGGTGTGAGCCAGGGCCTCAGAGGGGTCGGCTCCGGCGCCGAAACGGACTGCGACGGGTAGAGAGCCGGCTCGGAGCGGCGCCGGCCCGGGGAGACCGGCTCCTACCTGGCAAGGGCGCCCCCTGCGGGCCGCGGCGCCGAACTGCGCCTCTCGGTCCGGCCCCGCGCAGCCCGCGGGCCCCGGGGGCGACGCGCGCTGGCAGGCCGGGCCCAGAGTGGCTCCAAGGCCCTCTCGGAGCGCGGCCACCGCCCCTCGCCGCTGTCCAGCCACGGCTCCCTGCGGCCAGATACACTCCAAGCTGGCGGAAAAGGATGGATTCCACCCTGATAGCTGTCCTGCCTGTGAGAAGTTGAGAAAAATCGGGGAGAAGACAGAGGGACACAAAAGGGGGTCCCGCTATAAAAAGATCCTTCAGTCACTCACACATACAGGGCTTGATCCTTGGAGGAAACCCTGACTGCCCTTTTAAAGGCGGGAGTTTATGATGACATTCTTAATAGTAATTATTTATAATCCCGAGCACAGAACACTGCAGCACTGGATTAAGACACAAACGTTAGAGCAGAACTTAGTGCCGAGAAAACGCACAACTAAAATCAGTTTTGCATGCCCATTGTTTCTCTCGTACATGCTGCTGCTCTACACAGATATAGTCAGGCCCTTCTTCCCAGTTTTCAAATCCTTTTCACCTTTTTTTTTTTTTTATTTCTTTCCCTGCTGGGCTCTTACAAAACCATCCTGATGTTTTGTAATATCAGCCCAGTGTCCGTTCCAATGATTCCCTTTAGCATTGCAGCATTCAGTGTCTTTGGCAGAAAATCCTATGTAACGCTGGCTTGCGTATCAAAGCACACTCCCACCGTCGTCAACTGGGAGCGCTTACTTAAGGAAAACTGCCAAGGCGTTCAGCTAGGCTCCATCCGCTCCGACAACCAAAGAGAAACCTGTCTGTGAAGGCCGGGCGGGTCTCTCCCCTACTGGGGCAAATGTCACACTCGTGTTATCTTCAGCTCGCCTCATCTGCCCAGAATCCCAGGGAGTTCACCAGTTCAGGCTGAACTTGGCTTCTCCCTGGGACCTCAATCTCGTGTCTGTTCCCAGCTCTCCACTTCAAACACGGGGGAGAGAGAAGGCAAGGCATCTAGGCGTGAGCAGAGAAATACAATGGGCAAAGCAAACGTGCTTCATCTCCTTTGGGTCATCTGGTCTGGTGTTCATTTTCTGGTTTACATATGAAATCGGGGTAAGAAGTGCCAATGGAATACAGGCCCCAAGGACAAATGCTCTCATCTGAGAATTTTAGAATTTCTAAAAGCTGGAAATCTCCATGCTTGTTCTTTATTTAATCATCTCTGCTGAAAATTTTAGGTTTCATTTCTTCAGCAAGCAAAAGACTCTCCAGGTAAAAGGAGGGTTTGAAGGTATTCTTTTTATCCGTTCAATGAACACTTATTGAATGCTAGGTTCTTCTTTTTGCCAAAAGATCCTACGTGGCCAATCCCTGATACAACAGTGGCTTTTATTCACCTCTTCTTTTAGCTTGTACTACACACGTCTGTCCCTGGGAATAACATGATTATTTGGGCTTCCATGCTGTGGTTTAGAGTGTTCAACCTTTACCTATCAAAAGGTCTGAAATTGAGTGTGTGGGTCTATTTTTATTTATAAGAGAGGAGAGCAGGACATTTTTAGAATGAGCAAAATCAATTGGTATCAGTTTGGGGAATAAGCTTCTGTTTTGAATAGAGTTGTCAAGACATTCACAATCTGTTTGGCCCTGTGTCCACAGGAGGCTAAAGGTTTTCATAATCAAAAAGTAAGGGATTTATTCTTTGCCACTCCAATAGCAGGCGCCGCATAAGACTTGAGATGATTTTTAGCTGTTCTGTTATATCCTAAAGCACAAAAATGCACATCTATATTTATAGTCACATGCACATGTGCACAAAATAGTCCATAAGAAGAACAGAATCTCAGGCTCGCTGTTGCTGTATTTCAAGTGTGGCATAAGCATGATAGCTATCGACTTCGTATTGAGTTTAAGACACAGGCAACTGTTCTTCAATAGATCAGGTGGAAAGAGTTGCTCGGAAGAACTGAGGATTTTTACATATGGTTAGATGGTAAGCAACATGTAAGCATGAGAGAAACTCCTTCAGGAACCAAAACCTCTCTTTTTAGACAGAAGTGTCTTGCTCTCATATTGCAACAACAGGATGGCCTCTCCCTTGCAGGGGGAGAAAAAAATCAATAAATAAGCTCTGACTGATACCAGACCCCTTTAGATTAAGCTCAATATGCCATTAATATGAAAAGAATTTGACAGTTTACATAAGGGATGTGACCTGGTGCCAACAACCTCTGGCTTCTCCATTCTCCAGATGGTAGCAGATTAGTAGGCAGCCTTTATTCTCATAAGAAGATTTTTTTCCCCCCATGGAAAAACTATAAAGGCCAATTCTGTTCCAAACTTCAAGTCTCCTTCACAAATGTCTACTCAATTCTGGGCCTTAACTAATGCCTATTAAAAGCAGCCCTTGGGCTTGAAGCTGTGGAAGGGGAAAAAAAAAAAAAAGACTAAGGCAAACTTAACTCTAATGCCTGCCTTTAAAAGATCTATTGACAGAAGCAGTGGGGAGAGTTTGAACTAATGTTAACTTAAAGAAAAAGGCTGGTGAGATTCAATTGTGGATGTGAATGCTTGCTTGAGTTTGATCTTGACGGGCTTAAGATAAGGGAGATAAAAACCTAAGCCTACTTACATATTAAAAAATGCAGTTG